>NC_084485.1:121811027-122113992 GCF_030035675.1 Rhineura floridana | reverse complement strand
AACCTAGTCAAAGTAGCTGACCTGCTGTACAGCAAGGCACAGAAGTCAGGTAGATAGATAGGTTTTCTATCATGTAGTCTAACCATGTCTGCTCAAAAAGTCTATTTTGAAAGCATCATGTTTTCAAAGCCGGAATCAGAGTCCTATGTTGGCATCATTGCTAAAATTAGGCCAGTTGCTCTAATAAGATTAGGCAAAATAATTCTGCCTTTCAGATTTAAAAAAAGGAAAGGTTTGAGACTGAGGAGGCTTTCAAATCAAGCAGGGCTGGATGGACACACATAAACGCCTCTAACCCCCACTAACCAGTTAAGAAATAGGGAGGCAGACCCAATCAGCTGATTGTCAGGTCTTGAGAAGCTCGGTGCAGATCATTCTGTACAGATCACAGGGCTCTGGAGGCACCACTGATCAGCTGCGCCTACAAACCCCATTTCAGCTAAGCCAGATCTTTATCTGCCCCTGATGACATGGGGCCAAATGAGGAGGCCTGGTCGTTCCCCAGTTCCTTGCTTTTTCCCTGGAGCAAGCTCCTCTCACCTCTTTAACCCTTATATCCCAGCAAATTTTTATATGGTTTTATTCTGTGTTTATATATTTTGTAAATCACGTTGATATATATTTTTAGATGAATAGCAGTATATAAATATTTTTATAAATAAATAAACTTCAGATATACAGTTCACCTAGACTGAGAGTGTTTAAGATTAACCAGGATTTGAATCTGAAGTTTGAAGTGTATTTCTCCTGGCTAGCCCTCTAGAGTCAACAGGGACCCCATGTGACATCTGCATCATCCTCAGGCAGGGTCATGGCTACTCAGTACTACATCACATGCAGGACAATAAATTCAGTCCTCACCCACCATCACTACGGCAGGACCACCAACAGTCTTTCTGTACCACTCTATACTCTGTGTAATCATTACCTTTGTGTTAATTTCAGATTCAAAGTCACCAGTGAAACCATTTTTCCATGCTGTTAATTTGCTACAACCAAACTGTAGTACAAGCCATTAATCCACCCACTGTCAAACTTAAGAGCGGAGCTTCTGTTATTTTTATTTATTTATTTATTTGTTTGTTTCATTTATAGACCGCCCATAGCGAGTGGCTCTCTGGGCGGTGTACAAAAAGGTTAAAATACAAAATATCAACAATAAAATCAGACAACAAACAGTAAACACAAGCAGCAACTAAAGAAAAAATAAAAAATAAAAAAAATAAATTATAACATAAACACTTAAAATGCCTGGGAGCATAGCCAGGTCTTAACCTGGTGCCAAAAAGATAGAAGCGTAGGCGCCAGGCGTATTTCTTCGGGGAGGCTGTTCCACAGTTCGGGGGCCACTACAGAAAAGGCCCTAGATCGAGTAACTGTCCTCCAGGCTTCTCGATGGGTTGGTACCCGGAGGAGGGCCTTAGATACTGAGCGAAGTGACCGGGTAGGTTCATAGCGGGAGAGGCGTTCCACAAGATATTGTGGTCCCACGCCATGTAAGGCTTTATAGGTCAAAACCAGCACCTTGAATCTGGCTCGGAAACAAATAGGTAGCCAGTGCAAACGGGCCAGAACAGGTGTTATATGTGCTGACCGGCTGGTCCTCGTCAGCAGTCTGGCTGCTGCGTTTTGCACTAGCTGAAGCTTCCGAACTGTCTTCAAGGGCAGCCCTACGTAGAGCGCATTACAGTAATCCAGCCTAGAAGTTACCAGAGCATGAACAACTGAGGCGAGGTCATCCCTGTCCAGATCCCTGTTTCAAAGCAACAAGAAGATTCCAACAGCTGCAGAATTTATTTTTGTGGGGAGACACAAGAAGCAACTGTGGGGGGAGGGAAGGCAGCATTCAGGATGGGTTTCAAGAGACATCCTGGGTTACAGAAAAGGCCGTACCTTGAGGTAGTGCACGTGTTTAAGCATGCAGAAGGTCCCATGTGCAATCCCCAGCTTCTCCAGGTAGGGCTGGGAATGTCCCCCATAGACTGCTGCCAGTCAGTGTGGACAAAACTGAGCTAGGCGGATCAATGGTCTGACTCTGTATAAGGCAGCTTCCTTTATTCTAGGGGAGGTAGCCTTTATACTACCAAGTCAATTCTGAAGTGGGTTTGAACAAGTCTATTGCCTTCATTAAATATACTGGCCATTGCTACTGAGTGTGAGGCATTATTGAGTAGTAAAGGCTACATCACAGGTGGGAAAAATCAAGCTTGGGGGTCAAATGCAGCCCTCCAGGCCTCTGACTCTGGCCCTTGGGACTCCCCTACAGTCACACTGCTCCTCAAGCCACTTCCCCTCTCTCCTGACTCCACCCCTCACTGGCCCTGCTCCACACCCTTCTTGAGTCCTCTTACTTGCTGAAACGCGTCCTTAAACTATAATACCCCTTACTTGCCTGGATAGAGGACAGAGAGATGTGGGTGGGTTGAGGAGAGCAGAAACTTCCTCACTTTGGCATGGCTGGAATGTAGCTTATTGGAGAAGCATCAATTGATTGGCCCACTTTTGCCTCTGGCCCTGCCCACCGCAGGTATGAGGCCCCTGACAAGCTTCCAGAAGAGAATGCGACGCTCAGGCTGAAAAAAGTTCTCTACCCCTGGACTACATATTTTGACAAAGGGTATATCTTGAAACACTCTGCAAATAACACAGAGTTTTTCTACAGATATGCTTGGTGTTGTTTTCCTTCCATTGAGCCTACAGAAGCAAAGTTATCCATTTACCTTTCTTCTTCTCGCAGCCATACTGGACTTTTCGAGATTTGACCTTCCAAGTATTTTGATGCTCTATAACAAAAGTTGCTGCAAAAACACTGCCCCCCCAAATAACAGTGAGTGTCATTTTCATACTTTATCAGAATGGATGCAAGTTTTAATAGACTGGTAAGCATGAAGAATCACTGAATGCATTAAGTACCGATTATTAACATTTTAAGAGCAGTTGCTGAGCAAAGGAAGTCACGCTGGCTGCGTTCAGATGCAACTCTAAGCCACAAACCATAGTGAAGCAAATTGTCTATACATGCAGAGCTCCAACTCTCCCCCTTTGCTCCTCCTTTCCTCCAGTGGTGAAATAAACCATGGAGCAGATAGCTTAGCATCATGTCTGAACCAGTACTTGTGATTAGTTTCGCTCAAAACAAACCACAATCTGAAGCCAAGATCATTTCCCAAAAGCAGTTTGTCTGGAGCAAAATACTAGTGCTATTTCAGACATAATGCTAAGCCAGCCACTCCATGGTTTGCTTCCCTGCTCAACAAAGTGAGGAGCTTGTACACAGACTAATTTGCTTAACCATGTAGCTTAGCACAGCATCCAAATACAGTCCCTGTGTACTAACAGGAAAAGCAGGCTTATTTTTATAGAGATGTGTGAGCTTCCCCAGGCTCTGTTTGGATTGAGACTAGCAATTACCAGCAACAGTGGAGACAAATGGAAAAAAGTTTTCCTGGAAGTTCTAAAATTTGCTCATAGTCGCAACCCATCCATCTCACCTCTAGCAGGCTCCTAAGGCTCCTTACCTAATGGCTGCTGAGTCTCTTTCTTCCACCCCCCTTCACAATGGTTGCTGCATCCACAGCAGCAAGGAGGCTTCTCTCTCTCTGTCCCTCCTCCCCAGTGCTTGGAATGCTAGAAAATATGGGTTTTTTAAAGGGGTAGTAGATATCGTCAGGTGTCCTGGGAAAACTACATTTCCCAGGGTTCCAGGCACTAGAAGTATGAACAGAGAGAGGGAGACACCTGCCTATGTCACTGGAGCAGCAGCCAATGTCAGAGCAGCAGCCAGGAAAGCAGGTGAGAGAAATTCTTCTGGGTCTTGGAGTTCCAATCTAGCCACGTGTCACAAGGTCAGCTCAACAAATCAGTTTGCTTTATTATGTTAAGGGTTGTTCTTTGTGAAGTGGCTCTGAACTGCTGCGGCATGAAGAGGGGATCCATCTGCACCGGCAGAGGCAGTTAGAATGGAAGCAGCCAATAGCAGTCAGAATTAACAGCACAGAGCCCTGCATGTGGCCAGTATTTTATATCTGGAGCCCTTTGCAGTCTTGAACCAATCTGTTTTGCAAAACAACAATAAATGTACATATAATGTTAGAAATAGCTATTAAACTTACCTTTCTTTCAGTAATGTCGTACACTTTGTTTGTTTTGGTAGAAATTCTGTACTTTTGTTTTGGCACCTTAAAAAACCAAACATAGTTTTGCAAACGTGTTAATGCTCCTTTTGCATTCCTTTCCTCTGAAATAATATTCCATATTTAGCTTTGCTGACCAAACCACATTATGTTTAACTGAGCTTCTCAAACTGCACTGCTGAAAAGTGCTGAGAATTTTCATGTAAATTCTGAGGACTGCAGCTGGCACTTGAAGATTTGAGATTAATTTTCTAGGTTTTACATTTTCCATGTAAATATGACCCCAGGTGCTCTCTCCCCACCACCTTCCCCTTCAATTGTGCATTTTTGTGCCTCCCCTGTTCCTCTGGTTATTTGTTTGTGCCTTTTCATTTTAATGTGTCTGCCTCTCTCTGTATGTGTGTGGAGCACATTATGAGCAATCAAGTGACTAACCAGTGAATCACTCAGTTATTTTAGGCCATGAGTTATGTAACAGAAGACCGTGATCCCATTAAACACATGCTAAAAGAAGTAAATTTGTGGGATATGTTGCATGAATTATAGGATATTCCCTCCTAAGAAATCCAGTGGTAATCTTCCTAAACCAGGGATGGGAAACCTGTGGCCCTCTAGAAGCTGTTGGATTCCAACTCCCATCAGCCCCAGCCAGCATGGTCAATAGTCAGATATTCTGAGAGCTGAAGTCTGACAAGATCTGGAGAGCCACAGGTTGTTCAACTGCTTGATCCCTGTAAAGGGAGCCAAATACCTAGATTGGACATAACTATGGTGCATTGTTATGTACATAAGGCTTAGGTTCCTCTGGCACAATTGCAAGAACAGAAGCTTTTGCTTCCATTTATTTGCGCTATATCCAAACCCTAAACTGTGGTTAATATCAACTATGGTTTGATTGAAACTTCCCAGCTTGGTAAACCAAGGTTTAAAGTTTGCTTGTTTTAGGAAACCACAGTTAAGGCTAACCACATTTTGTCTGAATTCTTACATAATGCTAAGCTGCACTTAGTCAAAAATAGAAGCAAAAGCTTTCTATCTCCTCCTCTGGCCCATGTTGGAGGGGTGAGGAGAGCACCCAAACTCATTCACATATCAGACCATAGTTTAGCATTACAGGCAAAGGAGACCAATGTTGTAATGGATAATCAAGCCCGAGTCTCCTGTTTTAATCACTGTGCTGTGTTAATGCATATTTTAATTATGGATGTTTATATTTTAGTATTTGTGTAATTAGTTTTAATAAACATCATTATCTAAAGCTGTGGAGAACTGGCTTCAAACCCATATGTAGCCAAGCGGCTCACTTGACGAACCTGACCAAGTCATTTGTCACTAACTAGGCTTCCTTAACATGGTGCTCTCCAAATGTTTTGGACTACAGCGTCTGCAATCCCTGGCCACTGGCCATGTTGGCTGGGGCTGATGGGAGTTTTAATCCAAAACCTGAGGGCACCAGCTAGTGGAAGGCTGATTTACACAGAGATGACCAAGGATTCCCTTCCATGCATCACTGAAGTTCAACTGATCAGATTTCAATTTCCATCAGAGGAAGACAATTAAGATAAAGAAACAAAAAGGTAATAACTAGATGGTTCCCTGGAAGAAATACATCTTGAATGGAAAAATGCAGGAAAAGAAATAAGACTCTCATAGATTCTTACATTCTGTAGCCTGTTTCGACATATGGGGTAACCACATAGCTTGAGGATAAATCGTTCCTCCACAACATCCTTATAATGAGACGGTGTTATAATTTTCCCCTGAAATTATAGAACATAGAGACTTAAGTTAAAAAGTATCTTTTCAAAACTTGCTAGCAAATTACAAGCTTAGAATTTTGTTGTTGTTATATGCCTCCAAGTCGACTACGACTTATGGCGACCCTATGAATCAGTGACCTCCAAGAGCATCTGTCAAGAACCACCCTGTTCAGATCTTGTAAGTTCAGGTCTGTGGCTTCCTTTATGGAATCAATCCATCTCTTGTTTGGCCTTCCTCTTTTTCTACTTCCTTCTGTTTTTCCAAGCATTATTATCTTTTCTAATGAATCATGTATTCTCATTATGTGTCCAAAGTATGATAACCTCAGTTTCATCATTTTAGCTTCTAGTGATAGTTCTGGTTTAATTTGTTCTAACACTCAATTATTTTTCTTTTTTGCAGTCCATGGTATCCGCAAAGCTCTTCTCCAACACCACATTTCAAATGAGTTGATTTTTCTCTTATCCGCTTTTTTCACTGTCCAACTTTCACACCCATACATAGAGATCGGAATTACCATGGTCTGAATGATCCTGACTTTAGTGTTCAGTGATACATCTTTACATTTGAGGACCTTTTCTAGTTCTCTCACAGCTGCCCTCCCCAGTCCTAGCCTTCTTCTGATTTCTTGACTATTGTCTCCATTTTGGTTAATGATTGTGCCAAAACATTGATAATCCTTGACAAGTTCAATGTCCTCATTGTCACCTGTAAAGTTGCATAAATTTTGTTGTCATTACTTTAGTCTTTTTGATGTTCAGCTGTAGTCCTGCTTTTGTGTTTTCCTCTTTAACTTTCATCAGCATTCGTTTCAAATCATTACTGGTTTCTGCTAGTAGTATGGTATTGTCTGCATATCTTAAATTTGATATTTCTCCCTCCAATTTTCACACCTCCTTCTTCTTGGTCCAGTCCTGCTTTCCGTATGATATGTTCTGCGTATAGATTAAATAAATAGGGTGATAAAATACACCCCTGTCTCACACACTTTCCGATGGGGAACCAATCGGTTTCTCCATATTCTGTCCTTACAGTAGCCTCTTGTGCAGAGTGTAGGTTGTGCATCAGGACAATCAGATGCTGTGGCACCCCCATTTCTTTTAAAGCATTCCAGAGAGCAGAACATTGAAAAAAGACAAAGAACTGCAAACAAGGAAAGAGAAAGAGTGAATCTCCTTAAAAATCCCTTTGTAAAGTTTTTCTAAATGACAACAAGGACTCACCATCTGCTTTTTCTCTGGTAATGTGGGACAGAGTGGAGACAATTTAAAACATTTTGCTACCTTATCCTGCCTTGATGAGTCACAAGATTTTAAGGGGTGGTCCATAAAATTTTATTAAAATCAAAGAAACATGATTAGCCGCAACTAGTCTGTCCCTTTGATTTTTATATACACATACATGTACATTTTAGAAACGCGCAGAGAATGCAACCATAACGTACCTTTGATTTTATGTGTTGGAACGCAGCATACTTTCCTTGAGTAAGCCTCATTGAAAACAGTGGGCCTCATTTCTGAGCAATCACACAACTGTACTATTAATCACCATGAGCAGTCTTTGGACTGGGAAGACCATACAGATAATGCACAGAAGGCCGGCACTTTTCCAAGAGTAAAAACAAACCTTAAAATGTTTAAACAACAAATCAGTATAAAAATTGCCAAAAAGAAAAGAAAATGGACGTACGCAATCCACAAGGAATTCTTCAGTAATACCATCTTCCAACAAGCATTCGACAACCTGCAAGGCTTTCCGCTCACACTCAATCTTCTTTCTAATAGCAGCTTCAAGTGCTGCTTTCCTACAAGAAAACAAACACTTAGCAATGCGAGTAACACATGGAATTGCACACCTGTGGACCTCCAGATGTTGTTGGACTCCAGCTCCCAACAGCCCCAGCATAGTTAATGGTCAGGGATGATGGGAATTAAGAGTCCAGCAACATCTCCATACCCAGACAACAGTTTGGCAACTCGTAGCATTTTGTTAAAAAAATGTGTGTCTGCAACATTTCAGTTGAGTATTTTTATTATTTATTAGCACATTTATAAGCCACACTTTCATGAAAGTACATCAACATGGCTTAAAACATACAAAAACATTATAAAATTAAAAATCAAAAAACTTCCTTAAAAACAGTAATAAAAGCATCAACTCATACTGCATTGGTTGGAACAAACAAAAATTCACATTAAAAGGCCTGTCTAAAATGCTCGGTTTTCAAGAGATGCCTGAAAGACAGAAGGAATGGTTCCTGTTGAACCTCTATCGGTAGGGAGTTCCACAGGGCAGGGCCTGCCACACTAAAGGCTCAGGCCCTGATGCAGGCCAACTAAATCTCAGGAGCATGGGGAACCACCAAAAGTGCCCCATCAGAAGATCTCAGTGATCGAGATGGAACACAGGGAGTCAGGGGGTCCTTAAGCTACTTTGGGTCAAAGTTGTTTAGGGCTTTGTGAATTAACGCAATTGCCTTGAACCTGGCCCGGTAGCAAACTGGCAAACCAGTACAGCTCTTTCAGGACTGGGGTAACATGTTTCTGGTAATCTGCTCCTGTAAGCAGCGTGGCTGCTGCATTCTGCACTAGTTGCAGTTTCTGGACCAGATACAAGGGCAGGCCCACATAAAGCACCGTACAGTAATCAAGTGTTGAAATTACCAGTGCGTGGACCACCGTATCATTACTGTATTTCACTGTACTATTGATGCTCCACTTACATAAAATCCTCCCACTTTGCTTTTGTGTGTGCGTGCGTGAGTGCGTATGAGAGACTGATTTTTGGCCTGGTTTGGAAAAATAGCTAACAGTGAGATGCAAGGGACCACAGATGTGCTTCCCACTGGCTACCACATATTTTAATCTTGCTCAGCACAACACAAAAGAGAACTCTCATCTGTCTCATTAATCTAGAGAAGGGCAGGGATTCTCTGCAACATCATGCTGTCTTCAGACACACTCCAAAATCAGAGGGACAAGCCTCAAGCCTCGGCCCCTTCTCCAGTTCAGGTGGGTGAACAAGTTCACCCACACAGCTCACCTTGGGTCACATCAACAATGCACCCCTCCCTTGCGGAAATGGACAACAACAAGCAAACTGATGAAACAAATTTATGCATACTTATTTGGGTGCAAGTCCCACTAAACTGGATTGAGCTTCTTTATGCATAAACACACACAGGTCTATGCTGCACTGATACAGATCAACCTTTCCCCTCTGCTAACTGACCTCTCTTTGAAAAGACTGATGAAGTATCTACAAAACACAAACTTCACAAGCTTTGAAGATACAGTAAACATTATCTGGATTAACTATGTAATGTTTGAAGATACAGTACCTTTGTGCGGCATCTTCTTTTTTCGAAGCACTCAACTGTTTATTTCCTAATAACAGATTAAAAACAACATGCAAGCAAAGGATTAATTAGACATAGGACAAAAGTAACAAACATGTGGAATATCATTTATGTGTCTCTTTACAAAAAGTGTGTTTTAATACATTTTGGGCATATAGGTACAGGCTCCTCTAGCAGTGAGCTGTGAAATTTGCCCTCTGTTTATAGCTGTGACATATATTATGGATTTGCCTGTGAATGGAAGTTCTCTATAATTATGTAAGCAAATGCTGAGTAAAAATAGGCACTGCAAAAGCACACCAGAAAGCACATGGTGACTTTTGTGATTTCCCTGTACGTTCATATGTCATTTTAGACTGAACTTTTACCAGCTGCAAAGATTACTCTACTTACTTGCCGGTCCTGCAGAACAAGAGTCCTGGGACATACACAAGACCACCGAGTGCAGATTAATAGATCTGAATCACTATCATGTACACTCACACACAGGACAGGTAAACTGTGGCCAAAACAATTAATGTTAACCTGTACTGCCCAGGCTTGTCTAAGCAATCACAGTTCAAACTAACAATACTGAATGTATAAATGGATAGTGGGTAACTTAGGATATTGTCTTTTACACTCACAGCCTAAACAGAATTGAAATACATAAGAACATAAGAAGAGCCTGCTGGATCAGGCCAGTGGCCCAACTAGTCCAGCATCCTGTTCTCACAGTGGCCAACCAGGTGCCTGGGGGAAGCCCGCAAGCAGGACCCGAGTGCAAGAACACTCTCCCCTCCTGAGGCTTCCGGCAACTGGTTTTTAGAAGCATGCTGCCTCTGACTAGGGTGGCAGAGCACAGCCATCATGGCTAGTAGCCATTGATACGTTGATGCTGGCGGTTCTTGCGTGACACAACACGTTACGTTGGATGTAAGATGGTAAAGAATTATCACAGAGGCTTGAGAAAGTTTAAGAGTCTTTACTAAGACACTAGGGCCAAAAGGCTTAAGAGTAAATACATGTAGAGTTTCTTCAGTCACCCCCCCCCTTCTGGTACATCTCTCTCCAAAGGTAAACACAGAAGACAACCTCTCAGTTCAGAGGCATGATACAGAAGACAACCTCTCAGTTCAGAGGCAATACACAGAAGACAACCTCTCAGTTCAGAGGCATAATACAGAAGACACAACTTACAGACTCTGTTAGAACTTTCCCAGTTGCTATCTCACGTTACCATGACAACCGCTGGCCTTGGATGTCTGCTCTCTCTCAGGCCAGGAGATAACAGTTACTTCTCCAAACTTGCAGGCTTTATGGAAAACAACTAGAGACAGTAATGCCTATGGGTCAACAGCCCAACATATCCCCCTTTTTCCATCAAGACTGCAAAATACACATGACGTTTAGTAATACATCTCCACAATACATTGGAATACAGTAATACATTACATTGCATCATACATTTCCAGTTTATAGTTCAGTACATTACAGTACATCTCAGTACATTTTAAATCTTTATCAAACTTCGGTTGTACACATGTCAGATACAATGTCTCAGGATCCATTTCAACCAATTTGTGCATCCCTGGACTGGTCACTAATCCCACAGTAAATCTTTCAGGCGGTTTCCCTATGTTTGATCTTGTAGAACGTCTCAAAGGCACTAGGGCTTCTGCTTTTTCTGCCCCCCCATCTGTGCTTGTGCTTGGCACAGCGTGCCCAGGATCTTCCATTTCCTCAGCCTTGCGTTTCTTCGATCTTCGTTTCCCACAAATGAGTTCATTTAATGCATCCCTAAGTGGAATTTGTGTGTCTTCCACCTTTATATCTAGATTTAGCTTAAACGTCAATGTCGGTGCTTGTGTTTGTGCTTGTGTGTCAGTTGACCCTGTGAGAATGACTGTTTGCCTCTGATCCCAAGGCTTTTCTGCAACTTTAATGCTTCTGCTCAGAATTAACTGCTGTGTTTCTGGCATCCAAACAAATCCTTGTGGTGCTCTGGGTGCAAGCTTGCCTCTTCTTTTTCCCTGTGGAATGTGTACCTGGCTGCTTTGCACTCTCTTAGGCATTAACTTGATTGCATTACATGAAGATTCCATGTGAGCAGTAAACACTGACTGTGTGCCTTTTACAGCTGTCTTTTTACAGCTCTGACCGTCATTCCCTTTCCGCCCCATTAAACTCAAGGCATCAGCACACTTCACACCCATGGACATTCTAAACTGCCCCTGTGTCATGAATCCCTGGCAGACAACTTTGCCTCTTCTCTGCACAAAACATTTTCCTCTGTCAAACGTCACACAATACCCAGAATTCACCAGTTTTCGAACAGATAAAATATTATTTGATAATTCAGGAACATACAAACAATCTGACAGTATTCCAAGCTTATCAAATCTCACCAGACCTCGGGCCTCCACATTCTTGCGTGATCCATCCGCCAGTTGAACAAAGTCCTGCACATCTTCTGAAGTGTAAAACAAACTCCTGTCTGTGATTAATATATGGCTCGCACCGCTGTCAAGAATCCAGTCAATTTGTCCCAAATCTTTAGGGTTCTGTTTACAAACAAAGTTCATGCTTCCCTGCTTCCAGCCTCCGTCCCTGGAGTTTCGCTTGACTGCACAGTCCGTCTGAAGATGCCCACGAGCTCCGCAAACATAACAAGCCTTTAGCCGCTGCTGCTCCTGCTTATTTCCGGCTGCCTCCTTCGGCATGGCACTTTTCGCCTCCTTGCTTCTCCTGACAGCTTCCATCAGCTCGGCTCTCTGCGCCTTCTGCCTCCGCTGCCATTCCTGGGACAAATCCTGCAACGCGTCCCACATCTGTTTAGCCGACGGCTCATCTCTCACACACATCAGTTGAGAATCCGACAGAGCCAAGATTATAAACGCCTGCGCCCTCTGGTCTCGGCGCTTCCAGGCCGCGGTCAGTACCGCCGGGGGTTTTCCATCTATAACTTCCCATAAATCTTCTTTTATCAAGAAAGCACGCATCCTTGGCCTCCAGCTTCCATAATTCTTTTCATTAAGTCGTTCCATCGGCAAGCCTCCAGACATGTTTACAGCAGCCATCCTGCTCACCTCTGTCTGGCACAATCAATCACGCTGCCCTCTGGATCTCCGTCTGCCGTTCAGACCAGCCACTTACTCCTGTGTAATGCGCTGTGGATCTGGGCCCATAAACCTGTTGATGCTGGCGGTTCTTGCGTGACACAACACGTTACGTTGGATGTAAGATGGTAAAGAATTATCACAGAGGCTTGAGAAAGTTTAAGAGTCTTTACTAAGACACTAGGGCCAAAAGGCTTAAGAGTAAATACATGTAGAGTTTCTTCACTCACCCCCCCTTCTGGTACATCTCTCTCCAAAGGTAAACACCGAAGACAACCTCTCAGTTCAGAGGCATGATACAGAAGACAACCTCTCAGTTCAGAAGCATAATACAGACGACAACCTCTCAGTTCAGAGGCAATACACAGAAGACAACCTCTCACTTCAGAGGCATAATACAGAAGACACAACTTACAGACTCTGTTAGAACTTTCCCAGTTGCTATCTCACGTTACCATGACAACCGCTGGCCTCGGATGTCTGCTCTCTCTCAGGCCAGGAGATAACAGTTACTTCTCCAAACTTGCAGGCTTTATGGAAAACAACTAGAGACAGTAAAGCCTATGGGTCAACAGCCCAACATGATAGCCCTGTCCTCCATGAATTTGTCTAAGCTTCTTTTAAAGCCATCCAAGCTGGTGGCCATTACTGCATCTTGTGGGAGCAAATTCCATAGTTTAACTATGCGCTGAGTAAAGAAGTACTTCCTTTTGTCTGTCCTGAATCTTCCAACATTCAGCTTCTTTGAATGTCCACGAGTTCTAGTATTATGAGAGAGGGAGAAAAACTTTTCTCTATCCACTTTCTCAATGCCATGCATAATTTTATACACTTCTATCATGTCTCCTCTGACCCGCCTTACATATTTTAGTTAGCAGATCAGCAATTTCACATTTGAGTTCTTTGAGAACTCTCGGGTGGATGCCATCCGGGCCTGGTGATTTGCCAGTTTTTATATTGTCGATTTAGCCTAGAACTTCCTCTCTCGTTACCACTATTTGTCTCAGTTCCTCAGAATCCCTTCCTGCAAATGTTAGTTCAGGTTCAGGGATCTGCCCTAGATCTTCCACTGTGAAGACAGATGCAAAAAAATCATTTAGCTTCTCTGCAATCTCCTTATCGTTCTTTAGTACACCTTTGACTCCCTTATCATCCAAGGGTCCAATCGCCTCCCTAGATGGTCTCCTGCTTTGAATATATTTATAGAGTTTTTTGTTGTTGGTTTTTATGTTCTTAGGAATGTGCTCCTCAAATTCTTTTTTAGCACCCCTTATTGTCTTCTTGCATTTCTTTTGCCAGAGTTTGTGTTCCTTTTTATTTTCTTCATTCGGACAAGACTTCCATTTTCTGAAGGAAGACTTTTTGCCTCTAAGAGCTTCCTTGACTTTGCTCATTAACCATGCTGGCACCTTCTTGGCCCTGGCGGTACCTTTTCTGATCTGCGGTATGCACTCCAGTTGAGCTTCTAATATAGCATTTTTAAACAACTTCCAAGCATTTTCGAGTGATGTGACCCTCTGGACTTTGTTTTTCAGCTTTCTTTTTACCAATCCCCTCATTTTTGTGAAGTTTCCTCTTTTGAAGTCAAATGTGACCGTGTTGGATTTTCTTGGCAATTGGCCATTTACATGTATGTTTAATTTAATAGCACTGTGGTCACTGCTCCCAATTGGTTCAACAACACTTACATCTCGCACCAGGTCCCGGTCCCCACTGAGGAATAAGTCCAGGGTTGCCATCCCTGTGGTCGGTTCCATGACCAACTGGTCTAGGGAATAGTCGTTTAGAATATCTAGAAACTTTGCTTCTTTGTCATGACTGGAACACATATGCGGCCAGTCTATGTCCGGGTAGTTGAAGTCACCCATTACTACGACATTTCCTAGTTTGGATGCTTCCTCAATTTCATATCTCATCTCAATGTCTCCCTGAGCATTTTGATCAGGGGGACGATAGATCTTTCCCAGTATTAAATCACTCCTGGGGCATAATATCACCACCCACAATGATTCTGTGGAGGAGTCCGCCTCTTTTGGGGTTTCGAGCTTGCTGGATTCAATGCCTTCTTTCACGTATAGAGCGCCACCGCCACCAATACATCCTTCCCTGTCCTTCTGATATAGTTTATATCCAGGGATGACTGTATCCCACTGGTTTTCTCCATTCCACCAGGTCTCCATTATGCTAACTATATCAATGCTCTCCTCTAAGACCACTCCAGTTCTCCCATCTTGGTTCGGAGGCTCCTAGCATTAGCGTACAGGTACTTCTTACAAGTGTCTCTCTTCAAGTGTCTTTGGCACTTTTGGTTTGGCCTGTGGTAATTTTGCCCTTCTGAACTGATATCCTGTGCCCCTGGTCTCACAATGCCTACTTCTAGGGCTACCCCTTTTAAAATTTCATCATTTCTTTGGTGTTTATCCCAGGGGGGAGGTTTATTCCGAACCGGAATGCTTTACAGGACCAAGTACTTCATTGATAAGATTTGCCAACTTTTAAAAAACTGGTTCTATTCCTGTGTCTTTAATTGCAGCTCGAGGTGCAGAAATTAAGCAGGTGATGCTTCTCCCTTTATCTCTGTGTCAGAAGTGTCACTTGCTAAATTTGTTCCAGCCTCCTATTAAAGGCCCAGGAATAGACTTAATGGTATTCAAAATTTTAAAGAACAGTTTGTGCAAGTCTATTTATTACACCGAAATAACTGAGCATTGTCTTACACAAATGTTTAAGAATATGATTCTATCTACATTAAAGAAAATGACAGTTTCTCTCAATGACAGTAATCCATTATAACTTGAGTCTTTACCTTTTATTTTGGCCAAGCCATTTTCTGCCTTTCACAGCTGTACACCAGACAGAATTCAAGAGGTACAAATTCACTCCTTATCTTATTTTCTCTGTAGGTAGGAATGCTGCACCTGTTGAACTTCTGCATGTCACACAGTGTGTAAAGCCAGAAGAGCCCTACTGCGAGAGGGAAAGTTAATTACTCACAATGTGTATGCAGTGTCTTAAATTCAGTTCTTGCCTGAACAGATTCTAGTAACTGCAGCCCATACGCATCCTTACTTTGAAGCAGGTCCCGCTATTATGTTCAGTGAGGGTTTCTCCCAGGTATGAATAGAACTGCAGGTATACAGCACAATCCTATGCACGTTTATGTAGAGCTATGTCGCAGAGTTCAATGGGATATACTCACTGAGTTTATAGAGAATTACTCTCTCAGTAGCACAATCGTATGCACAATCACTCAGACATACATCCTATTGTGTTCAGTGGTGCTTACTTCCTACCAAAATAAACCTAAAACTCATAAAATCCAACCTTAAACTGAGATCCTAAACAGGTTTACTTAGAAGCCCCACTGACTTTCAGTGGAACTTACTAACAAGTACGATTTAGAATCAGAGCGAAAGAAAGGTTGCTATCCTACTCAGAAGAAGTACCAGTGAACCGAACGAAATTTTATTTGGAGCAAACATGGATAGGGTCGCCCTGCCCAGCAAAAGGAATCTGGAGGTAGTTTGACAATTAAGATGGAGAGTAAACCTCACTGAAATCTGTGGTATCTTCGAGTCGGCACTCAGATATAGCAACCTTCCCCGAATTCCTTGCTCACCCTCGAATCCCCGCCCACCCCTCAAGAAAAGCCGGGTGGGTGGTTCAGCCTTCTCCGTTCGTTATTCACATAGAGGAAGCGGGAAGGAACATCCCATGTAGAAGAAAAAGAAGAGCCCATGGAAGGAAAATGGGGGGAGTTAGGAACAATAAGCGCGTGGCTGGCTGGTGGGATTACCCTCCTCTCGCGTTTACCTGCACGTCTGCGATGACTCCTGGCCTTGGAGGCACACCGCAGTTTCTCTTCCGCCATCTTCGTGAGCCTCTCCGTCTCTGACCTCTCACCCGCCGCGGCGCCGTTTGCAGGGAGGCGGAGCTTGGGAAAGGAGGCGAGCATCGTCACTATCATCATCATGAGGAGGCCGCGGTGGTAGTGGAGGCTAGATCCTGGCGGGGAGTGCTGTGTGGTTTCCTCCAAGGTAAGCGGAGGTGAGAGAACGCCAACAGGCTAGCCCTAGCGGCACCCTCTCTGCTCTGGGCTGGAGAGATGGAAGATGGGGCGCTGCTGCGGGGGGGGGATCAAATGCAGCTCGCCCCCCCCCGCGCTCCTCATGAGCTTTAATGCACGGGGGACTAATAGCTAGAGGGGAGCTCGGGGACAGAAAAAAGGAATGGCAACAGCCCCTCTATGCCTGGTTACTCAGAAATAATTCCTCTTCTCAGTGGATCAAGTTTGCAGTCCCCCAGTCCTGTGCATGGTTTCTTGGAAGTCAGTGGCTTACTCTTAAACAAGCGCGTCCAGGATCTGCAACCTCTTTACAGAAAACACTGCGGGAGCTGAGTCCTTTTTCGCATGCATCAATAGAGGATGATGCATCTGAGCATGTGCAGAGTCCTTTTATGTCACCACTCAGCCAGCCTATGCAGGGCTAAGGTGGTGGACTTTCTTGCTCTTTCTTTTTAGAGATTCAAGCATTTTTTTAAATTGCTCTCGCTACCCCACCCCAGCCCACAATATTGTTTTAATAATTAATCTAATCTAAAGTATTGGAAAGAATGTTTGCTGGATGCTCCCATTTGTAAAAAAGAACAACTTTTCCTGAAGTGTTCCCTTCATGAGCTTTCTCTCCCGCCCTTGGTAATAATTAAACTCTCATCTAGCTTTTAACTTTATAGTTCTAGCAAAATTAATTCTGATTAATTTCTTAAAGAGAAAGGTCTCTCTTGCATTTTTTTTCAAGTCAGGGTCAACACATCATTGCACTCGGCAGAACTTCTCTGTGTAATATGCTTAATAACCTGCTGTAAGGCTATTAGCTGTGCTTACTCAGGTGTGTCCCATTTAATTCTGATTAAGCTAGGGTTGGCCTGCAAAGCTTCCTTTATAAGTACTGGAACAATAAATATCTACGATGTAGAAAGATGAATCCTGGTTTCTGAAAGGAACATAGTAGTATTTCTTTCCCTGCTCCTTTAATTCACTGTCCAGCTGAACAGCAGGTGGTGTTAAACCGTTGTTTATTATTTATATTGTGGCATCTATGTGCATGGCTTTACACACTAGAATAGGACAGGTCCCTGCCCTAAGAGTGTGCAATCTAAAATTTGACATGGGAAAAACAATGGAGGAAGGGGAGTGAAGCAGAGCCACAAATAAATGGGGAAAGAATATGCCAGGGATAGTCAACTTGGTGCCTGCTGGATGTTTTGGACTACAGCTCTCATTATCCAAGACTGTTGGCCATGCTAATGGCTGATGGGACTTGTAGTCCAAAATATCTGGAGAGCCCCCCATTGGATACCTCCAGAATATGTTATTGTTTCAGTTACATATACTTGGGTTTGGTTATAGGGTAACCAAGTATATAAATAACACAGTAGGGCAGGAATGAGGAACCCATGGCCTTCCAGATGTTGTTGGGTTACATCATCCCTGATGGTTGATCATGCTGGCTGGGGCTGATGGGAGTTGGATTCCAACCGTATCTGGAGAGCCAGAGCTTCCCCAGATCTGCAGGAAGGCGAGGGTAGTCAATGTGGTGTCCTTTGGATATTGTTGGACTCCAGCCCATCATCCCTGACCATCAGCCATGTTGTCCGGGGCGGATGTGAGTCCCAACAACTACTGGAGGGCACCATGTTGGCTCCCCCTGGTGTAGGAGGTACTGAGGCGGATGTATCAAGGGTCTGATTTGGAATAATAGTTTTCTAGTTAGACTCTCGGTAGCTGACCTCTCCATAACTTGCTCTTGGAGAATGCCAACCAGGGAAAAAAAGTTATTCAGCTAACTTTGGCATAGGGTTAAAGTGTATCTCATTCAAGTCTGTCCTTTTAATTGATGATAGAGCTCTTGAGGATCAGGAGATAATGGCTGAAGAGGAACTTCAAGATGTAATACAGAGATGTGTAAGTCATTTATTTGCTTGTTAAATTATACCAGGCAGCAAAAAGTACTGTTCTACTAGTTTTTCAGGAAGGTGGGGATCCTTTTTTAGCCCAAGGGCCACATTCCCTAGTTGGGGACATTCTGGGGCCACAAGCCAGTGGCGGGTGATGCCAGAGGCAAAAGTAGTTGATGCAAAAATGGGGTGGGGGGAGAGGGAAATGGGGGAAACATGTGGCTTTGCATAACAGGCAATAGGCCAGCCACACAAAAGTCAGAGGCCATGGAATCATAGAGTTGGAAGGGGCCAAAAAGGCCATCAAGTCGAACCCACTGCTTAGTGCAGGTTTCTGCACACGCATACCCTCAACTCTCCTCTTGCTCTTTCCAGGCAAACAGGTGGCATTATTCCAGTTCAGGGACATATCCCAGCCAGGCAAAGCAGTTGAGGACAATGTGGAGTCGGGCCAGTGAAGGTTGTGGCCTGAGCACAGGAGGTGTGGCTTGGGGAGAGTCCCGAGGGACAGACAGAGAGGCCAGGAGAGCCCCAGTTGGTCCCTGGGCCTGGGGTCCCCCATCTCTGTTGTACAGGTAACACAGTCCAACAAAATCTGAACTTCATCTCTTGGTTTTTACTTCTAACTCTGGGACTGTTGCTTTCACTAGGCCATCCTTTCCGAACCTTTGGGTCCCCATATGTTGCTGGACTACAGTTCCCATAATTGTTGACCATTGGCTGTGGTGGCTGGGGCTGATGGGAGTTGTAGTCCAGGAACCTCTGGGGATCCAAACATTGGGAAAGGCTGCAGTAGGCAAATGGTTGGTAATATCAAAACTACTTTATGTCAAAGCCTTATTGATAAGGGAATTCCATGAACAAAATGATTCTAAAAGACGATGCTTGAAGGAAATACTGGGATGTCTCTGGAGTTACTGTCAAATCTCTTCTGCATCTAAATTAAAGGAGCACATTTATCTTAATCTGAAATTGGTATTGCCTTGTGAAGCTAAACTGTTCTGTTTTTTAATTGCATATTGTGAATTATAATGAAGATGTATATGTTCTCCTAGCAAATTCTTGATGAGGAGGATTTTAAAAGGGAAGACTTCAATCTTTTTCAAGTTGCGGGACAGAAGTGCTTGGAAGAAGGCTATATAGCTGATGTACTGGAAGTTGTTCAAAATGAGAAAAATAAGGTGAGTTTCAGAACCTGTTTGTCTTAACTTCTGGGTGCTAAAGCCGAATGGAGATAACTGTGCAGGTTCTGGTCACATACACATTACTTGAGCGATCAGCTCATAGGGCTTCTTTACATTCTTCTTGGTCCGTAGATTTGGTGGCAACAGGTTGCTTCTGTCAAGTATGTTCTTGGCTTCAGTGGCCCATTGTCACAGCTACCCAGACACCCAGAGCTTGTTTTCTAGTAATGCAGTAGATGCAGTATTTTTTTGTACCACAGAGAGAGAAATTAAAAGCCTATGTCTAATTCTCGTGTAACCCGGGTGGAACATGCATGTGTGGAATAAGCTTAGATGTGTGTGAGAGAGCCTTAGGGGGTATTAAGACAATTTTTGGATTTTCTATAAGCCTCTTATACAAAGTGATATATACAAATTCTTTGTATTCTTACATATTACTGTATTGTACATAAATTAATTGGTGCCTATCCAGCTAATGCTGGTTGATGAGTCTTTCCATGTTGCTGGGGAAGGTGGGGGTGGAAATGAAGGTTGACAAATCATTTTGCTTTCTTTTCCCACAAATTGCTGGTACATTAGCAATTGCTAACAGAAAGAACAGTGGTGGACCCTAGCTGCACTGTAGATATCACCTAAAGATATCGCCTAAAGTAGAGAATTAAAATGCTCAATTCCTATGAACTGTTTGTGCTTAAGAAACTGAATGATGATTTCTCAGTTTAGAGTTATACTGCTTGTTGAAGCTTTTGGTCAGGGGTGTGTTCTATTTTACTGGAACACTGGACATGCCCTGAAACTGTGTGTGAGATTTGGCTTTGTTCTGAGCTGTGATGGGAGCCATTGTGATAATCGGGGAAAGCCTAAGTGCGTGTGTAGGTGATAATCCCAGTACATTCACAAGCAGGAGATTGTACCTTGACATAATTAATTCCAAGATCCATTCTCATTTAGTGACAGCATTACCCCGATTCAGCAAATAATTCCCCATTGAGAATAAAATGATTATCAGCTGGAAATCATAATCCATACCCTAATTCAGTCAGATCATCCTTTTGTCCATCCTGAGAAGTCCAAGTTCATCCTCTTAGCAGGATGACAGCCAGTTGCTATTAAACTGTGGTAACGGAGGCAATAATGTTCTGTTGCATTTCTTAGGAACTTCCAGACTCAGCTATGTTTGTCACCAATGCAAGGGAGCTCACTAAAATTGAGTGAATAAGGAAGAATACCCCCATGCTTGAATTTTCACCTTGTGGCCTGACAGTTAATTCAATGTAGGATGTCACAGGAATTTTCCATACATGCTTTTGTTCTGAGATGTCACTTTGGTACCAATCCAGACCCTGTGTGAAAGGCCCCTTTGATATTCAGAGGGAGGCAGTAAGATAAGCTTTTATTTCACTGGGTGCACAAGGCATTCCCAGTTTGTTCAGCTTTTTGTGATGCTTTTGAGAGGCTGATCCTCTTTTCAAAGCCACTCTTTTCTAAGATGGGCTTTTCCTTCGCTGGACTGCAGGAGATGGCTTCTTCCTTTCCTCCATGTATTCTATAGCTAGATCACTTCCTTGCCTCCATCCTTCCCATGTTATTTTGCTTTCAGGACTATCAGCCAGTGTGTGTGTTCTATTTTTGAATCGCACCAAAAGGGTTCAAAAGAACTCCAGTATAAAATAAAAGGTGATGACTGAGAGGAGCCATTCTTCTGGCTTCTCCTGGGTCTTGGCATATGACTTGGGTCCCATAAGTAAAGGGAGACAGTAGACCTTGTCTCCATTTGATTACAGGAATGCCGGGTTCCACTGAAGACTCATAAAGAAGTCACTCTTGGTTTTTCTGTGGCAGTGCAAACTCAGTCCCTGTGGACCTCATCTCAGTTACAGTGAAGGAATCTAGCTGGTTCCCTCTACACTTTCCTTTTATTGCAAGACAGGTAATATTTGTGCTTCCACACACCTCATTTCCTCTCGTCTTCTAATCTAGTTCTTGCAAGACAGGAGAACTGTCACTTTGCACATATAACCTTTTCACCTTCCTGGGTCTTTCATTTTCCCCATCGCAAGTCAATATTTTTAAAGATTCCATCTCAACAGTTCTTAATTAGGCAATTCTCCATCTTCAGTCTTTTTCCACTATCTCTATTACTAAGTAAGTGGCCCAGGCAAGGCACAGGTGGGCTTGTCTCTTCTTTGTATTTTTCTGTAGTGTGTTTCAAGCTGCAGAGCTGCTGGTGGTGCTTCTAATAATTTTATATTGGCACGTTCTGTTTTAACCATTATTTATTTATACAGGAATATAACAATTGCAGCTGAGGTGTGTTTATTGCTGGCTTTCTTAAGCAAGCACATTGAGATTGGTCTGTGCTAAATTACCCGGATTAAGCAAGGTTATCTGAGCTAATGCAATTCTCTCTGTGTGCAATAGTCTCCAGTAAAGATCCCAAAAGTAGTATTGCTAATTCACCAAAATTAGTCTTTCTGCGATTACACATGTAATATGTGTATGCGAATGTGTGTAGTGCTACACTAACAAGTTACAAATGGTTAGCCTTCTTGAACATGGAACTCCCATCACCCCTAACCATTGGCCATGCTGTCTGATGCAAGTTGGAGTCCAAGGACATTTGGAGGGTCACAGGTTCCCCACCCTTGCATTAGATCTAGTTCTCACTGAATGGGTAAGTCAATGTCTAGGATTGTACCACTTCAGACTGCAGGTTCAATGATGGAATGTTCCTCAATACAAAAACAAAAAATTCTCCACTTAAAATAACATAGGGGAGAATGGTTCTTCTACCCTAACGTTGACATGTTAGTTTTCTGTGTGAATGTTTTTTTTTGTAAGGAGTTACGTTCTGTCATTAGAACCTCCACCTGCAGTCTATAGTACCTCAGGGAAGACTAGGCCTTAAATATGTTATGCAAGTAATTTAGCGTTAGCCCTGGTGCTTATGATATAGCTGTCAGTGTAGCTGTTAGAACAATTTGAATATAATATCTGTGTTAACTGGTTGCACTCACTTTGATATATGGATATTTTTGGTTGTCTTCTAAACTACCAGTTGAAGCACTTCCCCCCCCTCTTATAGGTTATTGTCAAAAGCATGGGCTGGAATCTTGTTGGTCCTTTGATCAAGTGCCTACTGAAGTATCAACAAAATGAAATTGAGAGAGAACGCTGCCTGAAAATACTAGATAAATTGATGGAGGTAAGTCAGAGGGTTTGTCCCGCTAGCTGCCTCAGCGCACTTCTAAAAGGCACTTCCTTTGGCTTTGCCCTTTGGTGGCGACAGCATTGGCAGGCATTTTTAGGATTTTAGCTAACTGAGCCAGTGGAGGGAGGGAGGGAGGGAGGGAGGGAGAGAGAGAGACTGAGAGAGAGAGACTGAGAGAGAGAGACTGAGAGAGAGAGACTGAGAGAGAGAGACTGAGAGAGAGAGAGAGACTGAGAGAGAGAGAGAGAGACTGAGAGAGAGAGAGAGACTGAGAGAGAGAGAGAGAGAGAGAGAGAGAGACTGAGAGAGAGAGAGAGAGAGAGAGAGAGAGAGAGAGAGAGAGAGAGACTGAGAGAATGGTGGTCCTTCAGTGTATTATTTATTTATTTAATTGATTTATATCCCGCCCTTCCTCCCAGCAGGAGCCCAGGACGGCAAACAAAAGCACTAAAAACCCTTTAAAACATCATAAAAACAGATTTTAAAATACATTAAAACAAAACATATTTAAAAACATTTTTTAAAAGCTTTTAAAAAGTGTACATTAATTGTTGGTGAGGCGGTGCAGGCAAGGAGGCATTGCTCACTTGTCTTCTGATCACTGAGTATCACAGCCAATTCCTGAGAGGGAGGGGCACAGGGAGCGAGGCACAGTGCAGGTGTGGCAGCAGGAGCATCAGAGTGACTCCATTGCAACACCATGCTTCGCTCCTCACGCCTCTCCCTGCTGCCTCTCAGGAACTGGCTGCAACACTCCTTGTTCGGAAGACTGAAATTCTGGATTATAACACTTCAGACTGGGACCTACTTAGCATGTAATGCAAAGCCAAACCATGGCTTAGTACTAACACATAGGTTCTCAGGGAGGAGATTGCAGCTGCTTGGTTCCTCCTCTGGCCCTGTTGTTGCTGCATTGTTAAACCACAGTTTGGTGCAATGTAGGAATCACCAATTTGGTGCACTCTGGCACCAGTGTGCCTGCCAGTACCTGCTGTAGTCCCTTCAAAAGGTATCTATATATTCCTCAAAAATTCACAATTCACCAGAGACTGTTTGGTCTTCCTGCTCAGTTCCTTTTTGTACTACCTCGGCTTCTCCTACAATGAATGTGCTCCCTTAAACATGCCCAGAAATGGACACCCATTATTTGTTGTCTCTTTTTCTGCTGTTTTGGATGTGGCAGACATTTTGTGTGCTGCTACAATCCAAGACAGCCATTTTGAGACTGATGCCCGTGATACTTTCTCAAAATTGCAAATGTACCAAGTGGCCTGAAAATCCTGGCTTAGCGTACCATCCGAACCCAGGCTTGTGGTTTGCCTGGAGGAGATTGTTTCTTCTAAGTGGTGGCAATACATTGATGGCATAATTTTAAAATGAATAATGCTTTAGATCTTTTTGTTATGCAAACCTATGCAGATTTATTGACTGATCAACTAAAAGTTGTTTGATTTTGAGCTGTTTTCTGAAAAAATAAGGTAGAAGCCATTGTTGTATGAAATGTGCTGGTTTGCTGTGTGCTTGTCATTGTAAAGGTGGTGGTTTCTTACCATAAGATGTCAAAAATAAACATTACAAGCTGCTTTGTACCAGCCTTTTCCTTTCTTGCAGCTGTGCAGTCCAAAAGAGCTTGTGCTGGGTTTCCTAGAGCAGATTGAACAAGCCTCTGGGGAACATGGGTCCCAAACGATTTTGCTATTGCTTAAACCTCTGCAGGAAGGTAATGAGTGTTTTATTTTCTGAACGCTACATGGAGAATGTGGTGGAACCCTTCAGCTAATTTGTTCTTTGCTTGCAGTAAGTGATGCTGTACAGTTGTGACTTTTTAAAGGACAACATGCAAAGTGATCCTGGAAAACATTTGTGTTAAAATTCTTATTTATCACTTACGAAGGATATTTGTTCATTTTCATTCTACCTTCAAGCAGCATAGATGTTTCTTCTCCCCCTTCTTTTTTATCCTTGCAACAACCCTGAGAGACAATTATCTCTTCAATTCTAAAGACCACTCTATGAGTGGAAACACTGGCCTGGATCGGAAGATGTTTTAGCACAGGTATGAGGAAACTTTGGCCCTCCAGGTGATGCTGAACAACAACTCTCATCATCCCTTCCCATTGGCTATGCTTGCTGGGGCTGACAGAAGTTGTATTCCAGAAACATGTGGAGGGCCAAAGGTTCCCCACACCTGTTCTAGCAAAAGCAGAAGGACTGGCTCACACTGAGGGGGATCTCCGAACTCTACCATTTCTTCACTCCAGCTGCATGATACATTGGATGGCGTTCCAGACCCTTTTGGATAGGGGCGTGGGCATAAGAGGTTGCAGCAGGACTTAGGGGATGGGAAAGCTCTGTTAACTGTGTATGGTATGCCATTCCTAGTTCTTAGGATCCACTGTTATTTCTGCCTTGTTGAAGAAAAGCCGAACTAAGAGAAGAACTTCCCCAAGATTATGCAGTGAATCCAGGGCAAATTTTCTGTTTTCAACCCCAAGCTAAAATACCTTTGTCTAGCCTGCAAACGTATCTAGTTCTGCACATGCATGGGGGGGGCTTGGGGTTTGTGTTTTGGGTCACATTTACACCTTGCATTTAAAGCATTCTTAAAGCACTTTAACTGTCATTGGTCTCCCCCTCCCCTGGCAAAAGAACCCTGAGAAATGTAGTCTAGGGGTACTGCAAATTGTAGTTCTGTGAGGAATAAATTACAGTTCCCAGGATTCTTTGGGGGAAGCCATGACTATTAAAGTGGTGTATCTGTGCTTTAAATGTATGGTGTGGACATGACTTTGAACTCCTACCAAATGAGGAGATGTTCAAAAATAGTGTTTGGCTTAGCATGGAGAAAACTCAAACATTTCACTGGATGCATCAAAGCCCATAATAGCTCTCTAGTTACCAACCTATGGGTTAACCCAATTGGAGCTGGGGGTTCAAAGTGGGAGAGGGTATAAAAACTAGCTGTTAAAAGCTATTTATTCTAAAGCAGAGATTCCCACCGTTCACCAGTGGTCTGCGAGCTTCAGTCAGGTAGTCTGCGGCATGTCCACATTAAATATTCATTTTGATTTTTCATTGTATTTTTATTGCTTCTGTTAGTTCTTACATTGTATTCTCTTGTATTCCAATCTGAATTCAGTGGAATGCAAATTTAAAACAATACAATATAAGAAATTAAAGCAGCAACAAAAATACAATGAAAAATCATACAGGACCTAGCACAGCACATTCAGTGGCTACAGGCAGAAAAATCATTAAGTGGTCTGCTAAGACCATCAGCAATTTTCAAGTGATCCATGGGGAAGAAAAGTATGGGAACCACTGTTCTAAAGTATATGTATCTTTTATTCTGTCAGATAATATTTTGAAAGTGGGAGGTGTTGTTGACTTTTATTGTATCAGCTTCCAAAGGTAACGGCATTTAAGCTTCTGAGCTCCTTAGGCAGAAGGTTCCTGTCCATCTTTGAAGACCTTGCTGAAGATTAGAATCAACATATTATATAGATACACTAGCCCTATTTATTCATTTCCTTCTTGGATAAAAGAATGGCAAAAAAGTATATGAAGGTATATCTAACTATCATTAAAATGTAAAAGTTATAATGAACATTTTGGGGTTATTTTTGTTTGTCTTAGTGCTTCTGAAACTCCAGAGTAAGAAAGCATATTCGGTGGGTTTGTCATTGTCTACCATTTTGAACCAGATTTCACTTCTGCCAATACCTTACACAAAACAGCAACTACAAGAAGACAAACATGCCCTCTGCCAGTGTTGCAATGCATTGACACATTTTGTGAACCCTTTTGTGGAAGAGGTTGTTACACAAATGGAGACCTCAATGAGTGGAGATTACAAAGATCTGAAGGAGGAATTGTTAGGATTGTAAGTACCTCACCTTTGCTTAAAATGGTTGGTAATAAAACGTGACACTAGGTGTTTGTCAGCAAACCCCTGTTTGAGAAGTGGATTCTGATAAACAGCCTGCAAAGTGGCAGGTTGCAAGGGTGATCTGCAGCATATTTGAAGTGCTACTTAGAAGAGAGGTGCTTAACCCTTTTTTCCACCCTGCTCCCCGCTGATAGTTTTACTTCTTCCCTGTGCCACTTTTCCAACATGTTACCATGTTATGGAAGGAAAGCAGCAGGCAAGAAAAAACTCTGGTCCTGCTTGCAGGCTTCCTGGTTGGCCATTGTGAGAGCAAGATGCTGGACTACATGCACCTTAGGCCTGTTCTTCAGCTTAAGAGGAAATCTCAAAATAAAAAGTGGAGGAAAGGGAGGAAAGCACCTGTCTGATGCTTCTTTGCTGCAAATTAAACCTTTTTTAAAAAAGATTTTTTTAAAGATTAAAATAAATGTTTTTAAAGAGGTTTTGTTTTAATATATTTTAAAGTCTGCTTTTATGATGTTTTAAAGTGTTTTTAGTGATTTTGTTTGCCTCCCTGGGCTCCTACTGGGAGGAAGGGCAGGATATAAAATAAATTAATAAATAAATAAAATTGGCTCCCCACCCTGTCACTTTGTTGCTGTTTGGCATTGACCTGGGTCTGCCCCTGAATGTGTAGGTCTATCCAAAGGCATAACAAGCAATGTGTGTGCCTGGGTTTTTGTGTGTGTGTACTTTTAGTGCCATGTTAGCAGGTACACCTGTAGTTACCAAAGACTTCGCTGGTTTGGGGTGAAGGAGAGAGAGTTGTGTGACCCAAGTAAAGGCAAAAATCCTTACTTTTTTTCTCCCTGCAACTATCTCATCAGTGGATTTTGCTCTACTACTTTCAGTCTTAGCTGAGACAATGCATTTATTTTTTTAAAGTAAGCTTTCTAATTTAGAAGGGAGAAAGACTGGATATAGAAGAAATGGTAGCCCCTAGTAGGAAGGCAAGCAAGTAGCCTTCTCCTTAAGGGGATGTTTCCCAACCAGAGTGAAAAGCAGAATTTCTATTTCCAGGCATCGTACCAGTTCCTACATTCTGAGATGTGTTCTTTCTTCCCTTCGGTTTCATAATAATAAATAAAACACCACCACCACAGATTGGGGGGGGTAAGGCCATTAGATCCTGTACTGGTGCTTTTATTAGTGGTTAACATGAATGCTTCCTATAGTTTACTCAACCACTTTGATTTTCAGTTGCCTGAAAAGCTTGAAATATCCCCTGCTAATGGCAGAGTTGGATCAACTGCCTGAAGACACTGCCAAGCATCCGCTAAGGCAGTTTGCTGCTGACATACTAGTAAGTACATCTTGAGCATTTGTTTGGAGGGAGGGTTTTTTTACCATTTGTTATAAGACGTACAGTTGCTTGCAAAACAGTTTTGACTTCTTGTCATGATTATCAAGATCCACGTATAGGATTCTCTAAGGCAGGGGTAGGGAACCTCAGATGGGGGGGGACAATGCTCTCTCTCTCTCTCTCTCTTTCTGGCCTTTGGAACTCTCACTGCCCTTGCTTTGCACTGTAAGTGTGTTTTGTCTCACTGGAATGTACCTTGGAACTGGGGTAACTCCTCTTACTTACCCCACTGGAGGATAGAGAAGTGTGTGAGCATGTGACAAAACTAGCCTACTGTACAAAGGTAGAATTTACATTTCTTGCTCCACCCACTTTTGCCTCCCACTGCTGGCACGTGGCCTCCAAAGTGTTGCCCAGAAGGAACTGTGACCCCTTGGGCCTGCTGTAAGACATGCTGATTCAGGTAAGCGCTGGGAACAGTATCTAGTGCCTGAGGTAAAGGGAGCCTAAAACTCTAAATCAGTGTTTTCCAAACTTTTTTTATTTTTTTTGTTGCTGGACTACAAGTCCCATCAGCCCCAGCCAGTATGGCCAATGGTCAGGAATTATGGGAACTGTAGTCCAGCAACAAAAAAAATAAAAAAAGTTTGGGAAACACTGCTCTAAATGATACAGATGACTTACACTTTGAGGATCAAATTCAGTCCTTGTGATGATATTGCTTTGAGCTGCTTCATCACTAGTGTCTTACTGCAGCATAAACTAATTGACAGGACTCTTTTAGTGTGTTCTGTGCGCACCTCCAATCCAAATTCTGGAGCTAGACTAAATTGTGCAAATGAAGCACAATATAAATATATCTAGGAGTTGACAAGACTCAAGGAGCAGTCATCTTATGCTTCGCTGCATTGAGTGTAAGCCCCCCCCCATTAGAACTCGTTCACCTTCAATCTGGAAACCATTGTTTTATTGAATGTATGCCCAGCGTCAATGTCAAATTATATAGCAGTTGGTGTCCTCTTTGAATCTGCTGCCAGTTAAATCCCACATATTTGCTTATTTTGCTTCCAAAATGGTAGGTTTTCAACTGCTTGAATTTTTAATCCCATCCCCAAGAACCATAAGAAGGAAAGATAGATGTGGGAACTCCATACCCTTGGGTTTTTTATTTATTTATCAAATTTATTAGTTGCCCATCTGGTTGGCTGTCCAGCCACTCTGGGTGATGTACAAAATAAAAACATACAAATACATTAAAACATTAAAAATCTCAACAATAATAATAAAACCTAACCCAAATTAATTACGCAGAAGAGGGCACAAGGGTCACTGTCACTGCTGTTCTTCTTTAATTCCCCATATGGGTTTTAACACAGCATCAGACACAACCACATATTTCAGGGTTTTAACACATCTCCAAAAGCTAGGAATCTTTTGTGTTAAAATTGCCCCAGTCGTATAGAAGATTGCGAGGGCAGGGGAGCAGTGTTTTGTTTCTTTTCAGAAGGGCATGTGTGATTGAGGAGTGCAGAATTCATAGAATCATAGAGTTGGAAGGGGCCTTGTAGGCCATCAAGTCCAACCCCCTGCTCACAGCAGGAAATCCACAGCTAGAGCATCTCCCGCAGATAGCTGTCCAGCCTCTGCTTGAAGACATCCAGCGAAGGGGATCCCACCACCTCCCTAGGCAGTCGGTTCCATTGCCAAACTGCCCTTACTGTCAAGAAGTTCCTTCTAATGTCCAATCTGAATCTACGCTCCTGCAGCTTAAAACCATTAGACGTAGTCCTACCCTCTGGGGCAGCAGAGAACAAATCTATACCCTCCTCTATGTGACAGCCCTTCAGGTACTTAAAGAGTGCAATCATGTCACCCCTCAGCCTTCTCTTCACCAGACTGAACATGCCAAGTTCCTTCAACCTTTCCTCATAAGACTTGTTCTCCATACCGGCTATCATCCTCGTCGCCCTCTTCCACATACTACCTCTCTGCAGTTGGACAAATGACCACACAGGGAATACGGGAGATAAGCTGAAGCATCCTCGGCCAAACGAAGCCCACTTTGCTGTTAAAAATGCATACGCACCCTATGTTTCAAATGTAGGTTTCATCACAGAGAAGGGCCAGTTTCTCGCAGTTTTATACAAAATGGGTGATATCCAACTTCCTTGGAGCAGACCTATTCAAATCAGTGAACTTGTTATGCAAGTCCACTGATTTCAGTGGATCTGTGCAGTATGACATTAACACCTAAGATATTTTTAATATATATGAACTTAAGGGTAATTTCTTTCTTTTGATTCATCCAAGTTGGACATGCTTGTATATATGACTCTTTCTAATATATCAGTAAACAAAGTAAAGGTAGAACTTGTATCACAACCTCAGAGCTTGTTACAAAAAGCGAATTACTTGTAATTCATTACTTTTTTGATGAGCAAGTAGGTAATTTCTTTACATTTTGATTGAAATAGAACAAGGAGTAATTTTATTCGTTTTGAGGAGTAATTGTAATGTTTCCAGCATTACTTTGGGGCATTACTTGGGGGGGAGCAGGGGAAATATTTTGCTGCTCTGATTTGTGGATGAAAATCATGTGGCTCATGGGCTTCTGTGCAGCACCGCTCTTTCCTCGTGCTCTGTGGGTGGGTAGGAAGCAACGAGGGAGGAGGTGGAGAGCAAGAAGGGTGGAGTGGAGAAAACAATTGTTTAAAAAAATGGACGGTGGTGGAAAAGAATGGAGTGGAGGGAGAAAGCAGCTGGAGGGCAAGGACATGGATAAAGGAGTAGTAGCAGCAGAACGGAGATAAGGAACTCTGAAGGTGAAAGATGACAACGTGTGTGGATAATGTGTTTGCACCTGGCACACAAAGCAGCCTCTGCTGCCCTCCTTGGCTACTGTGCTGCATTTGCAGTGTTTTAATTTATTTGCATTTCGGGAAAATGTTTACTTGGATGGGTGTCCTTCAGTTGGGGGCAGGGCAGGGTCTGGGAGGTGGTTAAGTGAGAGAGATTATGCTTGCTGGCTGAGTGTGTGTGTGTGTGTGGGGGGGTTGCACTTGGTTTGATCGAATAGTGGCCTCTGCCTCCCTTACCAACAGAGAGACCACCACTGCTCTTATGGATAAAAAGAATTATTCTACTACCTCTGTGTGTGTGTTTATTTTTAATGTTGTTTTAGGTGACTTTGGTGTGCAGCAGCCACGGCCAGCACCTTGTAGGCACTCTACAGTAGGGCCCCACTCATACTGCAGGTTCCATTCCAGGCCCCTGCCGAAAAGCGAAAACCGCCAGAAAGTGGGGCCCTACTCAGCTGTAGCACGCGAGCTCCCTGCCCTACAGCTGTTTGCACAATCAGCTGTAGCACAGGCAGCTCCAGCCGCCGCACTCCAGCTGACAGTGATCAGCTGGAGTGCACAACCTCCCCGCGCTACAGCTGGAGCATGGGGAGCTTGCGTGCTCCAGCTGATCCCTGTCAGCTGTAGCACGCATGGAGCTCCCCATGCTACAGCTGATCGCCCCGCTGGCGCCGCCATATTAACGGAATGCCGACAAGCAGGGTGCCAACAACCAGGGCCCTACTGTAGTTTTTTTAAAGTAACTTAAGTGTTTTGTTGTTATGTGCCTTCAAGTCGATTACGACTTATGGTGACCCTATGAATCAGTGACCTCCAAGAGCAAACTTAACTGTAATTGTAGTGATTACTTTTGAGCAACGGTAAAGTAATCAATTCCTTTCAGAAGAATTGTAACAGTAATTTATTCCATCTTGAGGCTATGTAACAGTAATTGTAATCTATTCCTTTTTAAAAGTAATCTTCCAAGCTCTGCACAACCTAAGCCTCTTTAGATATGGAAAACATGTTGTTGTCATTCTTTTACCTAGAGCAGCAAATGCTCTTCTTTTTTTCAACAGGGCATTTTGCTGGATATTAGAGAATTGCTTCCAAAAGTATTCTCTCACCAAGGATGCAAAAATGAAGGCTGGGACAATGAGGCCATATTGGAAATAGACAAAGAACAGTCTGTGGAGTCTCTGGCATGCCTGTCTTATGTGGTGTTTGTTCATAACTGCGTTGGTATTGACTGCCTTCCAGTAGTCTTCAAGTAAGTACTTAAAAAAAGAAAGATGATAGGCTTGTAAGAGCCACTCACCTGGCTACCTGAAGCATGCAAGAATTTCTTCCACGTGACACCCGCCCCTCAGCTTAACAAAAGGTGATTTCCTTTTGTAGTTGAAACTTAGTTACATAGCTATGTATGCATAGGTGGACAGGTTAGTAAAAGTTATTGTGGGTTAGTAACTAATGAACTTATTTATGTGGTTTGCTGTATGTTGTAGCTTGCCATATGCATTGATACACTTAGAAACAGGTTAACCTCTGTAGTTTAAGGGTGATTGGAATTGTACTCCTCACAGAGCTAAACTACAGTTCCCAGGATTCTTTGGGGGGAGCAGTGTGCTTTAAATGAATGGTGCGTATGCAACCTAAATTTTGTGTTGTATGTTATACTTACCAATGACTCTTTATTGTAGCCCATCATACATTCTGCAGTGCAACATGGTACATGTTGATGTTCTTTTGAAAAGGTAAGTTATTCATTCTTTGTCTGTGTTTATGTGTTCTCAAGGGGTCATGGCAGAGAATAACACATTCTGAAAAATACAGTGAAGAGGATAACAATAAAACAATTGGATTTCATGCTTATCTAGTTTGTCTTTTTTTAATGTAGTAGTTGCAACAGTGAAGGCCTGAGCTTGCCAAAACTGGTATAAAAATTTCAGTTCCAAAGGATAAGGCCGTTGCATTAACCTCAGTAGAACGATTGTTTATAGAGTGATAATCTACATTTATTCACATGACGTTGGGGCCACCTTGCACAGCACTAGGTTTCAATTGGTATGAGGCGTTATACTAAAATGTAATGCAGTAACTGACCTACAGGAGTATCATGTGACTTAGGCAGGATTCTTGCAAAACCCAGTCATCTACAAAAGCATAATAGGAATAGGCCCAAACTGAGGACTTTTTCCTAAGTATTTACTTAGGAAGGAGACCTGAAGCAAGTATCATGGATAATGCGTTAGTGACAAAGAAGCTCAGCTGTAAACAGAAAGGGCAACAAAAGATTTAAATTGGCTTTTAATACACCTGATAGTGTCTTCATTTTTTCCAGGACAGAAGAATCTGTTTTGTCAAAAGGACTTGTAAGTGTAACATTTATTTACAAGCTATTATTCCTTGTGTGTTGTAGTGGTTAAGGTGTTGGACTACGACCTGGGAGACCAGGGTTCGAATCCCCACATAGCCATGAAGCTCACTGGGTGACCTTGAGCCAGTCACTGCTATCTCAGCCTCATGAAAACCCTATTCATAGGGTCGCCATAACTTGGAATCAACTTGAAGGCAGTACTATTTTTTTTTATTCCTTGTGCTTTCAGAGACCATAAGGTCAACCTGGCTGTCTATTGTTTGGGGTTTTTTTTAAAGCAGAGAGTGCTAATCTTTTATAGCCAAAGGCCCACATTCACCCTTGGCCAACTCTGCTGGGGCCAGATACCAGCAATGGGTGTGGCCACCCCAAATGCACATCAGCTGAGGGGAGCGGGTTATCGTCCCTCTCTGCTCATCAAATGATCAACCTGAGGAGAGCTGAGGGGTGAGTTTGCATTCCCATCAGGGTGCTAGGCTCTGCACACCCCAGCACTATCTACTTGAATAATAAGCTGTGGTTTTGCCACTGCTGCCAAAGTCAGCAGGCTGGAGGCAGGGAAGAGAAAAAATTGTTCCAGGGCAGCAGATTAGGCTCCCAAGCTGGGGTTAGCCACTCTTGTTTTAAATCATTATATACTGTATATAGCAAAGGCTGCAAACTTATATACACCTACCAACGGTAAGCCTTATTGAATTCAGCGAGACTTGTTTTTAGTACACATGCATAGGATTGGCCTATATCACTCTAGTCCTACATGTAATTTTCTCCACAGTTGCATAGATTTCAGTGGATTTTTCTTTTATATGTTTATGATTGCAGCCTAATTTGGGTTGCGCTCCTAGACATGTTTCTATCATTAGCATGCACACTTGGATACCTGTTACGGCGATCAAAGGGATATAGTTTGACCTGCTATAAGCCAGGTTGCTCTTTGTCCACCGAGCCCGGTTTTGTCCATACTCTGACTAGTAGTGGCACCTCAGGCAAGGGTCTTTTCTAACCCTCTGCTAGCTGATTCTATTAGCCATGGATGCCGGGGGACTGAACCTGGGCCCTTCTGCATTCATATCACATCTTCTGCTACTGAGCAACAGTCCCCCTTGGCCTAATCCATTAAGCATTGTTGCTAAGCAACCCAGCGCTATTCATTTGAATGTAGTTTACTGAGGACTTGTGCCCACTGCAGTTGAAATAAATGGAGACATACATGTTTGATGGATTGTGCTTTGCATTTGCTGGTGTTTTTAAAATACTCTGTCCAAAACCCTGGGGACATTTTTAATCCAGGCCTCCATGATGGCGTCTGAAAATATGGTTACATTGTATCACTCAGTCTAAGCATGTTTGCTTGGAATGGCTAAAACTTGTCTTATTGAAGCTGCCAATTCCCAACATCCCTGTCAGGCATGGCTAAGAAAGAGAAGCCTGGATGAGGCTACAATGAAGAAAAGGTAGGGCTAGTCACATCCCTAAGGTTTCATTCTCAATGGCTGAAATCAGCAGGGAGCCGGTTTAGCCACCACCCCAGGAGTGGCCCCTGAATACATCACTTTACTTTCTCCCATATAAGTGAGTGGCAACCATTCACTCTTGGAGGGGGGAACGTGGCATGGGGGAGGCAAAACCTGATAGGATCCTCACTGACAGGGATCCCACTGTAGTGTATTCTTGCATGGAGAGATGCATTGCATTTCACAGAGGTATTTGTGTGTTGTAAGCCAAACATCTATCCCATTTGTCATAGTGGCAGGCATTTTGCTAACTGAAAACAAAAGTGGCTTCCAGTTAAATGTAGGACTTTAAAGTACCATTTTGTCTGGCAATTTAAAGTCATGCCCTCATATGTCACCCAAATGTAAAGCTACGTTCACCTCTGTTCATTAGTTCTATTGTGCAGAAAAGGCTGTGATGCATACATATGGAGTTTTTAACATTCATAGTAGTTTCTCTCTTATGTTCTGCCCTGTTTTATGTTCTGTCATTCTGTGAATGTTGCCTTTCTGCAAAGGAGATTAATATCCATAGTCCTCTAAAATTAACATACTAACTTAATTTGTAGGCACTATTGGAGAACTGTCTACTGAGGCTGGAAGATAATAGCCTTTTGCTTGAGTATTTGGAGTTCAAAGGTTTTATTACAGCGCCTCAGGTAACATGATGGAAACCATAAACTTTTAATTACACATGCTACACTTTTTAATATCCTTATTTCTCAGGTGTTTTGAAAAGAATATAATAGAATTTAATTATTTACTCAGTGCTTCAATATGGCTAATACAAAAAGGCTGTACTTTAAATGTGGCTAACTAAACAGGTTGACACAAACAAACATTTAAAAACTCCAGCCTGTGACTTAAAAAACAACTTTTAGCATAGTTTTTCAGATTTTGTTTCTTTCATTTTATACTGGAAAATGCTTCCTTTCGTCCTAATTATTGTTCGGAGCAAAAAATGCTCTGCCTCCACTCATTTTAAATTGTCCTGTACAGGATTGGTCACTGGCCAAGCAAAGTGAAGTCTATCCTAATAACGTCAAAGAACTTTTGAGTTATCACTATCAAATTCGGTACATGTAGGGTTCAGGTTTCATTAGCAGCTTAACCTCTGTCTCTGTTTTCAAAGGGGGCAGAAAAATGCAAAACAGCGAAATTAGTACATAGAATGAAAGCTAGTGGGCATATCCAGGAGCTCATTCTATGTTTTAAGTACAAAACCCAGCTTTTACTCCTGCATTTTGTTTTTCAAAGGTACTGGGAATGCAAAAGACATTGAAATGTGACATCTGATGCATGGCCTCTTGAACATTACACTTTACTACTTACTGTTTTGAATGCTGAATCTGAATACTTACATGTTTACTAAGAGTTAAGTTCAGTGGGACTTAGCTCCCTAATAAGTGTGCATTTGAGATTGGAGCAGAGCAAAATTTTATAACAGAGGAGCACCCAGATAATTTAAAAGCGAACACCATGTGTTTCCCATCCTTCCATTTAATTTGTAAAGTGAAGTGATGAGCACAAGATGATTTTTTTAATGAAATGGGATTGTGCGTAGAATTACGATATGAAATTTTAAATATAATTATATTTCTGCAGAACTATTTATTTATTTTGACAATTCATATACTACTTAATTACAATTGCCCCTAAGTGGTGAACTATAATGTGAGAAGATTACAACAGGAATATAGGAACATTATGAGCACAACATAATTCTCTTGCATATGTCTGCAGACAATAACAAGTGCTCACTTAAATAGATCACATTATGGGGGAATCAACCAGTTGCTGGACTTTCCCCCCCCTCCTCTTGTTCTAATCTTAATGTCTGTTTCTGACAGCACGATATCTGAGTTGATGCATCTGTCACTCTCTCCTTAATCCACTTTTCTCTGCCTTTATTGCAGCTAGTACACTTACAAGATCGCTTACTGCCCTGACCCCCTTCAATATGTGTATGTGCAGTATTGTGGCTTAAGGGTGGAGTTACAGCTTTACTACTCTGTTTCCTTTGTTTTTGTGAGTTGGTTAGTTCCTTTTTTCAATAGCATATTATATGGCTTTTTGCTTTCAAAGGGATTGTGTGTTCTGAATTTCCTTTCATAATTTGCATTTTTCCTTTTTATAATGGCAGGATTTGGTAAAGGTCATGACACTGTGCCCTTTTGAACCTCTGGTATGTAACCAAGTTTCATGTGATTTTATAAATTGTTGTGCTCAAAATACAGTTTACCTCATTCACTCTCTTACATGTGCTCCATGTAGAGAAAGAAGAGTTTAAAGATTTTTCAGTTATATATAGACAAGTTTGAAGAAGAAGGGAAATTCATGTTGTTCAGGTAGGTCTGTTGTCAAGCTAACAAAAAATCAAGTAATTTAAGAATTCCAATAAATGTACGTTTATTTTTAGCTTAAATTAGCTTTAATTTTATTGTAGTCTTGTATTCTCTATAAAGTTAAGTTAAAGCTAAAGGTAATACACAGTATTGGGCATAATTCTTTTCTTTCTGTATTACAGATGTTTGTTGAAGACAAGTAACCATTCTGGTGTGGAAGGATACATCATTCAAAATATTAAAAATCAAATTGATATATCCTTAAAAGTAAGAAAGGCTATTGAAAGTAAGAAAGTGGAAGCTTCTGGCTGGTCCTAAATAAAATCAAAATGGCGTTTTTTTGTTAAAGCAGAGAAAATAATTATTGACAATGCAAGTGGTCATAGAAACAGCCTTTTTCAAGTAGGACAGCTATTGGTTACTGCACATGTTGCACGGTTCACATGTCTCTTCCCTTGTAGAGAATTCCCACTTACTACACCTCTGTGATAGAGCTGAGAGAGCTTCTTTTTCAATCAAATACTATTTAAAAATCTCAAACTTTGCATAACTGTATGACTCATGTAACTTAAACACATTTTACAGAATTTTACTGTAAAACTTACTATATTCTAATTATTCTGATTACACTTTTTGGATTTAGTGGTTGTTGGAGGCGTATTAAAATAAATCACATCTTAAGCCTATTTTAAATGCTACAAAAACAATCTGGAGGGGAGAAAACACTAATGCGGTATTGTTAAAATAGGGTGTCCTTTGTTAGTATGTAATGTGCAGGCTCCTGGAAAGCAGTTTGTAGCTGCATTCCTCCTCACTGATTCTGCTGTGGTCTCCTGAGCTAAGCTATGGTTTGGCTTAGCATGATGTGTAAACTGGGCTAATCTTAGGTAAAAGTAAGAAGCAATAATATAAGGTTGCCTATATCATGCAACTGGAATAACAAGGCAGTAGTTTCTTTTCTGAACTTGCTCATCAGTGATGTTAATATAGCTCCTGACTATATGAAGAACATATCAACTATTTCCTGTTTCATATGTTGCTTTTTAGAGTGCAACAGGCAGCAAGTTTTTTACTGGACTCCAGTTGGCCTCACTGCTAGACATAGTGCTTTCACTTCCTGAAGGTGCTGAAACCGATCTTCTTCAGAACTCAGATAGGTGAGATATAATAAGGATCTTTGCAAAAGTATTTTGCTGGGGGTTCCTCCCCCTTTGCCCAAGCTGCCTTCTTTGAGGCTTTTAAAACAGTGTTGGCAACTAATATAAGGTTAGTATATTTTAACAGCTTCCTGCAGGAGCCCCTATACAAACTAAGATCTGCAGGTCATCAGAAGCACATCAAACTAAAGAGACAGAGAAATCTTACTGTTCAGGGAATAATCTAATTCCCATGTTCAAGTATCATCTTTCACTTTTGACATTCATTAATTCAGATCATATTCCTAACTATTAAGTATTAAGATATGACCCAGATTTTAGTTTGTCTTTTAATAGGAGTTAGAACATTGAGCTGCATCTCTCCTGCAGGAACTCCAAACCCTACCAACATCTATATTAATGGAGAATCCCCATGTAGTCTAAATGGCCATTAGAGTGGCTAGAAATCTTCTGGAAACTTTCCTTTTAGAGGAACTACAGGGACTTTGTGATACAATTATTTTCCTGGGTTTGGTAGTTCATGGAGTTGTCTCAGAATAGTTATCCACAAATCTGATTGCTGGGAGAGAGCACTCTAGCTTGCAAATCTTCAACAGATCTGGCTCACTCTGTTTTGAGGTGTTACTTTTGGACCTGCCTGATATCTGGCAAAAGTCGCTGGAACTACTAGATTAGGTGTAAGTGAGGAGAAGCTGGGCTTGCCAATAGCTTCTTCTGAGGAATCTCTAGTTGAGTGAATGACTGTACGTGAGAGGTGAGAAGGGACAGCTGATTATTGTGGAAGGCAAAATCTGTTTCTGTCTAGTGGTCGCAGCTAGTGGAAGGGTCGCAGCTCGGTGGTAGAGCATCTGCCTTGTGTGCAGAAGATCCCAAGTTCAATCCCCAACATCTTCAGGTGTAGAGCTGGGAGAGATTCCTGCCTGAAACCCTGGAGAGCTGGTGCCAATCAGCGTAGATAGAACAGAGCTAGATGGACCAATGGTCTGACTCGGTATTATGGCAGCTTCTTATGTAGTGTTAATTTCTTCAATAATGGAAAAAATCTAACTGGAAGGCAAGTGAAGTAAAGTACAGCCATGGAATAAAACTGTTCTGTATGTGATATTGCCACTTAAAATAGTGAGTTTTGAACATTGGCTCCATTTTCTGTGAATGTATGTGTCTGAAGAAGGCCTGTTCATCCCATGAAATAAAGAAGCCATGACTATGACAGAAAAAAGGGGAGAAGGCTAGCATGTAGTTGTAGTGAAACTGGCAATCCAATAGATGGTTATTCTATTGGAGACAAACAAGATTCAAGTTGAATGAGTGACAATCTTTTTTTCTTTAACAGTCAATCAGTATAGTTTATTGATTAACCAAAAAGGTTTCAGTTGTTTGTTCTCTTATTATGTGTTTAGCTACTTTATATATTAGTTGTTTTGGAGGCCTTTGAGGATTATATACCTTTTAAATTACTTTCCAGTCTTGCTATAAATTAGCACTCAAGAGTCCATTTAGGCAGAACCAGCTACATCCACTTGATAAAATATAAAAGGATGCAAAGTCTGGATGGTTTTTCAGGAATTGTCTGCAAGAGGAAAGGAAATCTACCTGTCTACTTTTTTTTATCATTTCTGCAAAATCTACATGAATTTTGTGTTCCAGCATAACTTGTTTCACATTAACTCCTCCACTGTTGTCCTGTGGAAGAAAAACATTGTCTGGTTCAGCTGTAAGGGACTGATTCCACATTTCTGATTTGCAGGATTATGGCGGCACTCAATTTGTTGAGATATTTAGTCATTAAGGATAATGAAAATTACAATCAAGTAAGTGATGAATTTACAAATTCTGCAACAATGGTGTGTGTGTAAATGAGAGAGAGAGCTGTGTTAACAATCACTGCATATTTGTGAAAAATTGTGCAGTTGAAATACTCTTAAATGTGATAAAGCTCTTCATCTTTTTAAATTCTACATGTACTAGAAAAGAAGTCCAGATCAGATGATAGAATTCCAGTTAATTTTACAATAATTGAATAATTATGTGTAATAATCCCAACTTGCTTACATTAAAAACTAAGTTAAAATCCCCCAAGAACTTTGTGTATCTCCCAAAAATATATCTGTCTACAAGCTATTTCGATTTTAAAAGTGATTTTCTCTTTTTAAATATGCTACTTGACCACAGAAGGAGGCATTCAAAAAATGTTATAAACCCTTTTAGTATGTGTGTGTGTGGGAATAGCAATGTTGTGGATTATTATTCATGAGTGCTTAGACAATTTTTCCTTGAATTGTTAAATCTTCAACAGGGATGAAGCTCCATTTTCTAACCCTTTCTTGCAGCTCCATTCTCTAGGTCAGCAATACTACAGGGTAGTTTTTTAATATAGTTTTTGTTGGGATTTTTATAGAATAACAATAACAAAATACTACACAGTACAATATTTGAGCTGAATTTTAGCTTGTCAATTGAATATGCCCTGCTTGAGGAATAGCAGGAGTGATGGGCTTGTTTGAAAAAATATAAATCAGACTTTCCCAGCCTTTTGATCCCCAGATGTTGCTGGACTACAGTTCCCATCATTCCTGGCCATTAGCTGTCCTGGCTGGAGCTGATGGGAGTTGTAGTCCAGCAACATCTGGGGACCCAAAGATTGGGAAAGGCTGAAATATATAGTTATGTCCATGATAAATATCAATTTTCTTAAAAGGAGAGGCTATTGATTATCTTAAGATTTCTTCCCACCACCACTCCCATAATGAAGTAATTTGAGAGTGCTCCTTGGTATCTTCTATTCTGGGAGTTCCTGCAGTGGCGTTTAATATATCTCTTATTATATAAGATGTGAAATCTCAGCTTGTTGTGTCAAGACAATGAGTGGGCTGAATTTAGCATTGCAAACAAAGCTCTTGGAATCAGTCTGAAAGAAGAAAAGGAGAGAGCAGCAGAGCCAGATCACAGTAATATAATTGCTGCTGGTAAACATGCTTTACTGAGCTGTGTCTTGAGCTAAATTCAGTTTTGCTGGAGGACAAATAGCTCTCAGCATCCCGAGGGCAGCCCAGTGTGGAGGGTTCTATTCTGATCTGACAGATGACTCTATGCTTCTCTGACAGAAGTACAACTTTATCTCCTTTTGCTGAGTTTAACACTGCTGCCTGGTACACTGAAATCTGTTTTTGAAGGTCTTGCACCCCATCTTGGCTTTCAAATCGATTGCTTGATATAAATAGTTGATGTGCTAATCTTGTAAGGTCCTTTATCATACTATGCTTACTTTCAAAATAATCTTTGCTTAATTGATGGATCTTATTAAAAGCATGGAACCTTATAGCTTGATTTTGACCATGTTTACTCACAAGTAAAACTGATTTTTAGTGAGTTTCAGATAAGTGATTGTGCATGATCAGGTTCCATTGAAATCTTTTTGGTTTAAGTATGTATATGGTTGAATGAATATGTTTCCTTGATTTCAGTGGGACTTGTATGTACCTAATTTTGGATTATTCCCTCATGCTGTTCTTCTGAAATTGCAGATTAGTGTTTCCAAAATGCATTTGGAATTGATGAGTTTAAAAAGATTTTAATTAAGAGCATGTCTGTTGGACATCCTAAATTTATAATCCCTTTTGTGAGTCATTTGGAAATTGGCAAGATCGCTTGGCCTTGTAGACTCGCATTGACTTTGGAGCATGCATTTTGAGCCCCACCATCACCCACTGGGATGACTCCATGGGAGTCGCAATGTTAGAATTCTCTGGCCCATGCCATGAAGCCTTTGGTGGTGGTTTCTAGGGTACAGTGGGGAATAGAGGCCTCTCTTCAGTCCAACCCCCTCCCAATCTGGATGAGATGTTCCCTGATTCTCATTTTGACCCAGGCATACAAACACACTCCCAACCGGGCTGGTAGGAGTGAAGGCTGCAGGAAGCCTCTGAAGTTCTTGCACATAGGTGGTGCATTCAGAGCATCTGGATATCATTGGAGCTGTAATACGTGATTTCTACTCTATCGTTAATAATTAGGAGTTGACTCTCCTCTCTTTGATACTGGAGTCTTAAAGTACATTCCTATCTGTACATAGTAATATTAAGAGTAAGGTTGCAATGTAAGTCAGCATTACAAAATACCTCTAAACCCCTTTGCTTCCTTTGACCAGCAAGTTGTGTACCTGAAGAAAACATTCCATTAGACTTGTGGTTTTCACAACAGCAGTACAAACTGATTTTTTCTCTTCTTTTTTCCATGAGACCTGTGTGTGGACTGAACTTTACAAAATTGAGCAAACTTTCTTGAAACCCTTGCACACTGGGCTTAATATGTCGAGAGCACATTATGAAGCAGAAATAAAGAATAAAAAAGAAAGCAAAAGAGGTTAGTTATGTGTGCATGAAGGTTTTAGAAATTGTGCGTGAATTGACAGAAGCAACAAAGGATGGCTGCATTTTATTTATTTATTTATTTAAAATATTTCTATCCCACCCTTCTACCCTACAATAGGGCACTCAGGGCGGCTACAATAAAATTGTAGAGACAGGTGCTTGCACTATTGGGTTTAAAAGAGACAAAAGTTGAAGTAGATATCGTTTTTGTGGAAACATGAAACTGCTAGATCTTTTCTCAGTCTAGCCTTCTACTGTCTGTCCTTGCAGGAGTTTATCATCACCCCATACAGAGGTGATTCTCAGATCTTTAAATGGAAATGCAGGAATTGAACCTGAGATCTTCTGAATGCAAAGCTTATGCGGTACCATTGAAGTGTGGCCTTTCCCCAAATTAAGAAGTTATTTCTTTTTGGTCACAAAGTTCAGAAAGCTATAGCCCTTTAAAAATAAAAAGTTCAGAATTTATTTTGCCATATAACGTGAATTAGTCTAGTTTTTCCTATTCAGTAAACACAATTTATTCTAGTGTGAGGAAATCTGCATATTTTTCTAATCCAAATTAGAAGTCCATCATTAAATTCCACTCATGTTTAAGGGTGGTAGCTAGTGCACCCAAAATGGCTGCCATAAAAGGCAAATAGTTCATATGAGATTGCCCACCACAGATTCATTCACAGAGGAACTGTATGAAGAACAACCAGAAATTTTAGAATGTGAGGTGGAAGCTGCTCTTAAAGTACTTGGAAAAAAACAAATCACCAGGAATAGATGGCATACCAATGGAGTTGCTACAAGTTACCAAGACAGAATCTGTCCAAATTGACAAAAATTTGTCAACCAATATGGAAAAGAAAACAATGGCCCACAGACTGGAAGCGTTCAACATGTATCCCAATTCCAAAGAAAGGGGATCCCAAGGAATGCAGTAATTATCAAACTATAGCCTTAATATCCCATGCAAGTAAAGTAATACTCAAGATTCTACAACAAAGGTTCTTACCATATATGGAGTGAGAAATGCCAGACGTCCAAACTGGATTTAGAAAGGGAAGAGGCAGAAAAGATCATATTGCAAACATACGTTGGATAATGGAACGGAGCAAGGAATTTCAGAAGGATATCACCCTGTGTTGTATAGATTACAGCAAAGCCTTGGAATATGTAGATCATGAAAAACTATGGAATGCTTTAAAAGAAATGGGGGTGCCACAGCATCTGATTGTTCTGATGCGCAACCTATACTCTGGACAAGAGGCTACTGTAAGGACAGAATATGGAGAAACCGATTGGTTCCCAATCGGAGAGGGTGTGAGGCAAGGTTGTATTTTAGCACCCTATTTATTTAATCTATACGCAGAACATATCATACGGAAAGCGGGATTGGACCAAGATGAACGAGGTGTGAAAACTAGAGGGAGAAATATCAATAATTTAAGATATGCAGATGATACCATACTACTAGCAGAAACCAGTAATCTGAAACAAATGCTCATGAAAGTTAAAGAGGAAAGTACAAAAGCAGGACTACAGCTGAATGTCAAGAAGAGTAAAGTAATGACAACGGAAGAGTAACATAACTTTAAAGTTGACAAAGAGGACATGGAACTTGTCAAGGATTATCAATACGTTGGCACAGTCATTAACCAAAATGGAGACAATAATCAAGAAATCAGAAGAAGGGTAGAACTGGAGAGGGGAGTTATGAGAGATCTAGAAAAGATCCTCAAATGCAAAGATGTATCACTGAACACCAAAGTCAGGATCATTCAGACCATGGTACTCCTGATCTCTATATACAGATGTGAAAGTTGGACAGTGAAAAAAGCGGATAAGAGAAAAATTAACTCATTTAAAATGTGGTGTTGGAGTGGAGCTTTGCACATACTATGGACTGTGAAAAAGACAAATAATTGGGTGTTAGAACAAATTAAACCAGAACTATCACTAGAAGCTACAATCATGAAACAGATTATCATACTTTGGACATATGAGAAGATGTGATTCACTGGAAAAGACAATAATGCTGGGAAAAACAGAAGGGAGCAGAAAAAGAGGAAGACCAAATAAGCGATGGATTGATTCCATAAAGGAAGCCACAGATCTGAACTTACAAGATCTGAACAGGGTGGTTTACAACAGATGCTACTGAAAGTCGCTGACTTCTAGGGTCGCCATAAGTTGTAATCAAAGGCACATAACACACACACAAAGTTCCAGGAATTTTCTAACAACGCTTACTTGGGATCTTCACACAGATGGATTATTACATGTAGAGAGCTGCTACAGAGAGTGATTTTTAAGTTGCCTCCACATGGCAAGTGTTCTGTGCACTAGCCCCGATAAACCTAGCAGAGCAGAGCTCATATACATCCATTATCGAATAGCATCCAAGAACTATTTATTTTAATGATTCACATGGCTACCTGCCTCATCTTTTTACCTTTGTAATTGTGCATTGAGGGCATGACATTCATATAGCTTCCCAGGGGCAAAAATAGTGCTGAAAGTTAGCATTATGCTTGCTATAGATCCAGTTCACGCATGCCCTCAGAACATAGGATTTTACTTATTCATTTTTGATGCAGCATGCCAGAGGAACAAGCTTTCAGGCTTGTGTGGCCTCCTCCCCTTAATGCATATGCCAACAAATAGGGCCCTTGATTTGATCACTCCACTGCAAAATAGAGGGATGGTTCTTGAGGCTCTGGATGCAAGTTCTTTCTGTGGTTACAGGTGTTTGGAATAGATGGGAGAGAGTAAATTTTATATTCCCTGCTGTGCTTCTACCATATGTAAAGCTTGCATGAAAAGGCTGCATATCAACAGTACCTTAGTGTTGTCACATTCTTACATTCAAAGGCTAGAATAACCTCATATATTCATGTGATACCCATGGATATTAGAAAGATCCAAGCACATGCAGCAGGATGCCTTATTTAGATCCTTTGAGGAAATATTAATTGTGGTTCAGTATTGTTTTCAAGGAACTAACACATCTTTCAGATGAACTAGTGTGGGATGAAGTTTCAAGAATGACAGCAAGAAATACAGAGTTAAGAGAAATGATATATTGGCAGATTATTTTGTTCATTTCTGTTCCAGAATCTCATGTTTCCAAGAATATTTGCTCTTTAACAGTAGCTGGGGAAAAGATGCCTAACATGACAACTGAAATGGAGCTTCAGGTGAGTGGACCGGTTTTGGAGAAGCTGTTAAAATGTAGGAAGAGGTGCTTTAGGTTTCTTCTACATAACTTATATTCACTTTGAATTATCTTGGGGAAGGAAAACTAGTAAATATTTATGTAATAAATAACATTCATTTTCTCTAATATTTCAGGTTCTTCATTCTGCTCTTTTCACTTTTGATTTAATAGAGAGTGTTTTGGCCAGGGTAGAAGAACTCATTGAAACCAAAACAAAAGCTGCAACTGAAGAAACTACTGGGATCAAATGAAGCATATTGCCTCCCTTATACCAATAGTGTTTCACATCATGCACTCTTGTTTATTCTTCTAACATTATGACTTTACTTGAAAAGATAAAAATACCAAGACTTAAATATATGCCAGGTCGTCATTATACAGGCTGGTGGAAAAGAAGGCCCAAGGTATTTTTCTACACCTTCAGAAGTGTCAAGGAAGTGTTAAAACTTGATTGTTGTTTTTGCTAAATTCATGTAGAAGTGTGTCTTAGCATTTATTAAAAACCACTAAGCCGGGATCACTGCACTGAAGCCTCTGGAAATGTTTTTGGCTAGCAAAACTCCCAGGAGCATGTATAACCATGGGGTTTCATGGGATGGGTAGGTCAGTAAACTTTTGGATGACACAGCCTATTTTATAACCCTACTGTGATACAAGGCACACTGCTCAATGTAGCAACAAACAGAAATAGGAACAGGCATGGGTAGGTGCACATAGTCCCCCAATGGGATTTCTCGATAAACAGATCTGCAAAAGAATTTCATAATTGCCATTAATACCTAACTTTGATGGCACAGGTTTATACACACTCTGGCCTGGGCCTCTAAAATAAACCACTTATGGAACAGTCAAGCTGTACAATACAGACCCAAGTATTCAGAAAATAGCAAGGAAAAAGCAAAAATAAAACAAGGTTGAAGTGTAAGTGATATAAAGTCCCTTCCTGGCATTACTTCAGCTCAGCAAGGAAAATATCCCAACAGGTGGGATATGGCAGAAACCACAAATTGTCATGTGCCTGTGTTGACATTAGAGAGAGTACATTCTAGGCTTGCAGTGTAAATACTGAGAACTCATTCCAATTGCCTTAGGACTGATTCAAAGATGGGGCAGTAGTGTATAGCAGCATGTATGTAGCACTGTTTGATCACAGGGTGGATAGCTTGAACAATTACTTGGAGAGAATTGGATCACCTCATGGCAGCAAGGCCTACCACTATGATATTACATTCAGATAATGTAAAGGTCATTGGGAATCCTAACTATCATTTCTGCTGTGAATAAATTCTTCCCAGCAAATTAGCTTGATCATTTCTAGAAATGTTTCAGAGCTGGTGCATCACCAATACAGGCAGATCTGACTGGGAGGTGGGAGTTCATTTAACAAATATATTTCCATTCATGATGGAAAAATTAACATCAAGTACAAATAATTACTGGAAAAGCAGAAACAAAATTGGGTAGGTACAATTTATTGGTGTTGTGTATATTTTTTAAGGGTGTACCAATAATTGTTCTGTGCTCTTGAATAATTACCATTCTTTCTGTTGTTTAAGTGTTTCTGGATACCCTTTTCAAGTGAACAGTAGTATGTCTTGGATGGTTGTGCAGTAAACTAAACTTTTCACAAATGGCACAAAATAATTCATTCTGAATGTATCTGATGCAGGAATGTGTTTTCCAAAACACACGTACTGCTTGTGGATTCATTTTTAAAAGCACAAAATTGAGACTATTTTGTAAATAAATATTACCAAAGCTTTTGAATAAAACCTTAAGTAGTGTTTGCTAAACTATAATCTAGTTGACTCTGATGAAGCATTTTCCAAACATGGCTTTGTTCTACAATCTGCATCTTTGCCATTAGCATTCTGTAGCGAATGTTCTCCAGGTGTGGTTTTGAAGTGGTCTTTAGAAGGAGAGAGAAATACAGCAGGTTATAGTAATGGTTCTGCAATTAATATATCATGTGAGCTTTAAATGCTTTGGGACTCTTTTTGTGTAGCATTTCCAATATCCAGAAAGATCTTGAGGCAAAGTTCTAAAAAGGCTTTGTAAAAGAACACTTTTTCTTGCAGGGCCATATTTGAGAGATTTTAAACCTCTATTTTGAACAAGATGTTTCTGACAAACCTAGAGTGAAAGCTTATCAATGACTTCTCTTCAGATTTAAGAAGATATCAATCGCATTCATTCTGTTCTCATATTGGCAGGATTGAGGGAAAAAATCATAAGTTTAAACTGAAGTAACTCCTTAAAGGATTGAATAGTTATTTTGAAGAACATAGCTTAAAATAGCCTTAACCTCGCTGCAGAGTAAGCTACATTGAATAGGTATGCTGGGATATATATACTTATTTAAAATTAAGTATGTGGTTTTTAATAATCCTTGCAGATGTATCTTATGTACCTTCTTTCATATATCATTAAGCACTGGCTCTTATCTATATTTGCCAGCCATTGTTCTATGCATTTATAATTAGTATTACAAGTAACAAACAGTGAATAACTAACTTATTGCACTTCTATCACACCTTTCCTCCAAGGATACATTTGATTCTTTTTTTAAAAAAAACCCACCAAATAAACAACAACAACCATCTCATAAGGTAGGCTGAAAGATAATGACTGGCTTAGGGCCATCCAATGAGTTCCAAATAAACAACAACAACCATCTCATAAGGTAGGCTGAAAGATAATGACTGGCTTAGGGTCATCCAGTGAGTTCCATGGCTGTGATAGGAATTTAAACCTGAGGCTTCCCCATCCTTGTCTGGCGCTCTAACCACTGTAACACACTGGCCAGAATCTCTGCTATATCAGTATTAGGTGCAAGTACATGCATAGCATATGCAAGGGACTTTTAAGAAATCATGTGGAAACTTTATAGTTATGTAGTCATAGTTACTTTGTATTATTTTATTATCTGAGAAATGTAAGTTCTGCCCCTTACCTTTGCTATAGTTAGCATGAGTTTAATAGCTTCAGCAGAATTGTGAACTGGGATTATTCGTAAATTGCTGCCTAGAAATCTGAAACAGAAACCTCAAATGTCAATTATGCTAAGTACAGTATTTGTTGACAGCATCGACCAGAATAAGAGCATGCTATTACATAAGTATATTTTAATGTGATTATAACATACAGCATATTGGGATTTTACAAAAGCTGATACTTTATTTTCACTAGGATTGGGATAGTGGAAGCTGGTTGAATAGTGAGGATAGATCTAGAACTTACAGGCTATGTAAGAAGGAAAAGTGAAGTTGAAGAGCTTCCCTAACACTGCCCTCCCACTCTGATCTGGGCAGACTTAGAAAAGTAAGGTGCATTGTATTTTAATAAAAGTGACTATTACAAAGAACTTTTGTTCCTTAGCTTTTATTGCAGATCTACCTAACTAGAGTCCTGCTTTCTCCCATTTGTACAAGTGTACCCATACATAAGGATAGGAACCTAAAGCTTTCCAGATGTTGTTGGGGTCCAACTTCCATTAGCCCCAGTCAGCAGGGCCAATGGCCAGGGATGATAGAAGGTACAGCCCAGCCACACCTGGACGGCCAAAGATTCCCCACTCCTCACATACACCTTGTAGTATGGCTGATTTAAAAAAATAGAGATGATAATGTTAATATGGCTAACCTGAGAATAGTCCTAGCTGCTTTAAAATAAAAACCCACCGAGTTGACACTTTGAGAACTTCCTTTCATTAGATAAAAACAGAAGAGCAGCCCTGCTGAATTTGATCTATGGTCTAGCATCCCATTTCTCACAATTCCCAACCAGATAATGTGAGGATGCCCACATGCAGGAAGACAATAGCCCACTTTAGTTGTTGCTTCTAGCAGATAATTTAGGACATGCAACCTCTATACATAGCAATCATAAGAAGAGCCTGCTGGATCAGGCCAGTGGCCCATCTAGCCCAGCATCCTGTTGTCATAGTGGGCAACCAGGTGCCTAAGTAGCCATTCAGGATGGGCGAGAAATTCGATTCAGTTCACATTTCAAGCTGAATCTACCAATGTCGCACTTTCTGAAGCAGTATGAGAACCGAAACACGACTTCCAGGAAGGGTGACTTCGCCTGTGCCTGCCTTTGAGACGAGCTCTCGTCTCAGAGGAAGCTTTTTCAGTTTTAAAATCAGTCAGAACGTTCTTTTTGACTGGTAAAGATTTTCTCCCGGGAAGGGAGAAACGTAGAGATTAACCTCAAAAGCCTGTTTTTGTTGGGAGGACTGGATTTCATTAATTTATGAGAGAAGGTTCAGCCAACAATGCCGGACGGACTTCCAACAAGCTCTAACTGATTAAGCGACACGTTTATCTTTTCTTCAAAGAAAAACGGACTTTAACAGGCAAGCATCCTTCTTTCTGTTTTTTTTCACTTGGTTTAAATTGTTGCAGCAAAAAGAGATTTGTCAATGAATCAGCTATAAAGAATTTCTGGGTGGATTATAACTCTTCACGAAATTAAGGAGGAAAGAAATTGAAAAAGCTTATCTTTGTTTTTATTGCAAAAAGCTGGCCTGGAAGTGCATTCTAAAGATACAAACGGAAGAGGGATTTCTATTTTGAGGAGGAAAAAAAATAAATAAATTTGATTTATGAACTTTGGAGTATTATATGTCCAGGACTATTTTCTTTTTGGTCTATTTCATTTTGACGAATCTACTTGTTCATGACGCCACTATCTGTTTTGAAGCTGGGAACTAAATTTGTTTTGTATTCCTGAACATATAAGAGATAAGGCAGGCTGTACTGTCTACACTGTGATGTCATCAAGCCTGGGATATTAACCCAATTGTGGCTGAAATAATTTTTGTTTTCGTGGTTTTAAGAATGGCAATCAGGAAAGTGGTTGAGACCATGGAAGAAATTATGTTTCAGAAAATAATGGATGAGATTGAGATAACGAAACAAACCCTGAGACAGGGTAGACAGGAGATGAAAATTGAATTTGGCAAAATGACGCAGGAGCTTAAAGAAATAGGGGATCTTGTGAGAGGAGATTGATGAGATTAGAGATGAGAAAAGAAAAATTAAAGGGAAGATACAAGCCCTGGAGATTGGAACAAATGTGGAATTGGAAAAAGATTTGGAGTTTATGGATATTAGAAACAAAGTTTATTGTTTGGAATTCAACATTGTCTCTGAAGAAATTAATGAAGATATTAGAGATAAAGTTATCAAGGTATTGGATAATTTTCTGGACTGGAATGATGTGATGGAGCTTGACATAGAAAAAATCTATGGAATTAACTACAGATATGTGACAATGGAAAAATTCTCAAGAGATGAGCCAGTGCATTTTGTAAAAAAGAAGAACAGAGATATGACTTTACAACAATATTTCAGCAACATATTCAGAATTGATGGCAAGGAAATATTTGTGATAAAGGAAATTCCCATCAGACTCTTATTATATGACTATGGCTATGACAGCAAGATTATTATGGGATACTGATAATGGAAGAATGGATACTGAAATTACTGGACTGAACAGGACTATTGAAGATGGAAGATGGAATTAATATTGATAATGGAAGAATGGCTATTGAAATTATTGGACCTAACAGATCTGATGAGATGGATTAATCGATATGTTTATTTGGACTATGGCTATGACAACAAGATTATTATGGGATACTGATAATGGAAGAATGGCTACTGAAATTACTGGACTTAACAGGATTATTGAAGATGGAAGATGGAATTAACATTGATAATGGAAGAATGGCTATTGAAATTATTGGACCTAATAGACTTGAACGAGATGGATTAATCAACATGTTTATTTGGAGAAAAATTGAAAGATATATCTCTCAAGGAATTGAAACCTCTCTTTGACTTTTTGTGGAAAGAATAAAGTAATGTTTATGAGATTTGATGATTAATTAAGATAACTACTGGAGGAAAGTTGTTTTATAATATAATTTAAGAGACAGGATTGTTATATATTGTAGACCTATAACTGATCTGCGACAAATCGGAAGTCAACATTTTATTTTATTGTTTAATTGTTTTTGTTTTGTTTTGTTTTTTGTCTTTGAAAATTTGAATAAAAATTAATGATAAAAAAAAAGAACCGAAACACAGCCATCCTTCAAAATTTGAATTTTGCAATACAGTTCACCAATCAAACAATGTTTACAAAAATGTGTATGTTAGGGGAAGTGCATAAAAATAAATATGAGTGAAAATAATAGGCAAAAATGCATTATGTAATGAGAAATTGCTTGCAAAAATCTGTACATTAGTAAAAGCTGCCAACAAATATGTGCTTATTAGGAGAAATATGCAGTAAAATGCTGGAGAATTTTCATGAGGATTTTAAAAAATTCACAGATGAGAACTGGATTTAATATTGGAAAAATGAGAAACAGAGAATTGAAATTGACAGATCTTTCTATTGCTAACAGCCATTGACACACAAAAAAATGCTCCCTCTAACAGTCCAGTCCTATACTGTAACGGGTGGCAGGCCACAAAACTACCAGCACCCAGCACTGACAAACCCTATGAGGAGCTTAAGACAAAGGAAGTGAATGTAGGTTGGGCCTGCTGTCAGCAATTTGTGCTGCATTCTGAGTAGCCAGCAGGTGTAGTGAGAGTGAGGTAAATGAGGCAGTACAAAGATTCCAACAGCCACCTGCCCAGAAAAGGAAGCTGCCTTTGGAATGTCAGTTTAACCTCTTGCCCTGTAGCAGAAGACAGGATCAGACTAAGTCAAATGACCTACTTTTTGGAAATGGCAGCTGTGAAGGAGCCTGATCAAACTTGAGGGTTTTTTTTAATCCCCCCCTCTCTCTGCCCCCCCTCCCAGTTACAACAGTCCCAATGAAATTTACCATCTCAAGCTGCTGTCTTCCATGTTAGTGAAGCTGCTCCTGTGGCATACAGCTTTGAGTGGTAATGGAAGATTATCGTTAGGGCTGCATGGGGAGGGTTAAATGCCCTTCTCATGCATGATAGATTGAAAAAAAAGATGTGTGATTACACATTTAAAGTTGTATGTAATTTGACACCGAGAATCCCATTTACATTGGCTAGGGCTGCTAGGCTATTCATTTGAAAAAATGGTTGCAAAAGGGTTAGGACCTGGAAGCATCTCTGAGAATAAACTAGCAGGCCACTTGCATGTATCAACGGTAGTCATCTATTTCACTTTCACATATTCTGCCACTCTGCAAGATTTGCTAATGTGCCAAAGTCTTTCAACTAAATTGTTTCTAGCTTCAGTATCTGGAATCAAACATTCAATTAGAATAGTTTGTTCTTTGATGCAGAGGGAAAAATAAATTACGGAGGGATCAGCTGCTATCTGTACCTATAACTGGAACTGATGAACTGTGTATGTGCTTTTTGATGTTCATCTCAGCAGGAAAATACTAAACTATAATGAAATCTTCAAGCATTACTGGTGATCATTGGGAAATATTTCTAAGAAATGGAAACCAGGTTATTTTACTGCTTGATTTTAATAGCAGCAGTGAATAACAATCATAGTTGCTGGACTGATTTCCATTCTGGCCATGGGACAAATAAGCGAACATTGGCAATTTCCAGTCTTGTTTTTGTTGGACTTCTGACATGCCTAGATGGCACTAATTATAAATCATAGCTCAATGCATGCAGGTATTTGGACCTGAATGTACACTTCCACAGCCATTGTAACATTTTCTTTTATCAAGTAATAAATATGCAAGACCATAACTGAGTAGTAAAGTATATGTTTTAGACAGAGAAGATGCCATTCAGTCTCTGAAATCTCAGGTGATGGAAAACGCACCTTAAACCCCAGACAACCAGTAATGTTAAGACAGTACATGATACTGAGCTAGATGAACAGATAAGAGGGCTACACGCAATTGTGAGGAAATAAAACACACAAAAAGCCAAGCCAAAGGATCACAAAAATGTATTTAATTTTGTTAATAGGTTCCCAATACTATACAATAGTTCCCAAAGAGTTTCAGAAGCATTGCCTACATCAGGTGCAATCTCCTATGAGCTTAGCTGCTTATTCAGACTCAAAGCTACCTTCTATCCACCACAATACTGAGCGAAGTGGACAAAGTCTGGACTGTAATAAGTAGCTCCCAGTGTTTCTTTATTCATAGGTTTTCTGAAATCTTGAGCATACTTCTTGTTATGTGCCTTCAGGTTGATTATGATTTACGGCGACCCTATGTATCAGCGACCTCCAAGAGCATCTGTTATAAACTACCCAGTTCAGATCTTGTAAATTCAGGTCTGTGGCTTCCTTTATGGCAATTCATCTCTTGTTAGGCCTTCCTCTTTTTCTACTCCCTTCTGTTTTTCCCAGCATTATTGTCTTTTCTAGTGAATCATGTCTTCTCATGATGTGTCCAAAGTATGATAACCTTAGTTTCATCATTTTAGCTTCTAGTGACAGTTCTGGTTTAATTTCTTCCAACACCCAATTATTTGTCTTTTTCACAGTCCATGGTATCCACAAAGCTCTCCTCCAACACCACATTTCAAATGAGCTGATTTTTCTCTTATACACTTTTTTCACTGTCCAACTTTCAAAGAGAAAGTCTTCTCTTTGTTGTTTTGGATTATGTAAGTATGCTGCCCCTTAAAGGCTAACAAATGTATTATGGCACATACTTTTGTGGACTACAGGCCACTTCATCTGATGCATGAAGTGTTATTCTATCTTGCTGACAAACACTCATGGTTGGCAGGGGAGGAGGATTGTAAACAGTGGTGTCAGAAGGAAATTAAATGCAGAAAAGAACAGACTCTGATCATTGTTATTTTAGTGGCCATTATGATCAGATACTGTTGGATGACAATTCCGTAACTCATTTTAACACTTTGAATATAAGTGTATCCATTCTGTCACTTTAGGATATGCTCTGTTGTTGCAGTGCTACTGCCACGTCTCAGGTTGGGTTGTGCTACTCATTCCAATTGCTTCTTTGCTGCCATAAGGATCTTTATGACTGGACTTTTAGAAGCATAAGTCTAATTATTATATCACAGGTCATTGGAATGTGTGCTGCAGTTTTACACATACTTGCCTGGAAGTCTCACTAAATCAACAGGATGTACTTCTAGGTTAACTTTACTAGGATAGGGCCCCAATCTTTTAAAAAGTGAACACAAAACAGTGTTACCTTGTCCTTAGGGACTAATTAGTACTTAGGGACTAATGTTACATTTCCAGAATTGCCCCGTTATCAAACTGAGTGACATGTCACACTGACCAAGATGCATCATTTTCTTATATACTGCAATATAACAAAGTACAGTTACAGTGCTTTTATTCTTTGGCTAGCTTCAAATGGATGAACAAAACAGAATTCACCTACATATATTGGATGACTAGTACAACCCTGAATATTATTGTACTCAATTTTCTTTAGTAGCAAGACAATTTATGATTTGTTTCATACCTCTGCTGAACTCTGAACATCGCATCCCATTCCTTTGGTCCATGACGGGCAGCTGACAAAAGCAAAAATCCATTCCTGTGAATGTCCATGAACTTCTTTATTCTTTCAAAGAAAAGTTCTCTCTCTGCAAAAAAGAAGACTTGAGCATCGGCTAACAAAAATGCAACTCCTGGGAAAGAAGAAAGTTGGTTATTAAGTTAACTGCAGATAAAAATAATCAAAATTATATATAGTTGGGGTACATATCAATTATTGAAACAGTTTATTCAGAAATGAATATAAAGCTGCAGACATAAGCACACATACTTGGAAGTAACCCTCACTGCCAACACAATAATACTTATAAGTAAACGGGTCCAGGGTATGGATGAAAGGGTAGCAATGTGGGTCTGGGGGCTAATGGTTTCTATAATGTCCTGATCATATTGCCTTAGCTTGTTGCAGTGGTTCTCAGACTGTAGCATGGGATGATGGGAGACACATTAAGAATTAGTACGTGAATTTGCTTGTTTTTCTCTTCCCTTATCCTTTTGTATGATGCCTATTTAGATTTTTGACCTGTGGGTATGGACTGTGTCTTTTAAAAAAATCTCTGTATAGCACTTAGCAGATGCGAGGTGTTTTAAAAGTAACACACGTGCTTTGTTAAACCATATTGTGAAGCCCCACACCTTTACTACTAGTTAACAGTGTCTAAGTAAACCTATAAACCCAGCATTCATATTAAAAACAGAATAAAACCTACAATCTCTTCTTCTGTTTTCCAATGTATATTATCCTGGCTTGCTCATACGACACTTTCTGCAACTCATATCAAACTACAAGTATTCTAAAATTCCCTTCAGATGTGAATATGGCCACAGTCCTCTGATTTGGGAGGAGGATATGAGCCATCACAAAGTTACTGGCTGTGGGAAATTTAAATAGAGTCAAGTGTGAGTAAGATTACTCTATCCAGAACACTTGGTTCAGGCCCTGGTGTGTAAATTATAAAGCACCCTGATACTGTTGGCCGAATTACATTGTTGGGATTCTGCAAAACAGTATCAATAGTTTACAATTTGTTATTCTAACTTCCAATGCTCCCAACTCGAATTCTACAGATTATGAAGTCTTGTGGGCCTGATGTCATGCTGCTAGACCTCCCAGAAGTGTTTATCTTTGCCACAATTTAAAATACTGTACCAGAAAGAGAGAAAATAATTGATCCATTTTCCACTGTATCTGAATATCGAACCCGGTGTTGCTGATTTTGTAGGGACATTGAAATTTCATGACCCTAAATAAGTTATAAAACACAGTGTTAAAACGTGTTTACAATTCTGTTCATGGATTCAAAAGGAATTTTACGCACACACAACACAATAATTGTCTCGTCTTGATGGATCAGTTCAAAATCTGTATCTGGCAGCTGCCAAACGTGATTCTGTGGGTTCACTATCAGGGTATGAAGTCATTCAAATAACAGTGCCTTTTCTGAGCTTTGGCTGATACATCAGGTGTGACCTTACCAGGATCGAGACAGCTTGGCCACAGTTACCCTTCCTTTGGTAATCTTCCATTTAGACTATTGCAGTGCAATGCCTTAAAAATCAGTATGAAAAATCAGTATAAAAGTCAGTATGGTCCAGCACAGGGATGAAAGATTATTAACTGGGACTGGCTGATTTGACCACATTACACCTGTGCTTTGTGAGCTGTGGTAGCATCCAGTCTATTTCCAGACCCAATTTAAAATACTGGCTTTAACCTTTAAAGCCCTAAACTCTTTGGGGCCAGGTTTTTCCCATATGTGCCTACTGAAACCTTAAGATCATCTTTGGACACTCTCGTGGGAGCACCCACTGAATAAAGTGAGACAGACAATCATCAGGAAGAGGTCTTTTCAGGAATGGCCCCCTGTCTATGTATTAGCCTTCACAGTAAGACTTACCTGGAACCAAGTGAACACCTTTCTGTTCACCCAGGCCTTTTAAGTAACTTATTTATTTATTACATTTATATACTCCCCCATAGCCGAAGCTCTCTGGGCAATTTACAGCAATTAAAAACAATAAAAACAAATATACAAATTTTAAAACACAAAAAACAATTTAAAAACACATTTTAAAAAAATTAAAAACAATTTAAAAACACATGCTAAAATGTCTGGAACTGAAAAGATAAAAGTGTTGGCGCCAGGCACACCTCGTCAGGGAGATCATTCCATAATTTGGGGGCTACCACTGAGAAGGCCCTTTCCTTTGTTGCCATCCTCTGAGCTTCCCTCGGAGTAGGCACCCGGAGGAGGGCCTTAGATGTTGAGCGTAGTGTACAGGTGGGTTCATGTTGGGAGAGGCAATCCATCAGGTATTGTGGTCCTAAATCGTGTAAGGCTTTATAGGTTAAAACCAGCACCTTGAATCAAGCTCAGAAACATACAGGCAGCCAATGCAAGCAGGCCAGAATCGGTTTTATCTATTCAAACCATCTGGTCCCTGTTACCAATCTGGCCGCTGCATTTTGCACAAGTTGCAATTTCTGAACCATCTTCAAAGGCAGCCCCACATAGAGCGCACTGCAGTAATCTAGCTTGGAGGTTACCAGAGCATGGACAACTGAAGCCAGGTTATCCCTGTCCAGATAGGGGCGCAGCTGGGCCACCAACCGAAGTTGATAGAAGGCACTCCGTGCCACTGAGGCTACCTGAGCCTCAAGTGACAGAGATGGTTCTAGGAGAACCCCTGAACTATGAACCTGCTCCTTCAGGGGGAGTGCAACCCCATCCAGGACAGGTTGGACATCCACCATCCAGTCAGAAGAACCATCCACTAGCAGCATCTCAGTCTTGTCTGGATTGAGCCTCAGTTTATTAGCCCTCATCCAGTCCATTGTCGCAGCCAGGCGCCAGTTCAGCACATTGACAGCCTCACCTGAAGAAGATGAAAAGGAGAAATAGAGCTGCATGTCATCAGCATACTGATGGTAACGCACTCCAAAGCTCTGGATGACCGCACCCAATGGTTTCATGTAGATGCTGAACAGCATGGGGGACAGAACTGACCCTTGCAGAACCCCATACTGGAGAGTCCAGGGTCCTGAGCAATGTTCCCGAAGCACCACCTTCTTCTGGATCCAACCTGCCAAGTAGGAGTGGAACCACCGCCATGCAGTCCCTCCCACTCCCAACTCAGCTAGTCTTCCCAGAAGGATACCGTGGTCAAAGGTATCGAAAGCCGCTGAGAGATCAAGGAGAATCAACAGAGTCACACTCCCCCTGTCTCTCTCCCGACAGATGTCATCATACAGGGCAACCAAGGCTGTTTCCATGCTAAAACCAGGCCTGAGACCTGACCGAAATGGATCCAGATAATCAGTCTCATCCAAGAGGGTCTGGAGCTGGCCTGCCACCACTCATTCGAGGACCTTGCCCAGGGATGGAACATTTGCTACTGGCCTATAGTTAAGATTTTCTGGGTCCAGGGAGGGTCTCTTCAGGAGTGGTCTCACCACTGCCTCTTTCAGGCAGCCAGGGACCACCCCCTCTCACAGAGAGGCATTAATCACTTCCCTGGCCCAGCTGGCTGGTTCATCCCTGCTAGCTTTTATTAGCCAAGAAGGGCAAGGATCCAGCACAGAAGTGGTTGCATGAACCTGTCCAAGCACCTTGTCAACGTCCTCAAGCTGTACCAACTGAAACTCATCCAAAAAAACAAGGCTGTGCTCCGGATACCCCACTTGATTCACCTGCTATAACATTGGAGTCTAAGTCCTGGCGGATGCTAAAGATTTTATCCTGGAAGTGCCTAGCAAATTCATTACAGCGGGCTTCAGATGGTTCTACCATGTCCTTGGGGACAGCATGTAATAGCCCCTGGACAATTCTGAAGAGCTCTGCTGGGTGGCAGATTGATGATTTGATAGTGGCAGCAAAATATTGGTTTTTTGCTGCCCTCACTGCCCCTAAATACAGCTTACAATAGGCAGTTACCAGTGTGTAACTGCATCCACCAGTTCTTCTCCATCTGCACTCAAGCCGTCTCCTATATTGTTTCATCACTCTCAGCTCTGGAGTATACCATGGAGCCGTACAAGCTCTACACAGGAGAGAGCGCGCAGGAACAATCATGTCAACCACCCGGGTCATTTCTGTATTCCACAGTTCAACCAGGATTTCGACAGGAGCTCCAGCCCTATCAGCCGGAAAACTTCCCAGAGCCCTTTGGAAACCATCCGGATCCATTAGTCTGTGGGGGCGGACCAGCTTAATAGGTCCCCCATGCTTGCAGAGGGAAAAAGCCGCTGTAAGTCTAAACTTCAGCAAGCAGTGATCTGTCCATGATAGAGGGACTGATATAAGGCCCCCCACATTCAGATCACCATCTCCATGTCCAGTTGCAAAAACCAAGTCTAAAGTATGCCCTGCTACATGTGTTGGGCCAATTGCGGGACAGTCCTATGGTTGTCATGGAAACCATGAAATCCAGAGCTGCCCCAGATAAGGTGGCCTTGGCATGGATGTTGACATCCCCCAGAACCAACAGTCTGGGGGATCTCAACAGTATACCCGAGACCACCTCCAGCAGCTCAGCTAGGGAGTCTGTTGGGCAGCGGGGTGGACGGTACACCAACAGAATCCCCAGTCTGTCCTGCTGACCCAACACAAAGTGCAAACACTCCAGACCAGTAGTGACATGTACAGGGTGCTTGCAGAGGGATATGGAGCTCTTATAGACCACAGCAACCTCCCCAACCCTCAGGTCTTTAGTAATCTAAACCACTGTTCTGGTTTTAATTTTGGGTGTATGGCGAGTTCGGTTTTCTTGTATTTATGTAGTCTACCCCTTTTTAATACTTTTGTTTTAGTTTAGATTTCATTTTTTTATTATAAACCATCCATGGCACTTTGTCATGGGGTGGCATACAAAAGTCATAACTAAATAAATATACTGTCGCAATAGATGGTTTCATTCAACTGTCATCATGGCTAATCATTTATTGGTAAACCTATCCATGAATGTTTATATTCCTTTTTAAAGCATCCTGAGGAAGTAAGTTGTACAAGTTAATTATGTGTTGCGTGAAGGACTTCCTTTTGCCAGTCCTAAATCAAGTTCATTGGATCACTTCGAGTTCTAGTATAATGAGAAAAATTATCTATAGCATTTATTATTTTTAACCCTTCACCCCCTCTCCCCACTAAAATAATATGTGTTATCAAGCATGCAGTCTTTTAATGACTCTCATTGTAATCAGGGTGTTTTATGTTCAGCTAACCATACAAGGTAGCATTGTCGGGTTGCACCCTGGAGATCCATCGATTAAATTCTCCAATGCAACAAGAGATAAAGTAGCTGAGTCCTGTCAGTTCTTCCTAACCCTATCATCCATATCATACCTCCACCTCTCTGTGGCACACCTGTTCATTATGAAAGGCAAGGAAATAGGGTGGCCATAGAATGAGGGTAGGAATGGACAGGAGAAGCCATTGCTGCCTCATCTTCCAAATGCAACAGAGAATTTTAAAAGAGAACCTGCCGCCCTCCCGATGTTGTTGGACTCCGGCTCCCATCAGTGCTAGCTGGCATGGCAGTGGTCAGGGATGATGCAAGCTGTAGACTAGCAACATCTGGAGGGCCAGAGGTTTCCCATCCCTATAGTTATAAAGTTATCCCAGCAATCAAATTTTCATCTTGAGACAAGCTAGCCAAGTTTCCTTCTATTTCCTTTCCTATCAATCAAGAACAATGTTAACTTTTTAAGGCACTGATAGCGTACTGCCTTCAAGAATTGTTCCCATCAACAAAAAAGAGCAGCTAATAAAAACCGTTCAGCTGTATTAAAAAAAGGACTAACAACAAAGATCAACATTATAATCAATCAAAATGTTTCCTGAAAGCAAGGAGAATCCAGATAAAAACCTCTATAGTACTTTCTGCATTGCCTATTTGTCATTATGACTGTTCATTGCATGCTGCAATTGCTATTAGCAAACTGAAGGAAGACTCCAGAGGGAAAAGGAAGGGAAAGCCAACACATTGGTGAGAATTAGCTGTACCAACAAAAAGTCAATGCAAAAGCTACTTTGTTTATTGGGAAGCAGGGATGGCCTCAAGTTGGCAACAATTCTAAATGTCATAAAGGTGATGCTGTAGTTAGGAAGTGGCACTTAACAGTAGTAGAGTGCTCTCCCGCCACTCCACCCTCATGTAGAGTTCTTCAGTGTGGAAACACAAGGAATATAGATTACAACTGACGTACTCCATTTTTATTCAGTTATTTCTCCAAGTTGGAATGTCCCAGCAATGGTGGATATTCTTAGCACCCAACTCTGCCATATTGTTTCCTCCGTCACCTAACACGGGCATACAGATGCCGTATTAGATATATGTTTTAATGGGGTTTATCTATACTCCAGTTCCATCATTTAATGCATAAGGTGCAATGTAGCACATCTTAGCTCTACCTAAACCCGTACTCAAAATATTCCATATTAGGATCATTAGGAAAGAGAGACTAAAAATAAAATTGCCAATATAATACTGTATATTTGGTGTGACCACATTTTGAATACTGTGTTTGGTTTTGGTCACTGCACCTCAAAAAGGAGGTCACAGAGCTGGGAAAGTGCAGAAAAGGGAAACCAAAATTATCAAGGGTCTGGAACAGTTTCCCTATGAGGAAAGGTTGCAACACTTAGGGCTTTTCAGTTTAGAAAAAAGGCAAGTAAGGGGAAACATGATAGAGGTGAACAAAATTATAATTGGTATGGAGCAAGTGTATAGAAAGATGTTGTTCTCCCTCTTTCATAATACTAGAACCTGGAGGCATCCAGTGAAGCTTAATGTTGAAAGATTCGGGATTCACAGAAGGGAGGAAGCATTTCTTGACACTGCATAGTTAAACTATGGAATTTGTTCTCACAGGATGTAGTGATGGCCACCAACTTGGATGGCTATTTATATTACATTGATAGAGTAGTGTAGTGGCAAATTCAGAAGCGCAGGGTCCCTACATGTTAATCACAGCCATCCCCCGCCCTTTTTTTTTTTCTGTGCGGTTGAGAATGAGATCCTTGTTAATGCCTAGGAACCAATAAGCATGAAAGAGGAGTTCACACTGAGAAGAGTCGTCTAACATGCTTCCTTGTCCTTTCCTGCTGATTGGAGCCAATCAGAGTGAAAGGAGGCGAGTCCAACACTGAGAAGACACTTCTTAATGCCACCACTCTGCTCTTTCATACTTGGCTTGCAGGATGCTGGAGACATAGGGACCCTGCTCCCAGAAAAGTAAAGGGTCTAAGATCCTCTGAGACCCCCATGACTACACCCCTGCATTCATATCCTAGCTTTCCTCCAAAGCACTCAGGTGGTGTGCATGCTTCTGCCGCATCCCATTTGTGCTCATAAAAACCTGTGCAGTTGGCTAGGCTGCAAGATGGTGACTTGCCCAAAGTCACCCAGTGAGCTTCATTGCTGAGTGGGGAGTTCAACTCTTTAAGCTTTACATCACATTGGATCTTTAACAGAGGATTAGAGAAGTTCAAGAAGGATAAGGCCATCAATGGCTACTAAACAGAACGGCTGTGTACTACTGGATACAGCTCTAATACCCATTTGCTAGAGAATACAAGTGGGGAGAGTGCTATGGCACTCATGTTCTCTTTGTAGGCTTCCAAAAGGCAACTGATTGGCCACTGTGAGAACAGATTGCTGGACTAAATTGGACCTTTGATCTGATCCAGCAGCCTTTTCTTATGCCTTCTTCCTAGCCAGGTCATTCGTGTTTTAGATGTCCTTGAAATGGGGATGTTAATATGGTCAGTGATCATAGCGCTGAACATCTCTGGGGTGTTTGGGGAGGTCAGCAGTAGCACTAGCTTATGCATACTGTCTCAGAAAAATCACACTTTTGAGCAGCCATTGATCTTGGGTGAATTAAAATATTGCTATATGTTTTGGTGGATTGAGCTAAATCACCTCTTGGGGTCTCTTCCATCTCAGTAATTCCAAGCTGTTAAGACTGGAGTCTGAGAAGAAGAGGACTGCTAAAATCATCAAACCAGTTTCTCTTGTTAAGTAAATAGCCCTGGCCAAGTCTGTTTAGTATCCCCTTTGTTGTGTAAGATAGGATCAATATGTTTCAGCAGAAATAAATAGCTGGAGATACTTCCTACAAAGTTTGCTATTCTGTGAGAGTGAAAAAGAACAAATGATTTGCAAGTATGGAGTTAGTATGAGGCCAGAGCTTTGGGATTTCTTGGGAGCTTTGAAGGAGATGGGTGTCCCCCTGAAAATTAATGAGGGAGCAGTGTCTGTTGGACTGGTTTAACCCTGACTACACCCTGCAACTTTGGAGTTCTCACTGCTTGGAGAATTGTGGTTCATTACACTATGCTACAAATAATGTCAGTCAATCCCTTAATACTACACAGTGGATAATTTTTATTTTAAAGGTGACAGGGTTTAAGTCTATTTATTTATTTATTATCATTATTTTTACCCCGCCCTTTTTCCAAAACTGGAACTCACGGCGGCTTCCAGATAAAAGCACACATATAATTAAAAACATACAAAAGTCTAGATTAAAATCAAATTAAACAATTTACAGTATTAAAACCATTCATACATACAGTTAAAATAATTCAAACTCAATTTAAAACAATACAATTAGGGAACAGCAATGCAGCACCCTTCAAAACCTGTCCTTAACAGCTTTCAGTTCCAAAGGCTTGTTGAAATAAAAAAGTCTTTGCTTGCCGACAGAAGGACTGCAAGGAGGGGGCCATTCTTGCTTCCCTAGGAAGGGGGTTCCAAAGCCTCGGGGCAGCCACCGAAAAGGCCCTATCTTGCGTCCCCACTAGTCGTGCTTGTGAGGATGTAGGTATTGAGAGAAGGGCCTCTCCTGAGGATCTCAGGGCCCAGGCAGGCTCATATAGGGAGATACAGTCTGACAGATAGCCTGGACCTAAGCCATATAGGGCTTTATAGGTTATCACCAGCACTTTGAATTGTGTCCGGAAACAGAGTGGCAACCAGTGGAGCTTTTTTAACAGGTGAGTCGTATGGTCCCTGTAACCAGCCCCAGTTAACATTCTGGCTGCAGCACGTTGCACCAACTGAAGTTTCCGAACAGTCTTCAGAGGCAGCCCCACATAGAGCACGTTACAGTAATCTAAACGGGATGTAACTAAGGCATGTGTCACCGTGGCCAGATCAGACGGCTCAAGGAACGGGCGCAGTTGGCACACTAATCTTAATTGTGCAAAAACACTCCTGGCCACCGCAGAAACCTGGCCCTCCAAATTTAAAGCTGAGTCCAGGAGCACACCCAAACTGCGAACCTGCGTCTTCAGGGGGAGTGTAACCCCATCCAGCACAGGCTGAATCCCTATTCCCTGATTTGCCTTTCGACTGACCAGGAGCACCTCTGTTTACAAACTACTCTCTCTAATCTGGAGGCCTTAATCCCAGTCATATAGGGCCATGGTAGAGTTGAGTCCTGGTTTTGTTATTAAACTGTGATGCCATAGAAGCAACAATGGCTGTTACTTCTATATTAGGTTTTCCTAGATAGGGTTGGAATACACAGGCCCCATTTATTTTGGGACCCTGGGTGAGGCTACAGCAGCCTTACCCAACTAGTGGGCCACCAGATGTTGTTGGACCACAATTCCCATCTTTCCTGACCATTGGCAGTGCTGGCTGAGGATGATGGGAGTTGTGGTCCAATAACATCTGGTGGCCCACTAACTAGTTGGGAAAGGCTGGGCTAGAGGAACTTTTATGAACACTGGCAGTATACACAGTACCTGAAGAGATGAACTCACAATTACTGTTGTAATCCATCGTGCATTTTCTTGCCCACCACTTGCAGCCATTTTGACACAGTTACTGAAGCTTCTGCAGTATAGTCCCAGCCACAGTCCTCTAACACTTATGGAGACTACGTACTGTGGGAGGAAAGTAGTGGAACTATTGTTCACATCTTGTAAACAGCATGTAACAGGACATGTTATAGTGAATTTTTTTAATGGGCAAAAAAATGCCACAAGACAAGCAAAAGTGCAAAGAAGGTATGATCTACAAAGTTTAAGAGATGAACACGGCCTTAAGGTGGAATTCTAAGCACACTTACTTGAGAGTAAGTTCCATTGATTTCAATGGAACGTGCTTCAGAATAGACATGGCTGTTAGTTTTATTTGTAGTCCTTGGAGGCTATACATTCACTCCCATTCAACTGTGCAATACATTTGTACACTTTTTCAGTGTTTATTGCATTATTATTGCTGGATTTGGACAAAGCTTTATATTAGAATTTATATTTCATTTTTGTTATAGGATTGGGATTGGATTGGATATCCAGTGAGGATCCCTTCAGCCCTATGATTTTGGATGAGTGGGGTCTGCCAAACTACCGAACAGGGTAGTGCTAACGATAAAATGGGGAGGGGCAGAACCACATATGCCACCTTGACATCCTTGGAGGAACTGTGGTACATAACACATGCAAAAAATGTGCTCCCTCCTGCTACCCCACTATATCCATATGAAATGATATGAACGATATGAAGAGTATTATGAATAGAAAGTCAACTATGGTTTAGTAATTCCTCTAATTAATTATAACCATTACTGTATACAAGAGGGATCTTGAAAATGTCTGTTATTGTCATTAAGGCTTGCTAACAACAATGTGGGAACCAAAGGCATCTAGACCTTCCTAATTTACTCATTCCACCTTAAGCACAGCCTGTTTTACAGCTCCTTGAAAGCGGAGGTCAGGTCTTCAGTCAAGTTCCCCCTCACAGCTGTAGCTAAAGTTCCCCCTCACAGCTGTAGCTACAGAAGTTGAGCAAATACTAGATACAAATCAAGGCACGCTTTGGGCCTAGTTCTTGAAGGCCCTTCTACCTTCTTATCATAGCTAAGGAACTCAGCGTGGTTGCCAGCAGCACCTGCAGAGTGTCCAATAGGCCTTTTTGGTTGGTGGTGTCATTTTGGTTGGTGGTTCTTATAACTGGCAATAAATTCAATACACATTTAAATTAATAATGTAAGCCAGCGAGGGAGATGTCCTTCTGTGGGAGATGTTGCAACTTGAGCAGGGAGATTATACAAAATAATGTTTTTGTTTTTAATTTGTTCTCTCTAAAACTGGATTTTTTGGTTAGATGTTGTAATGAATGCTGTCAGCTCCTCCTCCTGTCCTCAACACCACAACGGTTTGGCTCAGCTCCCTCCTCCATTGTTTTTTTCTGATCCTTACTGAACTTGCCCTGCTAATAGATTCCCCAGCCCAAAACACAAACAAAACCCCTACAGTTCCTATTGAACTAATGTAATAGACGACAAATATATCCATCATAACTGAACAAATAAAACTAAGGCAAAAGCAGAATCACTACTAAAGTAGCAATTCTCCAGTAGGGAACAGCCCATCTGAAGTCAATACTGTAGTATTATACAAGAATTTAGTGTGGTTGTTTTTTTAAAAAAATTGTGGGATATGGTATTAAGCATTAAGGTTGCAGCACACTGTTGTAATAAAAGTGGTGTGTTACTCCCTGTTATGTTTGTTTGGATGTCTATTCTACCTAAAGAATTTAAAAAAAGAGAATGGCATTAATAAATTACACAGCATCAGATTTCCCCATTCAGTACAGAAAAGCAAGCTATGCAGGGAACATACTGAAGTCCCTATGGGCCTAGGGTCAAAGCTTTCTCAATATAGAAGTTATAATTTTGCTTTGCTAATTTGAAAGCCTGTGGTTTTAAATATTTTTCTACAGAGTATTTGGAAGGAAGCCTAGCTATTTTAAAGGAAGGTAGACATTCTTAATAATATTGGATGATTACTAGTTTACTTAGTATTATTTTACATTCTGTCTCTCCTTAGTTCTCCCATCTTCACACATTATATTAGGAAAAAGGAGGCAAATTCTAGTTTTCACTTAAGAGGGCCAGCCCTATCATTTGCATTGGCAGCCCCCCAGCTGTTCCTCCTTAACTCATCACCAGTCATTTTATTTATGTATTTTATTGATTTATTGATATCCCGCCCTTCCTCCCAGCAGGAGCCCAGGGCAGCAAACAAAAGCACTTTAAAACATCATAAAAACAGACTTTAAAATACATTAAAACAAAACAACTTTAAAACATTTGTTTTAAAAGTTTTGAAGACACAATGTTTTTTAAAAAAGGTTTAAATTTCCCACTGTTGGAGGACAGAAGAACTGTATGGGCCACAAAGCCTCCCCTAAACTAGCCTGCTTCCCTCAGGTGTGGTGGTGGATAGTGTCACGCTGCCAGCACTGAAGAAAGAGCCAACTGCCAGTCTAGCCAGCTTCTGCATGTGGAATGGAGTGGGGATGTTGCTATATTGCGGTTTGCCTCAGGTAGCAACATGTCTCTTGGGAAGGATGGCCTGGCTTAGTAAATAAGTAAAACAGAAACATGTACTTCCCATTCTTTATAGTTGTGAACTTGAACTAATTGTTCAGCTAATGCAGAGAAAAAAAACTGAAAACTAGTTCACAACTGTTTTTCTGATGTTGTGATTCTTCAGTTATAACCAACAGACACTGCTCACCCCATCAGATTTCTGCCAGCCATAAGGACCTGGGGGTCAATACTCATAGAAAAGATCTGGGTTTATAAAGTTATAACTCTGAAGAGTCAGATAGCAGAGGATAAGTTGCCAGACATAAGGGCAACTACAGTACCCTACCCGAGCTCCATAGGCTTGTTGGCCGTTCCAGAAAAATGCTGCAGCAAGGATTCTGGATATGGTTTTCTCAGGTGACATACAACACCATACATTTAGAGCACAGGATTTGCCCCAAAGAATTCTGGGAACTGTAGTTTGTTAGGGCTGCTAGGAATGGTAGCTCTGTGATAGGTAAACTACAGTTCTCAGAATTTGGGGGGTGGGGGTGGCAGCAAATAAACCAGAACTACCAGGCTTGTAAATTTATTATTTATATCCCGCCTTTCTTTCAGCATACATGTAGTTCCCAGGCGGTCTCCCATCCAGGCATTGACCAAACCCAGACCTGGTTAGCTTCAACAAAGTGGTGGCCTTATGTGCCTTCAGACCATATACTAAATTTAGGCAGTTTTCAGCTTAGCTAATCAAGACTACTCCAGATTTCCATGTCTTTTTTGTTTGTATTTATCTTATGTGTTGAAATCTCAACTTATGAGTAAACCACAGCAAAACAAATAATTTAGATTAGATTTAAATTATATATTTAAAAAAACTCATTTCACAAGTCATAATTTACTTGTAGTATCAACTCAAGCAAGCCACATGCTTAAATGTTGTATGCCTGGCATCTGTGTAGTGAAAAATTACTTTAGAAATTAATTCAACAATGAGGGTGCCCAGGTACTGTGGAGGACAGGGCTCCTGACAATTTAGTTGTCATGCAAACTTCACCTGCTGAAATTCCCTCTTGCACAAGTCTTGGCCTTTTTTGCATCTGGATTCTATCACCCATATAAATTAAAGTAAAATTAAAAGGAACTACGAGCTCCTCTATATTCTTCTGACTATGTAAACATGGTTTTTATAGCATAAGATATACACACATATACTTAGGTATGACAAATTAGACTCATTAAAGTTAATGAACATGACTAATTTAGGTCCATTAATTTCAATGGGTCTACACTGCATATACAACCAACACTTTTCGTAAGTTTCTTGTATGTGCCTACAAAGTTGTCTTATAACAAGTCAAACCATTGGTCCATCTTCTCTAATATTGTCTGCTTTGACAGTGGCTGTCCAAGAGAGATCCTTCCCAGGTCTTTCATGTGAGATTCTTTAAGTGAAGATACCAGGTTGAGATAGGGCCTGCCTGCTTAGGGTTGCTCCCTCACTGAGGTCTGAGTCTCTCCAGCAGCATCACAATCAGCATGGTAGCCTCTCATGCTTCGCTATGAATTATGCATTTTCAGTAAGAGGCAAAAAGCTTCTTGTTCAAGATGGGCTTCCAGTACAGCAACCCACTTTCCATTTTTAAATCTGCTGGAATCATTTATCAATGCAAGTGCTGAGCACTTCCTAGGATTTTTGCCTGTCATAAACTCTGCTTAGTGCTACATTGTGTATCAAGAAAATACCGTATCAGTCATGAAATATTCACACAGCAACACAGTTATTCCCCTTTGAACTGAAATAAGCCAAGATATAAATCTTCATTGTTTCTATACATGATGAGCTAGACTATAATGTACATCTGCTCATAAAGAAAAAACTGCAACCTATTATTTAATTTGCTATAGCTGTACCTGCCATTGTTTTCAAATAAAAATTATACAGCCACAAGAGTGGCTGTATACTATAGTCAGCATGGATTTTTCACATTCCGCAATGTTAAATTGAAAATACTCCACATGCCATTCTGATCCTTCCCATAAGTTCATTTCAAAACAAAACCTTACAAGACTTATAGTCCTGAACTCAGAAACACTTGCTAAAGAACCCTCTAAATTTTCATGGTGACACACAAAACAGTCAAGAGAGAATCAAGAGTTCAAAGTGTAAAAAGAGAGAGAAAAACCAGACCTTTGGACTTTTTTTGTCAGAGCTCATAATCTGTTGAAATTAATTAAAAATCAACCATGTTCACACAGTACTTATAACCCTATTACTGACCTCGCTCCATACTCTGACCTTCATCTTCTGCAGTTTAAAAGTTAAAAAAATACCGGGCTGATTTTTAATTAATTTAAGAAATTTAGCAGTGAACTCAATGATAAGGCTGAGCATGCTCAGTAAGAACCAACTGTCAGTGTTCTAAAAGCCAGACTCACAGTTGTTGGGCTTGGCTAATCAGAGGCCACACCCACACCAGACCTTTATTTCACTTCAAACAGTCATGGCTTCCCCCAAAGAATATTGGGAAGTATAGTTTGTGAAGGGTGCTGAGAGGAGACTCTTACTCCCCTGACAGAGCTCCAGTGGCCAGAGTGGTTTAACAGTGAGCTGCTCTAATTGAAGCTCTCTGAGGGGAACAGGGCATCTCCTAGCAGCTCTCAGCACCCTTCACTAACTGCACTTCCCAGGATTCTTTGGGAGAAGCCATGACTGTCTAAAATGAAATAAAGGTCTGGTGTGGAAGTGGCCAGGGACAGCTTTGGCTTAAATGTGGGTGGGAGGCTACATGTTCCTCCTGTAGAATAAAAAGGTGGGAGAAACCCTGAAAACCAATGATAACCAATGTTTTCCTTTTGGAAAGGAAAAGGCCTCCCTCTCTGTCCAGTGCCAATCCATCCCATTTCTTCGCCTCCCCCTCCCCTCCCCAGGTCAGTTTCACTTATCCTAAGCATGATTACACAGGAGTAAATCCCACTGAACTCAAAAAGCATGCAAATAATCAAGCCTGCCCTCCCCCTCCCTCCTATCCCCTCCTCCTCCCTCCTACCCCCTCCCCCTTCCTTCAGCCCTCCCTTGCCCTTCCCCATCCCTTTCCAATCCCCTCCTCCCCCATGCTGTTTTACCTATCCAAGCATGATTACATAGGAGTAAATCCCATTGAACTCAATAAGCATACAAATGATCAAACCTGCCCTGCCCTCCTCCCCTCCCCTCCCATCAACTCCCTTTTGCCCCTTCCCTCCCCATACCTTTACACCTTTCCAATCACCTCCTTCCCCTCCCCTTCCTTCTGCTCCCCTCTCCTCTCCTTCCCCCTTCCCTCTCCTCTCCCCTCCCCCATGGTCAGTTTTACCTATCCTAGCCATGATTGCATGGGAGTAAATCCCACTGAATTCAATAAGCATGCAAATGATCAGACATGCCTTTCCCCTCTCCTCTCCTTTCCTCCTCCCTTCTTCCTGTCCTCCCCTCTTCCTTCTTCCTCCTCCCCTTCCCACTCCAGGCCTCCCTCTCCATGGTCAGTTTTACCTATCCTAAGCATGATTGCATGGGAGTAAATCCCACTGAACTCAAAAAACATGCAAATGATCAATCCATTCTCAGCAAACTTGCACAGGATCCCATTTCTTACCTCCTGGATTAAAAAGCAAAGAAATTCACTAACAGGCAAAAAAACCTTGCGGTTTGAGAACGTATGCCATATGCCATTGACCTATAAATTTGAAATTAATAAAAATAAATTAGACACAGATTTCTAGGATGAATAATGAGAGAAATATAATTTTCTAGGTTAGATTCTCTGTAGAAACAGTAGTGACATAGAAAAGAAGCAAAGTAAGAACACTAACATACAAAAATGTAATTCTCCATCTTTGGAGATAGCAGGCGTTGTCCCCCACTCACCATATTCTCAGAGGAACGTTACCAAATTCTTCCAAGCTATACAGGAACTGGATTGGACTGTGAAAGACCAACCCAAATGGTGTTTGCATTTTTATCTCAGGGAGGAGGGTCAGGTCTCCTGCTCCCCTGTGTATTCACTATAGCTGCCCAATTCCCTGCTTTTTAAAGTTTGATAGAAATATTTGTTGGCTATAGGTATGTTCTTAAACCACAAGATTTTTTGCCTATTAGTTAATTAAAATGTCATTGCAATCAGTCAGGGAGAGAAAATGTATTACTACAATCCAAAGTATGGGGTAGTTAGTCAACATAATCCCAAATCATGAAATTTAACACAGCTGTTAAGATAAAGAATGCATAGGGTTAACTCTATTTCATGCCAACTTGGATTTTCAGTTGAAGCAAAGTTCAAGGTGCTATACTCCCATAGGAATTAACATTGTGAGTCATAATAGAGTCTAGCTATCCCCTGTACTATATATCTTAATATGTTTATGTAAAAAGATGCAAAATTGTAATGTGTTGTATGCCATCTTGAGATGCCTATATAATAGCTGACATATGAATATTTAAGTTAGCAACGTTGTCAAATAAAGCTCTTGGGTTTCTTTAAAACTAAAACTTAATTAGAGTGTATTTGACTTAGATGCCAAATTAGTTTAAAAAATGATTAAAGAAATTGGAAAGAGCTGGCACAGCACAAGAATGCTTTGTTCTCTTACTGCACATTTATTCAACTTTATCCCTACTGCACACACCAAGTTTGCTACAAAATGAATCCTAATATCCAACTATTGAAAGTACATGGAAAACCATTATGTTTCACCAATATCTAGATTAGACCTGCAATGCCTTTGAAGACTTATCAAAACTGCTGTTCAAAATAGTCACAAGGCTACTTGTATATTGGTATACTTCCCTCACAGGCTCGTTGTCAAGAATTTGCCACATTTTTTGAGAACAAGGTTAATCAGATTCATCTCTCATTAGACGCCAATAAAGTAACAGGTTCCAGTGATCCCATGTTTGACACGGTTTATTCTTCTCTTTATACAACCTTTCAACCGATCCAACCAGAGGATATCCCTAAATTCCTTAATGGAATGAACCCTACGACATGTCTATTCGATCCATGTCCCTCCTGGCTTATAAAAACATCTAGAGTTGAATTGGCAAATTGGCTATGCGTGATAGTCAACTCATCACTCCAACAAGGCCACCTACCTGATTATCTGAAACAAGCAATTATAACACCTTTACTTAAAAAACCGTCCCTTAATGCCACTCTCTGTGACAGCTTTCGCCCTGTATCCAATCTGCCGTTCCTAAGCAAGGTTATCGAACGAGTTGTGGCGACACAGCTACAAAGTTTCATAGACACCAATGCCCATTATGATACCTTTCAATCAGGCTTTAGACCAAATCATGGAACAGAAACAGCCTTAGCGGCGTTGGTTGACGATTTACGGCTAGAACTAGATAAAGGTAATGTGACCTTACTAGTCCTATTGGACTTGTCGGCCGCATTTGATACTATTGACCATGACATCCTTTTGGATCGCCTTTTCGAGATGGGGCTACAAGGCACTGTAATACAGTGGCTCTGCTCTTTCCTAGAAGGTAGAACCCAGAGAGTTGCTCTTGGGGATTTCCTCTCAGAGCCCTGGCCATTGCGATATGGTGTTCCCCAGGGCTCTGTTCTTTCCCCAATGCTGTTCAATATATATGTAAAACCTTTAGGTCGTATTATTCGTAAATTTGGAATTTCTTACCATCAATACGCAGATGATACGCAACTCTATTGTTCATTTCCACCAGACGCCAAAGAGGCTGTTCATCCTCTGAACCAATGCTTGGCAGCAGTACAGAATTGGATGAATAGAAATAAACTAAAACTCAACCCAGATAAAACAGAGGTTCTCCTAATTGGACGAGACTCTATTCAAGAAAATAAAAATCTTCCCATATTAGATGGGATCTTACTTCCTCTGAAGACGCAAGTCCGTAGCCTAGGCATTATTTTGGACTCAGCCCTAACCTTGGAATCTCAGGTCGCAGCAGTCTCACGAAGCGCTTTTGCACAATTAAAATTAGTCAGACAACTTCGTCCTTTCTTGGGATTATCTGATTTACGGAAAGTAACACAAGCCCTTGTAACATCACGACTGGATTATTGTAATTCCCTCTATGTCGGTCTTCCTGTCAGAACCCTCCAGCCGCTTAGGCTGGTGCAGAGAGCGGCGGCGCGGATGCTTACAGGAGCTGGCCCTCGAGTGCATACCACACCACTTTTATACCGTGTGCACTGGCTTCCTATTATATTTCGTAACCAATTTAAATTGTTTGTTCTAACTTTTAAAGCTCTACATAATTTGACGCCACTCTACTTATCCAATCGCATTTGTAAATATACATCCCACCGCCCACTGAGATCCATTGCTGAATGCACTTTAACTATTCCAGCTTTTACCATCTGTCAAGCGAGCACTAGGAATACAGCCTTTTCAGTAATAGCCCCTAGTATGTGGAATGCCCTTCCACTTGAGATACGGCTTTCTAACTCCCTCTTAGATTTTCGTCGACATATTAAAACGTTTTTATTTCACCAGGCTTTTAATATGTGAATGGCACTATTTCATTTAATGTTCATTTTAGTTGATTTTTAATGGATATGTTAACTGATTTTATGAGTTTATTTACATTGTATGAGACTATATTGTTGTTCGCCGCTTTGAATTCTGTGAACGAAAGCGGGTTACAAATTGGCAAATAAATAAATAAATATAAATAAATAAATAACAGGCCCCAGTGAAATGGATAACATCTTACCAGTCCTTGAACAACTGGACTGGATGCTGGTCTTTTTTCAAGTTCAAAATGCTTACTTTTGAAACCCTGAATAGCTTGGGAAGCTAAGTAGCAGGTGAACCAACTTTGCTTGCAGGAACCTGTCTGAAGACTAATATATTGTTATCAATGAATGTTAATTCCTCTGCTGGCTTTAGATCTTGGTTATTTTTATAGTTTCTGCCATTTTTAATGTTTTAATTTTAGATCATAGAAGACAAATTTGAAATGTAGCAGATAACTAGTCCATCTAACTCAAGCTATTAGGTATCACCTTTAAAAAAAATTAAACACGGTATTATATTTTGTATAAATCATTCACAAAGGTTTTTTCACTTTACCAACACTGTAAACATTTATTTCTTCCTAGAAAAGCACCACTATGTATTCCTTCCAGTAATACCTGTACAGTCTTAGATTTAAACAAACAACTTAGAAATTTATTGAATTTTCAAAAACAAAAGAGATACAAAAATCAATCTGGAGAAGACAAAACATGCTGCTATTTATAAATAAATTCAGAAACAGTTGCATCAAAAAATTTCCTGTAAATTCAAACACATTTCTAGAATTTAAAGTACTGCTGGCACACATCTTTGACATAATCACTGTGAATCTCTTATCTTTAAAGAAGTCACCAAGTCACTATATATGGAGAGCATTGGAAGAAGAAAAAAGATAGCACTACTTTTTCTGCATTCATGTTTTAATTCATTGAGCATCCAGAAATATATGACTAAGTGGTGAATGAAAAAGGGGAAGGGCAAGTAAGTCAAGAGTTTTTCTTACAGGTCATCTAATTTTCTAAGTCTAGGAAAAGAAAAAAGACATGCTCGAAAATAGTTTTTAGAAAACATTCACTTTAAATCTCAAGAGTTTATTTCACCTGTGTTTAAATCTTAAATTAGTAACAAAACATTTAATGGAAGGATCATTTCAATATCAAGGACTGACTCTTCTTGACTGATGCAGTATTTATTATTGTATGGAAATATTGCATCACATATTTACTTGCAGAGGTACAGGAGGAAGAAGGGGAAGAGTCCTGTCTCAAAACACTTCAGTGATGGGTTTCTAGTTCAAGAATTGTCCATTCTCCTTGAGGGGAAGAACAATCTTCAGAGGAAAAACTTGCCACTGTGATGCTTGCTGAAGAATCATCTAGAGGAGATATTAGTTCAGTCCACCTACTGAAAGTGTCAATCTGTGCTTTACCCTGAGGTTGTGAACTGTCTCGTGCCAGAAAAAGTGTCTGGTTGATGAGATACTGTGCTAAGTTAAGGTCTTCGGGAACAGAGTCTTTGATGTCTAAGTTTGACTCCTGATCAGATAACAATTGCCTGAGAAGAGTCCAGTCCTGTTCTGCAAATGGCTGATCTTCAAAATCCACATCTAGAATGTTTACTTCTGATTCCATCCTCTGCTCAAAAGCTTCTCCAACATCCATCTCGTAAATTGGAGAAAGGGTTTTTGGAGGCCGATGCTCATACATGTAGGTTTGTGTCAATCTGTCACAATCATCTATGTCTCCTGAAATAATTCACAATACTATACATTGTAAAAAATTGCACGGGCTTTCCCTTCTGCAGGGCTTTTGTACAGCATGCTTCACTCAATGCAGCAGGACCAATTCAACCAGATCAAAGAGGTAAGGAAAAATGTAACTATACAAAGTTCACAAAAGCTTGAGCCATTTTTAATGCATTAAAAAATAAAACAAAGTACGGCTTATAAATAAAGTAGCAATCACCACTGGCAATTGACAATAAACCTCCATAACTGGAAAAAAATTTCTGATACAGAAAATGACAAGGTCATGTAAACCAACATTTAATGCACATGGATTTCTAAAATCACTAAAATTATAACTTAAAAATAGGAAGGAGCAGCGTGAGGAGGAGAAACAAAAGGGACGACATGATCACTGAAACAGTGACTTAAAGCCAAGTCAGCTTCAAAGGGGCAAAAATAATTGGTTTATTCACAGGCTTATTATTTAAGTACTGCACATGCAAAGGGCAGCTGCAAGCAAGGACAAGCAAACAAAAATAATTACATCTTGAAAAGCCATCAGTTTGTGTGGTTGTTCAGAACACAAATAATCATTTTATAACTCTTGAATACACAAAAGGTTGAAAGATTCAGGTTCTCTGTGTTGTACTTTGGGAGGTACACAGCTGAATCTTTGTTTTGATGAAGACACAAAACTAGACAAGAAGTTACCTAACCATGTGAAGCAAGCATAAGTTTAAATATATTAATTGGTTTTTAAAAGTTGATCTCTGTTTTAAAAAAGAAATTATTTTCCCCCAGTGGCAAACCTTAGAACTACAGTAATTCTGAGAAGTATTTTAGGGTGCAGGCCAGCTCCTACTGAAGCCAATGGTAAAAACCCACTGAATACAACAGTAGAGAAAGAACAGACCCTAGCTCTGTGCAAAACAGAAATAAACTGCAACAATAATCAATATAGTTCTTAAAAGGTGAGCTATGCCAAGCACTTTTAATTAAGAATATCAATGCACTTATTGCACATCCCACTTTGATATTATATATATATATATATATATTTATATAAATCATATAGGTGTTAAACAAATAGATATCCAAGTTTTCACTAAAAGATGATATTGCCTATGTCCTATTGGGACAAAAATGAACTGAAGAACAGGGAACTACATCCCACTTTTCACTTTGCCCATGATAAATACTCCAAACTGCCTAATGGACAGTGTTATACATATTCTATATGGTCAAGAATATGGTAAGCAACTTAATATTTTGTTTGAAACATTAGCATTTAATTCTATAACAGTTTAGATAAAATTTCTAAAGGTATTTACTAGAGTTAGTGACTCAGTCCTAACTATAAATCTAATATTCCACCAATACTTAACATCTTGAGGGACTTAATGTTTTTATTTCTGTACGTTACCTGCAGATAAAGCAGTATTAGCGTATTCAGTAGATGCTGGCTCACTCTCTTTCACGTGACCTTCTTGAGTCAATAAATGACTCCTACAAGGATCTACAGGTTTTGTAGAACTGTTCTTTTGTAATTCAGTATTATCCCTTTGATGAAGATCCAGGTGACATGGTCTTCCTTGAGATTTTGTGTCATTGTCTGAAACTTTATTGCACTGAAATTCATTATTCTCTTCACTCTTGGCATTTCCCTTAACTTCTGCAGGAGATTGGCTATATCGTACTGTTAAATCTTTCTCTGTAGACTTTTGTTCTATAACTGGAGTACCTGAATTATCTTTGGCTTTTTGCTCAATGCCATGAGGATCTACAGAAGCGATCTCACTTTGATCCAGTCTATCCTTATCATGCTCCTTGTACTCCAGGAATCCATCCTCAATCTCCAAGGAGTATCTTGAATAAAATGTTTTGCCATGATGCTCATAGGAAATACCATCAAACACATCGGAAGGTGTTGCAGCATCCAGGGAACGCTGGAGGGAAGTTTGAACTTCCCCACCATCATCAGATCCCAGTTCTTCACATTCATCCACTGAAAGTAATACAGAACGCTTAAAATGTTTAGTGGTAGAGAATTCTTGAGTTTCAGTATCATTTTCTGCTGCATCTTCAAATGCTAGATTCACTATTCCATGGAACTGCTGAACAGGAACTTCTGATGGAGGCAGATTTTCTACAACATTTTCAGTTTCAGACTTTTCATCTTCTGTTTCATCTGCTGAAGAGGAGACCTGATCAGCTTCTTGAGGAAACTGTGCAGTGGCAAAGTTAATATTATTTTCTCTGGACCCACCCCTTTTCTCATCACCTTGATGCAACCATGTTTCAGGCCTTTTTCTAGGGATCTCATCATCACTTGTTGAAATAACCCTGAAGAGATCAGAGTTTTCCTTTTTCATTTTTACTTCTATTCTTAGACTTGTGTCATAGATTTTTAGTTCTTCGGGTGTACTTGTATCACTGCTACTTCTGCCAAGGAAATCATGGCATAACATAGTGCTGCATTTTGAAATCCCTCTCTCATTTGATCCCTCATCGTCCTGAGATCCTCCTGCATCATAGTCCTCCGATCTTGGCTTTATATCATCCGATGATGTTGTTGCGCTGCCAGTGTCAGATTCAGGGCTTTCTTTTGGATCAAGTGCACTGGAACTCAAATTCCAATGATCTGCAAATGGAGCCTCTGAGTTTTCATGGCTCTCTGGTGTTTCTGTGGTATCAGTGTCTTTAGAGGAGCATTTTTCTGCAACATGTCCTATGAAAGATTTTGAAGCAGCATCTGATTCTACAGTAGCTGACTGGGATTCAGTCAAGGCAGATTTATCCGAGAATTCATCAGCACTTTCAGACCCCATTAGGCAGGTTTTAGAAAGTTTTTTCTCCTCATGTTCAGAGTTAGAGCTATCATTGGCTATTTCAGACAAGCTGTGCAATGAATCATCAACATAGTTATCACCCTTTAAGGTATCATTGGGTTTGCAACTAACTGATGTTGCTCGTACTAAATGATTTTCTCCTGTACATTGGCAGGCAGTAGAATCAGGAAGCACTTTGCACTTCAACTCTTTTGAAGCCAAGATGGTATGATTTTGGCAAACATTCTCACTTATAGTGCTCTTCTCCTCTTGCATATGATGCAATTCAGGTGCATTACATTCTTCGGTAGTTTTATCTACAAGTGACTTATCATCCTTCTCATTCTTATGAATCTGTTTTGCTATCTTTTCTGTTTTCATTGATACTCTCAGCTCTGCAGCCCACTGATGTTCCAAATCTCCTTTGGACTGCCTCTCTTCAAGGCGAGTCACTCTTTCTGAATCAGGTATGTGTCTTTTATCTATCTCAAGCAAGGGTGTTCCACTGCTATTCTTTTTCCCTGGACTAGATTTGTTATTGCCAGGTACCTGAGTTCCTAATGCAGCAGAGTTTTCAAGTTTTTGACCTGAATTTCTTTGTACTTCTCCATGTAAGTTCTTCTGAACTGGTGACTCGCTTCTCGAATGTTTCTGGCTTGAAGATGAAAGCTTTGAAATAGGTTGGCTTGTAGCTAATTTTTGTTTTTGGTCTTTATTGTTCCCTGTTTCACTTTTCTTTGAATGGGTTTGGTTTTTGGATATTATTTTTGCTGTAACTTTAACTGAAGTTGTTTGTGGAGATTTAGACTTTTTCTTTGATGAAGCCTGCTTCTCCGATTGAGTCAGATATTGTGTCATATTTTTTTCTTCATTTTGCTTTGGAGAAAGTCCAGGCTTTAGTGGATTTGGTATCTCTCCCTGTGGACCTTATGAGGGAAAAATCTAAACGTTATAATACATTCCAATTAGTAAAGTATATTATGAAAGACAACCACATATCAAATGCCCCAGTATTTTATATACAAGAACTTCAAAAAGATGTTCAAACATAAAAAAGCAAAAAATGAACAGGAGATTAAAGTTGTCCTGTGTTGAGGAGTCATCATTCCTAACCACATCCACACTGTGTAACAATAAAACACTAAAAATGGAAGAACTAGCAATCACCAGATTAAAGCATAGTCTTTTGGCATCATTATGTTAATAAATACAATCTTAGCAATATTATGGCTGCATTTTTTGTAATGCACCTGAGATTTATATTTGTACTAATCCCACTGTTGTTGCTTTTAAACTTGATTTCCCAGATGCCACTAAATAAAGCATGGTTTCCAGGACCCATATCCTGTTAATTCTTATCCCTCTTGAGGGATATAAATTATGTTTAAAGTAATCAAAATATGGCCAAAAAACATTTAAGGTCAAAATCTGTTACTGCTATAGTCGTATCATACCATTCATTGGCATAGCTTGAACTAGCTTTAAAGTCAATTATTAAGAAACATGGGAAGTTAATAACAAAACACACAGGGGTCCATGGGAGGATCAAGTGTGGTAGATGAAAACGATAGCAATGCCAAGAAGTACAGTTCAGCAACTGGAGCCCCTGGCCCAAATGGCAACCTAGGGGCTCAAAGTGTGGAATAGTATCTGAGACAACAGGACTTGAGATCAGTAGGAGGGGGAAATTGTGGAGAGGAAGGGCTTTGGCCCTCTGTCACTGACTTAAATTTTCTAAGTGGTCCTCTAGGAAATTTAGTTGCTGAACAGAGATGTAGAGGAATACAATTCCAGATTTATTACTCAGAGACCAAAGGATTAGCCTTGTCTTTCTTTTGTCATTTGTTGTACACATGTATTTGCTCGTGGCAGCACTTCCGTTGCAGGGACAACAGATTTTTTCCCAAGCTTGGAAATACGTATTTTTGGGGCCCAAGAAAATACAATGTCCCCCAAGTACTGTGTCCACTGGCATTATAACTTGCAAGGTAGAATGGAGTTGTTACAGCAAGCTAATTAGACAGTCCCTGGAAATTACTGATAAGCAATACTACTGCGAATGTCCCCAAATGCATTTATGAGTGTCCTTTCTGAATTTTACTTACACCTTGATACAATGCATGGTTTCTTGAAAGTTACACCCATTGAGTTCAATGGAGCTTACTCCCAGGAAGTGTTCCTAGTATTGAAGCTTTAGTCATCTAATCACCTGCATCTCTGACAATGATTCCCAAATTAGAAACCACGGTGTATACAAAGCCAGCATTAAATGTACCAAACAAATATGAACTTGGGCCAGTCATTCAGAGTTTACCTTGATTTTTCATAGTGTTAGCTACATGCTTTGTCTTCTGTTGAATGGTAGAATTGCCAGATTCATTTCCCCTTTTCTTCAATACTGCTTGTGGTAGGTGTTCATTGTTGCCCTTTCCAGTGCATTTCTTCACACTAAAAACAGTAAACAGAGTGCTTGAATTATTTGAAAGATTAAAGTTCTAGATGGTAAACATATTTAAACATTTCTATGCCCTACATGTGTTTCTATGTGAAAAGCATAACAAAATGCTTTTTGTTATGTTAAAGTCCTAGCACAAAACAGATTAAAAGGGACAAATAGAATGTTAACAATACCATCTGTCATTGACTGTATAGCCTGTCCATATTTGCGTATAACAGAGTGCTCAGCATCCTATATTAATTTACAGTTGCAAAATGGAGAGTTTAAAATTATCTGTAAGAAAGGCTAAAGTATAAAGAAGAAGAAGCACCCACACACAGAGACAAAAAGAAGCAACCCCATAACATACTGGGGTTCACAAATTTTGGCTTGATGTACTAGCTAATCATCATCTGTTGACATTAATCCCTGTCTTCCCTCAAGTCCTCTGGCACATGTAAAGGGCTTCATGGAGAGGTGGGATCTTATCTGTGGTAAAGCAGGGAGATTGTAACACAAAGTAGAAGAGAAACAGTTATTTTAAATGGGAGAAGACCCCCCCTCCCTTGAGTCCTCTTCAATTCTCTAAGAAATTAGGGAAGGAATGAGAGCTTTGTGGCAATCACAGGAATGGGGCCAGAAAGATGGCTCGTCACCACTGGTGACTAGAGTTGTGGAGCCCTGACAACATTAAAAAAAGTTATATATTCTTGCTCCAAACATGAACCAAAATATAGAACTTGGAACTAAGGCTCAGGTTATAAAACAACTTGACTTCATGAACCCCATTTTCTAAAGGGAAATGACGTCCTAGAATAGGGAAAACTAGTAGCCCGACTTCCAACAAACCTGTTCATGGAACTATTAGCCTCAAGATCATTAACATGTCTTTTAGCAGGGGCTCCATTAATCATCTTCAAAGTAGACTTGGTTTTCAAAGCTGTATGATGAAATAGAATTAGAGAATAAGAGACTCATATTGATGATTATCTGCTGAAAAGTTCAAATCTCAGGGTTTAAACACACTGTCTTGGCTTCAACCCCTTCCTCCCCAAACAGATGAACCTTGGTTATCTAAAGACGCTCCAAATGCTTCCTATTCAAATAACCTCAAACAATTATTGAAATATTAGCTGATGCCTCTAAGTGATTTAGCTAAATGAAGTCCTATTAGATGTTCAAATAATCAAGAAGAGGGAGAAGAAATGCGTTTTGTCCTTATTGCTATTAACCAACTATATCTTCAAATAGTAAAAATATCTGTTAAAGATTTTCTAAGGAATGACTATGCATCCCTCTATATTTTACCAATCTAACCTTCCTTTTACAATTAAAATAACATTAAAATTATAAAATCAAATCATGACAGTTACAGTAGGGCCCCGCTAATACGGCAGGTTAGGGACCAGGACCCTGCCATAAAGCGGGGCCCCATAGACTATAATGGGCTGCATCACGCAAAAATGACGTCAAAATGACATCAAAATGTCACGCAACGGAAAAAAACCACCGTATTAGCGGAACAAGCGCTGTAAGAGCGGGGCCTTTCCCTAATTGAAAATCGCTGCATGAATGAAGCGCCATAAAGCGGAACGCCGTAAAGCGGGGCCCTACTGTACAACCCACTTCAAACTTTTTTATATAAAGGATGATCCCTGAAGTAAGTCCAAAGGGAATCTCCAATTATTACCTGAGTGTTTTTTGCTTTCTTCTGTCAATTTTTCCTCTTTCAGTTCATCTAGCTGTTCAATGGACACCTGCAGATCTGTGCTCGAGTTGGTTGACTTGCTTAGAGTTTCTGTGCCCATAGAAGAAGGAGATTCCTTTCCGCTGGTTTTCTTCAAAGGTTTTGCTTTAATTTGTACACTTGAGCTTCCAGTAAGTACTTTGGGTCGGGCACCTGAAGTTTTACCTTCTTGGTTTTTCAAGGCTTTGCCACTTCCTGCATTTTTGTGTCCACTAGCAGATGAAGACCGGTCAGAATCCTGTTTTGTAAGCAAGCTTTCAGCCTTAACATTTCCATTATTTTCAGTTTTGGGCTTTATAACAGCTCTAGCCTTTGGTGAAGGCATTTTCTCCCCCATTTTGGACTCTTTCATCATCTTGCAAACTGCTTTTTTATTGTCTTTCCCCTTTAAATCGTCATGTTTCAAAGCTTTATTAGTGCCATTCCTGTTGGTAGCTGATGTGTGTCCAGATGCTCCTAATCCATCAGATTTCATTTTATTCTGATTTGTAGAGGAACCACCCCAACTATTTTTCTGTCCGTCTGCTTTCCAAGCAGTATGTTTTATACCAGAATTGTCAGTAATGCATCTGTTTAACTGAGAGGGAAAAGACGATAATTCAGCAAAAACAGTAGGAGAGTCACTGTTATTTACTCTGGAAACTGAGTTATTTATTTAGTTCAGTATGAGTCTTAGCTACCAAATCGAAGGAAACATTTTTATCTCCCTTTCTGAGGTTTAGAAACATAGTTGATTGGAGCAACTAAGGTTGCAACCCTAAATACACTTACTAAGGAGAAAACCCCATTGGATATGATGGGATTAGCTTCTAAGACATGCATGAGATTGCACTGTAAATACATAAAAGCCACTTCCCAGCATTTGGACCTCATTCACATCACACATTTGAAAATGGAAATGGACTGCCTTCAAGTCGATCCCGACTTATGGCGACCCTATGAATAGGGATTTCATGATATTCAGAGGGGGCTTACCATTGCCTCCCTCTGAGGCTGGTCCTCCCCAGCTGGCTAGGCCCTGCTCAGCTTGCCACAGCTGCACAAGCCAGCCCCTTCCTTGTCCGCAACTGCCAGTTGGGGGGCAACTGGGCTCCTTGGGACTATGCAGCTTGCCCACAGCTGCACAGGTGGCAGGTCACGTAACCCCTGAGCCACTCACTGTGGGGGTGATCTTTAGCTGGCCCTTTACACCCAGGAGACACGAGCGGGGATTTGAACTCCCAGACTCTGGACTCCCAGCCAGGCTATCCTCCCCACTGTGCTATACCAGCTGATCATCATACATTTATTCCACTATTATTCCACTTTAAACAGTCATGGCTTCCCCCAAAGAATCCTGGGAAGTGTAGTTTGTGAAGGGTGCTGACAGCTGTTAGCAGACCCCAAGTCCCCTCACAGAGCTACAATTCCTAGAGTTCTCTGGGAAGAGGGACTGACTGTTAAATCACTCTAAAAATTACAGTGTATGAGGGGAATAGCTCCTAACAACCCTCAGCACAAACTACACTTCCCAGGATTCTTTGAAGAAAGCATGGCCAAGAACCAAGAATCCAGGAGGGTGCTATGCAGGTCAAGGGCCAGAGGTATGCAGAGAGGAAAAGGATCAATTCTCAATAGCTGGGGTCACTGGGGACTATACAGAAATTTACTCAAGAGTTCTTTCTGAGTATATCTAATATGTTTTGCTTTTTTCTATATAAAAAATGAATGGGTGCATTCATTCCGGTAAGGGAAGTAAAAATCTGCACTTAGGAACACAGTTGTAATGGGGGCTAAAATAAGCCCTCTCTTCTAGACTAGAGGTGAACATTTTTAGCTCCATGGGCCAAACCCTCAGACCCTGGCTCCACGGGCCAGACCCTGGGGGGCAGGGTTGCCCATCTGTCAATTACCTGACATCACAATGAGATCAGTTGCAAGGTGCTTTCAAGTCCCTAAGTTGGGATTTCTACACACCTTCCAAGTTACTAGTAAAACAGTTTTTGCCTTTGTTTTAAGCAGGGGAGTCTGATGCAAACCCCTTCCTGAATTGGAATTCTGCCATATTGATCAAAATTTAATCTCTCCCAGCTTGTCATCTGATGGGCGGGTTCGGCTGGGTTTGGGTAAAGTGACCTCGCAGGCCAAGACTAGTCTGAGGGCTGGAGGTTCCCCACTCCTGCTCAAGACACTGGGCTCCATGTATAGAGCACAGAGAGACAATATATATTGTAAGGACTTCGTGAAGATGTAAGTCCATCCTCCACTGACACCTGGCAAGAACATATTTCTAGGAGTTTGCTGAAAATTTTAGTTTTGCTAATTATAAATATACATATAAATGAAGTCAGGCACTGTTTTTACTACACTTCAGGTCGTATTTCCTAGTCACTATATTTGCAACAGAAGCCTAAGAAAAAACAAAGTGTCCCCTAGTGCATAGTACAGGGATGGGAAGTTGTATATCCCCCAGATGTTGCTGGACAAACTCCAGCATGGCTGATGGTCAGGGATGATAGGATTTGTAGTGCAACAACAGGGAGAGCCACAGGTTTCCCATCCTTGGTTTAGTATCCTATTATGTATTTTTTCATATATGTATGTGTGTGTATGCATATGTGTATGAACACACACACACACAAGTATGTACATACATTTTAGGTTGAATTCTCTTGCAAACATCTGTCTCAAAATATGGAGATCAACTGGTTATTTACTTGATAGGATCAGTGAACTGAACAGCTCCATTTCACTAGGTGGGACACTATTTGCTTTGCAACTTGAAAAATATGCTTTTATGAAAAGGCCTTATCAGAGATTCATGCAAGAAGCAGAATGCAAATTACTCTTTTTCTAATCACTTTGGGGTTAAGTGTTGATTCTTGCTAAACTAACCCTTCCCATAAAAGGGAGTCCATTTCCCCCACAAAGATGTCTAAAACACAGTGTCAGGAAGATCACAGGTGGGCATGAGCTCAAGTAAAATTACAAGGAGACAAAGATGGCTAAAATATAGGCCTCCAGCCACTCAAAATAATTACTCACAGCTTGTGGTTTCTGTTGTTTTACCTGAGAACTAGTGAATATGGGCTTTTTGGTAGGTCTTCTGTCATCGCCTTTATCAAAAGCAGCTGTGTAAGAAAAACACATCTTCCTTTAGAAAATAATATTGGAGAGAAAGGATGGAGAAACAGCTTTGGTGAGAACCCTTATGCAGAACAGTTAGGGCAGCATTTGAGAGGGAGGCACATTTTAGAGCACAAGTTATCCAGAGAGAATAGCAGTATTTGACCTGAAGTACAGAAGAACGGAAGAAAATATATCGGTTCTAGGAAGAATCCCTTCAATTTTTTATTTGTTCATCCTTTGAAAAGAATGGGGCCACATGTTTTCTGATACAAGCGAGTTTATTAGCAACTATAGCAAACTTTATTGTATGTAGCTACCTTAATGCACAACAATCATTTAACACAGAAGTGCCGCCTTCTCATATCAGTTCAATGGTATTTTTCAAACACTGGGAATCTGTATCTGCAAGATTAAGCTGAGGAATGAAGTTCCCGTTGTAAGCAAAATTCTGTTTTGGTTATGCAAAGGTCATCATACAAGTTTTAAAGTAGAGCATGCTTGAATGAAGCTCCCAGATGTGGCACAGTAATGCGACTTCTGCAGTGCTACAGCTTACGTAACCTACACTAGACAGATGCAAATATAAGAAATGTACTTGGTCAGAATATCCTTCGCCAGGGAGCAATTTTTATCTGCCACAAAGAATTACATAAATCACTTCACTCCATCCACTATGAAAGTGACTGTACTAGTTACATATTTTATGAACACATAACATGCAAGGGTCAACTGTACCAACAACAAAAACACCTAGCACTTGTTTATTGAGTTCCTCTGTGAACCTCTGTTGTTAAAGAAAGCCATGAGGCTAAAATGACACCATGGGGGTTATTTTTAGGGATGACTCTTTCTCTCAAGTATATACATATATCTATACATACATACAAATACATTATAAATAAGTATTGTTCCATTGGAACAGATAAATTACTCCAATCCAAATTGTTTCTATTTTTTAGCCTACTATTACAGCTATTTTTTTTTAAAAAAAACCTGCAGTCTCAGGCAATCTAAATAAAAGCTTTTAAAAATTATATGCTTTTTTGAAAGCTAATGTGAACATTCCAATAGTTGCCACAGGAAGGTAACTCCAGGTTTTGATTGTACAAATATATACAAAATTAAAACACAAGAATTAATGCTCCCGTTCTTTAAAAATCACAAAGCCACATTACTGGTAAGACACAACACTAACTTCATGAACACAGGGTTGGTTACTGTATCCCATCTATAGATCCTAATGCTTTTAAACTATAAGGCATTTAGAATGATACAGTCTGACACTCCAAAACCAATTCTATTTTCGACATGACATTGAGCTACTGATATTCAGGAAACCAGGAAAAAAAGCATAAGTTAACAAACAAGCCTCTGTTACAACCTTTAAATAATATTTCACAATCTAGTTTATCCAGAGTGCTCTTGGTATATACTATGTAAACAAGGAGGTTTTTTTTATTTTAATAAGCATTCATTTATTGCTACCCAAAAGCTGTGCAAAATGCTGTAATCTTGAATATGTAGCATGCTTCCTTGATTAAAGGAACTACATGAACACAGCAGAAATATTCAAGCATTGCCCTGAAGCCATTTTCAAGTACCTCATCTGCAAGATTTCATTCCATACATTTGAAAACAAAGGGGAGGAAAAGGAACCAGAGCAAGACTCCTTTTGTTTAAGGCTCAAATTCTGCTGCTTACATTTAAGAGGCCACTATGCAGCTTCTTTGATGATTGTTCTGCAGCACACAACAGTATCACAGTACCATAGTGATTATGAAGTTGATAGACACATTTTGTTCACTGTAAGTGAGTTCTGTTATTAGGAAACATTAAAGCTTTCCATAGAGTGAAATGGAAACTAAAATCCTCCATCCATTACATATAAATTAATCAGTCATCAGCTATGTATAGAATTCTTTCTACAATGCCCAAGTGCTTTAAATCCCAATGTAATATTTTAATAGTTCAAAGTACAAACAAAAGACAACCTACCTATTTATATGACTCCACGTATCTGCAGTTCCATGTATCTGCAGTAATAACATGCAAGCAGAGTAGTTCACAATGGGGATGTGCAATCACTTGGCTTCCATGCTTGAAGCTAGCTGAGCATTTCCCCACCTAATTCTTATGTATTATTTGAGAGCAGAAGCCTCAGAGATATTCTTCCAGCTATCATTAATTACCAGTTCCCCTTATTTCTTTAATAAGGACACATCTGTTATGCAAAACGCTAAGCTCTTGATAGCTTGCCTACCTGCTTGTATTTTCTTTTGATCATCTGGCTTCAGCAGCTCCCAGCTCTCTGTGTGACGAACAGCATAAAAAGACTGAACCAGGAAGATCCACAGCTTATCACGCAGAGCCTGGATCTTGCATGTAAACCCCTGTGTTCAAGTAAGAAAATCAGCAGCTGGAAAGAGCCACATTGTCATAGCAACCAGTCATTATTCCTTACAGAATCTACTTACTCTTTAAGCTAGATCAATGATGTCATCACTTATATTTTATGATTACCGAGATGTATATGAGCTTTGCGAAGGCCAATTGTCCTGCACCATAATTTTACACAGCTTGAAGCCAAGCCACTCCCACAAAAACTGTAGCTCATAAAAAAATCCACTCCCCCCCCTTTTTTTTTTTTACAAATGAATCTCTTCATAGCTTTTTACTCTCGGCTGTGTCACTACAAGGTCAAATCCTCTGGAGGCCAATAATGCATCTGATTAAATTTCCATCACTCTTACTGAGTAAGTCAACAATAGAAGAGGATTGCAATCATACAGAGTAATAATTTATGTTGTTTCTGTATACAACAGCTCATCATGCCAAATTTTAAACCATAGCTGCCCAACAGGTACCATCCAGGACACTGTTAAATTTCATTTTTAGAAGTAAGACTGTGGAAACACAAAAATGTGGTAGTTTCATCAAAGGCTAGTAAAAATATTTTAAAAATATTTTCCAAAGGAAGATGCAAATAACCTTTGCCTTTACTAGCAGAAAGTAGTCTCCACAAATATTTAAAGCACCCATTCAGTCTTAAGTATATAGTGGCCTGGTTTGCACATCGCACGAAGCCAAACCTTGCTTAGCACGAATGCACAGGCTCTTGGAGAAAAGCTCATACCTGCTTTGCTCCTCCCCATCCCTTTTTGCTGCCACAAAGCCAAGGTTTGGCTTAATGTGCTGTCTGAGCCTGGGTTTGTGGTTAAACTCTCTCCAGACTAAAATTTGTTCATAATTAAGTCTGGAGACAGCTTAACCACAACCCTGGGTTTGGAGAGCACACTAAACCAAGCCTTACCTTAGCTCCGTGCCAGGTGGCAGCAAAAAGGACCAATGAGGAGCAAAGCAGCTGTGAGCTCTTCCCTGGGAGCTCGCACATTTGTACATTCATGCTAAAGTGAGATTTGGTTTAGCGCAACGTGCAAACCAGTGACAAATAAATTAATGGCCACTTAACTGGATTCTTTGTATTCTGTTACTGATCCCTACAGCCTCTCAGGAATAAGGAATACACCTCCACAATAACATATCTTAATAAGAGGAAGCTACCTCCTACAAAGTCAGACCAATGATCCATCTACTCTGCTACTGTCAAGGTGAACAGGCTGTGGGTTTGAAATCCAGGTCTCAAAGTCTTACATAAAGATTTTTCCTAGGCCTGCTTAACTGGAAATCTCTCAGCAAAAGATGCATAGACCTTATAAGTCTGTTAAGCACAAGGTTAACTTAAGTTACCCCTGAGGGATGATTTGCATTTCTCCAGACAGCTGGGGGACATACAGAGTTCCAATCCATTAATGAACTTCAGATCAGTAATATATAAGTGAGTTAGGATTTCCCAAACTGCCACAAGTCATTTATGTTCCCAAAAATAAGGGGTAGAAATTGTATTACTCCATTTGCCAAGGAACACAATATGAATATATTATTTTGAAAAATTGAATCCTGGGTGTATTCAGTGCCCACAAAATGTGAAGCTTCCATTGAAGAAAAAATGAAAAGGGAGGAAGGAATGGAATGGGGTATCCTGGAAACATGGATGGATAGCTGGCACTGTTAGGTAAGCTTGTTTATGCTATCTGAGCAGTTAAAGATCTCTTCTTGAAAACCGTTGAACCTTAACTCCCCCCCCCAAGACAGACTATAAAGCATCACTACTGAGTTGGAGGAGATCTGATGTTTTTAATGTGGATTTAATAACAACTTGTTTGTCTATCTGAATTACATAGCTGCTTCTGTTATCTTGCAGCTGGCTCCAACTCAAAAGACATGGACTGTGATCCAGACAGATAAATGTAATGTCCCCCATGTATAACAGAGCTTTTCAGCCCCTCCATGTGTAATAGAACCACTCATGCTTCCCTTAAAAAAAAGAAAAAGAGAAAAGAAAAAGAACCCTCTTCTGAAAGTTAAGAAACCTCTGAAATAGTATTTGAGACTGCAGGTACAGAGATAGGCCAGAAATCACCAACTCCTCTGCACTTGGAGCCCAATAAATGGAGGACATTTTTTACTGTAACACTTTTGAATGAATTAGATTCATTTTACAGAGGAGCAGCACAGGAATACAGACAAGCAAGCTTGCTTAAGATGACACCACCACTTATTTCAGCAAGACACACAAGAATACACTTAAGTAGTCTGTTGCACCAGAACAGAAAACGGGGTGGAAGAAAGACACAGATATACAGAACTTCCATCCAATGTACTAGCAGAAAACTCATTCCACAAGTGCCAATCCTTATGTAGCGAAAACACTGTCAATACATAAGGGATCAGCAGGCTCAGGGGATTTGAAGGGGAGAACCCCACGGTTTGCAGAAGTACAAAAATAAACTTTAGAAAAAAACATAATGAGAAGAAACCCCAAACAGCCTATTGAGTACTGGATGCATTCAATGCCCACAAAATATGAAGCTTCCATTGAAGGAAAAATTGGAAAGGGAGGAAGGAATGGAATGGAGTATCCTGGAAGTGGGGATGGATAGCTAGCACCCTGAAAGTCAACACAGCACATTTTGTCAAAAGGTCCTACTTCTAGCAAGATTGGAGCAGAATACCCCAGATCACTTAAGTTCAAATGAGCTCCTCCACAAACTTTTAACATTTTAAGTCCCATCAGCTCCAGCAAGCATGACTAATGGCCAGGGATGATGGAAGCTGTAGTTCAGCAACATCTGGCCACAGGTTCCCCACACCTATTTTAAAGGATAATTCATTAAACAGATCTCAACTGTGGAATATTTTTCCCTCTTGAAATTTTGTAAGACCTACCGTCTCCTTCACCTTTGCAGAATTTAACAAAGTGTCCATAGCTGTAAGAAGACAGCAACCATTTTCAGTGCCAACACCCTTCTCAACTGCTTCAAACACTTGATCAAGGAGGTCAGGTTGGCTGCTCATGGCCTGAGACTAGAAGATATTATAGAAGCAATCAGTTGAATTTTTTTTTTTTTTTTAAAGAAAATGCATTTTGGTGGCAGATTTTTTGTATAGGCAATACTCTCTCGTCACGCTTCCCCATTTCCATGATAAAAAACCCCAGTCTAATCTAGCATTATCTTAAACAGTGGCTAGCAAAACGCCCTTGAGAAACTCACAAGCAGGAACAGTGGCATTTATCACTAAGTGTGCATATAAAAATGTCTGCATAAAGGGCTAGCATAGAAGAAAGTCCTGAAAACACATGGGCTAGTTTTGATCTATTCACATTTATTTATAACATTTTTATACCACTTAATATAACAAAAATGTAAACAAACATTTACCCAAGGCTGAAACCCTCAGCCTCACTTTGTAAACACAAGTTAGGTATTTGTGCTTCTTTATTTTTTCCACTGCCACCAATTCACTCAAAATGCTTTGGAAACTTCCTAGTAGCTTGTATAGTGGGCTTAGGCATGGGATGGACATCGACACTACAGATAGGATGAACTTGTAGCTAAGATTGTTGATTTATTAAAGCAGAAGGTACGTACGTAAGGGAATACTGATATTTACACTGGGGTCCTAAAAGATGCATGATGACAGTTTCTAAAGACTAAAGAGATACACTGTTGCTGAAATCAGTCTAAGTGGCTTTTTACCTCCGACCAAATTCCCTCATCATCCACCACAGCTAAAAGTACCCACAACCCAGGCCAGCTACTGGGGACAATCAGCCTCTGTACCCCAAAACTGCTCTGACTGTACTCCTAGCTGCTTGGAGAGTTTAGCCAACTTTAAAAATCTGCTTGTGTCACCTTCTTCTGGTAAGACCTTTATACAGGGAGGCCTCTCAGACAAACTCAGTCACTGGCTCCCTTTCCCTGATCTTTACCAGAAAAATATTAACAACACACTGGGTATTAATATCCAGGCCGCAGCTTTCCCCTCAGTTCTCCTCCCTCCATCTACTGACCATCTTTTACTTGCAGCACCTATCCTAACTGACAGTTAACTTCCTACTCTATAACCTCCAGCCATTCTGCCGTCACCCAGACTAATCAGAAATTATTCAGGTGCTTGGCAGCAACTGTCACTTAAAGTAAGACCTTGTGGTGGAACTCTTGTTTGCTGAAGGGAGCACTAAGTGGATTTTTCCACCTCCTGGGAGTAGGGATGGGATCTCTTGGCTGCATCGAAAGCATTCTGTCAACCTAACAGGCAGTATCAATTCAAGTTTGTTCTTTGTCCACTATCCATTGCTTTTCCGGGTGTGATTTTTTCCTCCCTCAAAATATCAATATTAATATAGATATTTTGAAAGAAAATATCAATATTTTGAAAGGAAAGTGGCTTTGCGTCATCCGCTGCTGTTATATATTATAGGCTGGCTTGCTTCCTCCCTGCTTGGAGCTTGGATTATTCAAGTGGAAAGGTGGGCGGGAGACAGACAGCACTGTAGTGCTGTGCTGTGAATAAAATAAGTAAAAGAACAATATATTCAAGGAAATATTCAAGGGGGGGAATCTGGTGTCGGGGGGAAGCTGCTGAGGTTCAGAGCAAACAGGATCACTCTGCAAAGATGGAAAATATGCACACCATTTTAAAATCCAGTGCTAAATCCAAATTCAGTGGAATTCTCACCCATCCCTTTCTGTTAGCAGGAGCTAGGTCCTGCTGACTCTTCTATGCTTAGACATTCCCATCCTTTACATTTCCTGAACCTTTTCACGTTTTTCTTCTGGAGGCATTCAGCTTCTCATACTCCTCCAGAGCCTCTTTCAGTGGTGTGGCTTAGCTCTGGAAGATGCAATGTAGCAAGAAGAGAAACTTTCGCTGCAGTCCTATGCATAGTATTGCAGCCTGTGAGTATTTGTAAGCTGCTTTTCTGCAGCACTAAGTTACCATAGCCAGCAGCCACTCATAGGAAGGAAGGAGTCCAGTGTCTGGGTATCCTAATTTGAGCCCCAGCACCTTTCAGTTAAGCACTGCCTGGAAGGGAGGCAGTACAGCCAACCTGTGAGTGGTGTTGGAGGACCTGATACTGCAGCATTGCTTATGCTAACCAATCAGGTCCTTGGTTGTGAGACCACTACACATGTTACATCAAGTAAGCCAATATTTAAATAATAGATTGCATAGAGATTTGCTCAGAAGCGATGTTTTTTTTTTAAAAAAACAAATATTGTACCCATGGCCATGTGAGATATGATTTGTAAACACAGGTAAAGCAGTGGATGTTGTGGATGTGCAGCACATCTCAAGGGTGAGTTAGTAAAATACTTTCTTATAACAGCTTTGCAGTTTCACTCCCCCCCCATGCATTTAGCCACTGTGTGAATAGGACCCTGGACTAGATGGGCCACTGGCCTGATCCAACAAGCTGTTCTTATGTTCTCTAACAAGACAAGTATTCACATTTACCAGTTCTCTGAAGTTTGGGGGAATATTGCAAGTGGGGGCATTTGGGTGAAAACTCTAGTCTTTCTTAAGCTCAATCAAGTACCCTGCTGGATCAGACCAATCAGACCTCTCATCCAGCATCTCATTTCCCAGAGTATATTTGTGTTTTTTGTAAGCCGTCTTGAGGGCTTTTGGCCGAAAGGCGGGGTATAAATAAATAAATAAACCCAAGAATAACCAACCTTACTGAAACTGTAATCACATTTGCAAACCAGATCAACTGTTATGGATACTGCCCCCCCCCCAACCAAGCACATACCACAGCCTATTCTAGTGGTTATAATAGAATGCTTCTATGGTTATAATTTCATGTGGGGGAGAGGGCCCTGTGAAGCACAGCAGGCACCATGTTGGCAACCTCTGCACTAATGAAAAAATTCACAAGGCCACTGAAATAAAAGGGAATCTACCATCGTGTGTGTGTGTGTACGTACGTACGTATGTATATACGTACTCACTCCCACACTCTCTCTCCCCCACTCTCTCCCTCCAACGCAGTCCCTCTCAGAAGCAAGCTCTGGTAAGTTCATTGGGACTCACTCCCAGGTAAGTGAATATAGGATTGCATTCTTGTAACTGGTTCTAAAAATAAACAAGGAGCTGGAGCCCCTTCACCTCAGGGGGAAGTTCCTTTGCTGCTTCGAAGCCCAAGCTTCTACGTGACAGTGGATTCTAGCCTATAATATTAGTTGTCATAACATTGGTATAAATCAGATATATTTTACCTGTAGCAGGGCAAAAAAGCTCTCACTCTGTATTGTTTCGGGAAAATGTGCCACCATAAATGCTACACACTCTTCTTGTAGCCTAGATGCCAAGAGAAGAGCCGTTTCAGTCCATTTCACTTGGGGAAGGCTACCAATCAGTCGGCTGGTTTCCATCAAACGGTGGGCAGCATTCTGTGGGCTCTTAAAAGAAAATACATATGTGGTCTCAGCAACACAGAATATGCAGTTTCTGCAACATATTTCATACTCCATCCTTCAGTATAAAACCCTAATCCTAGCAATGAGTAATTTAAGTGCTCACTTTAATTATGTTCAGATGTTTTTAGTATTATAGGATCTCTGAGAACATTTAAATGCACAAACCAACAGCAAACTAGCATAACCAATATGTTCTGTGATCAGAACTTAGCTTTTATTAACTGGAATTAACTGTATAGCAAAAGTCTAACATCCATACTACCCGTAAGAGGGAATGTCTTAACCAAGGCTGGAAAACTTGAAATGGAATAAAGCAAAACTGTAATTGCAGAAGTAAACTATGATCCACTGCAGAATTATGGACATATTTACAACTAATTCTAATAGTATTTATGCTTCATAGAGTTCACCAACAGACCTATGATGTACAAGTGGTAAACATATTTGTGCATAACGTGTTCATTTTATTTAACAGAATTTGCATACTACTTAATCGTAAAAACCTCTAAGTAGGTTACATTAAATATGCATGAAAATTATCAATACAAGTCAGAAGTTAAAAACAAGACGACTTAAAAATTCAAAATATAAATAAAACCAGCAGTTAGAAATATGCATTATAAAATAAGATTACACATTAAAATGTTTGTCAACTTACATATCTGGGCCGGCTTTCTTTAACAAATACATATTTAGCAGGCACCAAAACAGTACAGTGAGGGGCATCTGCATATTGTCAGTAGGTGGAGAGTTCCAGAGTGTAAGTGCTGCCATGCTGAAAACTGATTCCTTACAAGTGTGGAATGAACATTTTGTGGCACTTATAAAATTGGCTCTCATGTACCTTTGCATAGATGCAATAGAACACTTGATGAATAGACAGGCCCAGTCCTATCATGAGCCACTTGTCTCAGGCAGAGCATAGCAAAATGTTCACCCACTCCCCTGCCTGCTCAGGCTCCCCACCACATTGTCCTAGCTGCAAACATATTAGCCCACCCTCTTGCCAACTCTGCCATGCCTCTCAAGCTACTGCTGATGGCAGCACCAGCCTCACCAGGTGCTCTAAGGCCAGGCCAGTAACATACTGGGCCATGAAGCACCACTCCTATTCTACTCTATTCCCTGTTACCACTTTCAGCCAGCAGGGCTGCGGATGTGCCACTCATTTGCTTTCTCTTCTGAGTTAAGTGTAGCAGCCACCACACCTTAAAAACAGAAGAGAAATGAGTGACCAGTCATGCTGGAGTCCTTGGGCACAAGCCTGCCCTGGCGCTCCCCTTCCACGATTCGCGGCAGGATCACTGCCACGGATCGCATGGCGAGAGCTTTGGAGCCCCTGCCATTCCCTTGCTTCATCCTACCTTTCTCGGCTGTTGTGCAGTTGTGTGCACAGTGCTGCCCTTAACCAAGATGGTCGAGGAAGCCTCTGCCGCCATATTGGCTCATGGCAGGGATGCATGCGCGTAGCACGCATGCGTGCCATCAGCAAACTGGCCTGGGTCAGCCCTGTGAGCAGATGAGCTATCCACTGTATTTTTGAAACAAAGAAAGGGAGAAAGAGAAGTAATGCTGATTTACTGGTCAGATTTAAATATATTAAATACATAACACAATACTGTATTTAAAGTATTTGCATAGGCCTTGATCAACTATTGGAATGTAAAGTAGAAGACAGATGAATCCTCATCAGAACAGGTTAATTTCTTTAGATGTGGCTTTGTACATACAGTAAAATCAGAACCAGTAGAGAACTTCATTAATGTTGATGCTTTTGTATTTTAAAACAAGCACATAGACTTACCAAAGAGTGGATCAACATGCTGAGACAATTATTCTGAAGCTCAGGGGGTAAACTAGCAAAGCTCCTCTCTGACCAACATCTTACAAAATGCCGTACTAGCCATCTGTTGAAAGGGGGGGGGAAATCTTGCTTAAGCAAATCGGTCCATCAGATTTAGTGTCACATGTAACTGCAAAGTATTTTCACATTACAAATCAAACTCAGAACGTTTTTCAAAGATTAGACGTAGAGAAGAATCAAAATATTTTAGCTCACTTACTTCATGCAAGCATCATAAAGGCTTTCTGCTCCTGCTGAATGGGCAATAGCTAGACATTCTACAACAGGCTGGTGCTTCCCAGGCATGGGCTAAAATTGTTAGAATATAACCACAATTATTGTACTTTTAAAAACTTAAGAGATTTGCAAGCTGCAAATTTCAATAGGAAACATTTTCACTGAATAGAATATTTGTATATGTGTGTACAAAATCTGGACCACTCTGAACCAGATTTCAATAGAATCAATATTCTATTATTCATTCTGCAGCCCAATTTGTTCACTCCCTCACCTAAAACGCACTTTCAAGCATTCTGTTTCTAGGGAATCCATTCCACACCAAGTTGTCTAATGATAAATCCTCCAACACAATCTAGGTCTGCCTCAGAAACTGCATCGCAGAGAATTTTGAACAGAACCCATGAACTGTATGAAGAATGCACTCAAGAACATAACCAGAAGCTGTGGCTACACATTGTGGGGGGGAACTCAGTAGCAGTGGGCAAAGTGTCTTGTCTTTTAAAGCAAGCTTGCCCATGGTTCCTGATCTTCTCATTGAGAAAACCCTGATAAAGCTTCCAAGAAGCAAAATGGAAACCACCGATCTAAAGACATTTTTTACATTTTATAAAATACATTCTGCATAACCCAATTTAGGATGAAAAATGGTTTCCAACAGCACCTTTTAAATTCTTACCCCTATTATTTAAGAAACATTTTATCCCACTTTTCCAGAATTGCTTAAAGAATCTGTTAAATCAATTTAAATATTAAGTAAATATTTTATTCCTATTGATAATTCTAATTTATCAATTAGGAAATTTACCAAGTAGTGAGTGTAAGTGATTTACAATTTAGAATTCTGGCTTGCAATACCTAGACTGAACATTTGATCCCAAGAACTTTGGACAGTTTGGCTCTTATGGTTATCAAAGTAAAAATAAAAATGGTAACACACCTTGTGAAAAAAGTTGCAGTAGTCTCTTTTCAGAACATACATAGCTACTTCTCTCAGACCCTCTAGTCCATACATGTCTGCAATGTTCAGTAAGGAACTGAAGTTAAAGTAATAATAAAAATTATACAGAAGTCAATACAAGTAAAGCTGTGTTGAGTTGCCTATAATGGTATCATTCCATAATAACTTGTATTACATTCAGACAAGTGTAAAACAATTACTTTTTGTATTCTAAATAGTTTTTTTAAGAGCCAAGTAAAGCAACATTTTTGAAGGTATCCAGTATTCCAACAACAATTTAAAATCAATTCAATATAAGCTTTGCAACCCTGCTATATGAATTTCAAATGGATAATTCATGCTATATGTCATGGTGGTGAATCTATTTCAGTCCAAGCATCATAGTCCTTTCTGAGCAACCTTCTGGGGGTCACAGGTCAGTGACAGGAGAGGCCAGAGGCAAAAGTGGGTAAAGCAATGAATGTAAATTTTACTTTTGTAGAGTTGGCTATTTTACATATGCACACACAAACACACTCTTACCTCTCCAACCTCCAGCCAGCCAAGCAAAAGGCATTTTCAAACTTCAAAGAATGCATTTCAACCAAGCAAAAACATTCAGGGTGCAAAGCACGGCCAGTGAGGGGAGTGGCCTGGGGATAGTTCCGAGGGCCAGATAGAGGCCTGGAGGGCCACATTCAGGTTCCAGGCCTGAGGTTCCCCACCCCTGTTATAAATGCCTTAATGCCTCAAATACGTAGGGGGAGAGTGATGCCTGGCTTTACCATTGTAATGACACCTCTTTTCATTATGAAGATTCTGAACAAAAAGAATATTCAAGGGCTATCATTTATTCAAAAACTGTCATAAGGACAAGGGCACAAATACTGTAACTCAGCAATAGCCAAAATGATGCCCTCAAGATGTTGGACACACAGATGGAAGCTGTAGGCCACATTTGCCATGCTGGCTTGAGCTGATAGGAGTTGTAGTCCATAAGACCTGGAGGGCAGCACATTGGCTACCCTAATTGTAATTTGACATCTTTATTACATTTCAAAACAGCTGCCATTGTGGATCAGATATATTTAGGCAATGGATCAGAAACAATTAGGCAATGTTGCTATTGATTTTGTCTCACATTTGGGGGTAAAATGAAACAAGAACTATCTTTAACAGGATAGTGTGCCATACAGTATTGTAGACAGATGCTAAACTGATAAAGATCACTGTCTCCAGATTCTGTTGATGCTCACTTTCTGTATGCATACAAGTAACATGTTCTAATATATTAACAATTTTGAGCTAATTATATGAACATGAATTATGAATTATATGAATACAGTGAAGAACTCTATAAAAGAGATGCAAGGATGATGGATTCATTCATGGAGGAACCGTATGAAGAACCAGAAATTTTAGAATGTGAGGTCAAAACTGCTCTTAAAATACTTGGAAGAAACAAATCACCAGGAACAGATGGCATACCAACAGAGCTGCTACAAGTTACTGAGACTGAACCTGTCCAAAGTTTGACAAATTGTCAACAAATATGGAAAACAATGGCCCACAGATTGGAAGCGTTCCATATACATCCCAATGTGGGAGGGGTAGGGGAGGAACTATACAACGGCACATCCTGCTCCTGATCTCTTAACCAATGTTAAGAGATTGGGAGCATTATTTTTGCGCTGCTCCCCTCCCCCCAAATGACATGATGTGTGCCAGTTTCAGGCATGGAGAGCACAAGGGAAAGTGTTTTCAGTGACTGACTGTCCCTCTTCTTCAGTTTTGGGACACCCTATTACAAGCCTGGCTTTGGGGGTTCTGGATAAAATTATATTTTTATTCTGATATAATTTTATCTCATTTTATGCTAAGCAGGCTTTCGTTTTGCTACCCATCTTGGGCCTTTGAGATGGGCAAGAACATAAATTGAAATAGCCAAGGTATTATAGTGATTCTTGTCATACAGAATCAAAGGAATAGTTATTGTTTGGCACAGGTTGGTTACAGTAGCTGTAAAGAAGCCAGGGGATCCAGTCTTAAAATTGGCTATCATCTCTTTTAGGTTACATATCAAATAAGATTCTGAATGTGGTATATTAAGATCCTCAACACTGTTTTAAGAGCCTACCACAATTCATTCCATAAACCAGTGTTCTTCAATCTTGGGTCCCCAGACGATGTTGAACTACGACTTCCATCATCCCTGACCACTGGCTGGTGATGGGAGCTACAGTTCAACAACGTCTGGGGACCCAAAGTTGAAGAACACTGTCATAAACCATTACAGGTTTTGTAATTCTATACTTATTTAAATGCCACACCTTTGTTCCATGACGTAACTCAATGTAATATACATAGGACAGTGGCTGGCAAATGGTCAGGGATGATGGAAACTGTAGTTTAGCAACATCTGGAGAGCCACAGGTTATTCACTTTCCTAGGAGGTCTCCCATCCAAGGACTGACCTTACCCAGATCTCTTTAACCTTAGCAAGGTTGCTGCATTACTTCAGTTCTTCATATAAAAGAGCAATGGCAATTTGGAGATAGTGGCTAGCTATTTGGCTTGGTGAAAAGGGTTAAGTGGCAGCCAGGAAAAGGAAGTTCTAAAAAGTACAAAAGGCATGGATGAGGTTTTGTTTTTTGTGGGCAAGATGCAGTTCACATAAATCTGAATAAAAATGGCAAGTTTTTCCATACTGCAGTAATAAATAGGGCCCCTCAAGAACCAAGCATTTCCCCTCCTTCCTGTACAATTTCCTTTGTCACTACTACCCCACCAGCTCAGCTGCTGAGTAAAATGCCCCCCTTTTTTGCAGTGCCTCAAGCATAATTATAGTGCAATGATAATTATTTCTGACACTTTTGCAATTTTATTGTATAGCTTCTATTTGAATACAGGAGGAGCAGAACAGGCAACAGACATAGCATGCAATTAGAAATAACATAACTTGACACATACCCAGCATCTGCTTTGTTTTGGAAATCTAAAATTCCTCCATAGATAAAATGCAGAACAACAGCCATTTCTACATGGTTTAAACTGCAAAACAGAAAGAAAAATCATTACAGACATCAGCATCTGCAGAATAAAATAGATTGTTCACATTTTATAAACCCTAAGCAATTCACCAAAATTACACAGCTACCCTGTCATATTATAAAACAAAACAACATCAAGGTAAAGTAATAGAATGAACACAATCTAAAATTGCACATGGGTCACATTCCCCAAATAGTAAAAATGTGAAAAGTGCAATTATCAGAGGAACAGCTTTTCCAGAGCTCCAGTGATCTAGCCCTTGGCTACAGCCTTGAAATCTCTTATTTGCTAACCACCCAGCTGAGTGTGACAAGACTACATCAGAGGAAGTACTCTGTGACAAGACTACTTCAGAGGAAGTACTCTGAGGATTGTGTGATCTACAGATTAACCTGTCATTATGTAATGCCTCATCTCTAGAATTTGAGTCTGTACTTATTTCTAAGAAATTCTGAACAAATCTTCAGCAGATTAAAATGCCTTTCATAAGAGCTTAAAACTGCAGGCCTCTCCAGAGGAGCTCATAGGCAGATACAGACACAAAAGGAAGAAAAAACACCAAACCATGGTTCAGTATTACAAAAAGTGGCCAAGGAGCATGGGCTCACACCATCTCTCCTCCCTGTACCCCTGCATGGAGCAATTCCAACTATCCTTTTCTTTTTTTTTTCAATAATTTTTATTCAGATTTTCATAAAACATACAAGACAAAATCATAAAACATTCAAAGACAAAAAACAAAATCAAAAATAGTTAAACAAAAAAAACAAAAGAAAAAAAAAAACAAAAATAAAAAATAAAGAGTAAAATATTGACTTCCCATTTGTCAAAGATCAAATCAGTTATAAGTCTATAATATATAACAATCCTGTCTCTTAAGTCATATTATAAAATCACTTTCCTCCAGTAGTTATCTTACTTAATCATCAAATCTCATAAACATTACTTTATTCTTTCCACAAAAAGTCAAAGAGAGGTTTCAATTCTTTAAGAAATATATCTATCAAATTTTTTTTTCCAGATAAGCATATCGATTAATCCATCTCATTACTAATTATGATAATCTTGTTGTCATAACCATAGTCAAAATAAACATTTCAATTAATCCATCACATCAGAATCTGTTAGGTTCAGTAATTTCAGTAGCCATTGTTCTATTATCCCTATTAGTTCCATTTTCCATCTTCCATCTTCAGTAGTCTTGTTAAGTCCAGTAATTTCAGTATCCAATCTTCCATTATCAATATTCCATAATAATCTTGCTGTCAAAGCCATAGTCATATAGTAAGAGTCTGATGGGAATTACCTCTATCCCAAATATTTTCTTGCCATCCATTCTGAATAGGTTGCTGAAATACTGCTGTAAAATCATATCTCTGTTCTTTTTTTCAAAATACACTGGGTCATCTCTTGAAAGTTTTTCCATTGTCACATGGCTGCAGTTAATTCCATAGATTTTCTCTATATTGGGCTCCATCACATCATTCCAGTCCAGAAGATTATCCATGCCATTGATAACTTTATCTCTAGAATCTTCATTAATTTCTTCAGAGATAACATTGAGTTCCAAACAATAGATTTTATTTCTAAAGTCCATAGACTCCAAATCTTGTTCCTGTTCCACGTTTGTTCCAATCTCCGGGATCTCCTCTCTCACAGGGACCCCTGTTCCAGTCTCCAGGGTCTCCTCTCTCACAGGGACCCCTGTTCCAGTCTCCAGGGTCTCCTCTCTCACAAGGACCCCTATGTCTTTAATCTCCTGTGTCTCCAAACAATAAATTTTATTTCTAAAGTCCATAGACTCCAAATCTTTTTCCTGTTCCACGTTTGTTCCAATCTCCGGGGTCTCCTCTCTCACAGGGACCCCTTCCAGGGTCACCTCTCTCACAGGGACCCCTATATCTTTAATCTCCTGCTTCATTTTACTCAATTCAATTTTCAGCTCCTTACAACCCTGTCGCAGGTTTTGTTTCGTTATCTCAATCTCATCCATTATTTTCTGAAACATAGTTATTTCCAGCTTCTCAGCCACTTTCTTAATTGCCATTTTAAAAGAAAAATATAGGAAAACCACTTCTTATTTCAGCAACAATTGGGTTAATACTCCAAACTTGGTGACATCACAGTATAAACAGAGCAGACAGCCTTATCTCTCCATGTTTAAGTAAACAAAATGCAGTTCCCAGGATCGAAACAATTAATGGCGGTCGTCAGAAAACAGATTCGTCAAAATAAAATAGACCAAAAAGAGAGTAGTCTCAGACAATATAATATTCTTCAAAATAAAAATCTGGAATAGAAATCCCTCTTCTGTGTATATCTTTAGAATGCAAATCCAGGACAGCTTTTTGCAACAAAAACAGAGATAAGCTATTAATTAGTGAGTAGCAGAGAGAAGTTATGGCTCCCCAGTGAGATGTCAAAAACCGATCAATCTGGCAAATCTCTTTTAAACAGCAACAATTTAAGTCAAGTAAAAGAAAAATATAGAAAGAAGGGTGCTTGCCTGTTAGTGCGTTCTCTCTTAGAAGATAAGATGAACGTTCGCTTTTCCAGATAGAGCTTGTTGTTAAAAATCCGTCCCACCTTCGTCGGCTGGACCTCGTCCCATAAATTAATGAGATCTGGTCGTCCCAACAAAAATAGGCTTTGAGGTTAATCTCTTCGTTTCTCCCTACCCGGGAGAAGTTTAATCAGTCAAAAAAAGAAAAAATCTGACTGATATATCTGAATAAGCTTCTTTTGAGGCAGGAGCCTGTCTCAAAAGCAGGCACAGGCTAAGTCACCCTTCCCGGAAGTCCCCAACTATCCTTTTCTAGTTTGAGGCAAACTAGAAAAAGATGGCTTGTGTTTGCTTTGCAAGCTAAGATTGAAAACCAGAGTTAGGTCCTACTTTCCGGCGTTAAGTGTAAACCAGAGTTTGCTGGTTTGAAAGAAAAAGCAAATCATGGCTTGTCTCAAACCAGGCAAGTTGGAAAAGAACTGCTGGGCATAAAGGGACATGTTCATGTCTCATTCTTGTAGCACCAAACCATGATTTGGCATTAGGTCCAAACCAGCTCAGCATAAATTACCCTCCCCTTTTCTGAATATCCCCTTATACTGGAATTTTGAATTATTTTTTAAGAAGCTGCTTGTGGTATAGGATAGATCAGATAAAAGGGTTAATATGGTCAAGATGGAGCACCAAAGCCAGGGATGGGGAACGTGTTGCTCTTCAGATGTTGCTGGACTACATCTCCTATAGTTTCCAACCACTTGCCATGCTGACCAGAATGCCATAGATGACCCATGCCTGGCCTAAACCTTTGACTCAAGCCTGTGCTGTTTCTTTCTCCTCCAAAATCACACTGTCAAATACACAGTGATAGGGCGTAAACTGCTTTTGGTCATTCATGAAAGATCTGAAGATGGGAGGGGGGAAATGCCAACTCTTAGATCACTGTGGCATCTAATGCTGCTAACTCATTATGTACAACCAATCCTTATTGGCAAGCTCTGTCCTCCCCACCTATCTTTGCCATGTTAATCTAATCTGGACTTGAACCATGCTAGCAAGGTCACACAGTAAGACAGGTGTTAATATACAGAATACACAAGAGCGTTGAGGAATGTACATTTTATTGCAGTGGGATAAACACCAATTTTATCTTAGTGAACACAGACTACTGTGTTGGTAGCATGGAACTAGAATTCGCATGAGCAGAATGCCACTCAAAGGATAGTAGCACTGGTTGAAAGGGGGAATAATTTTGCCAATTCCTCCTGCAGCCCCTTTATGTCTGCTCTGCAAGGTTGGAGGACCATCAAAAACTCCTTGGTAAATCAGCAAAAGTCACCTCTCTTCCCCTCTCCCCTGACCTGCTTTCCTGCAGTCAGCACCTCTGATGAATTAAAATCTCTTCCATGAGCAGAAAGAGCCATCTCACGTATGAAGGGCAACTCAGAATCCAACCAATTGTGCTCCTGTGAATTGATCCTGCATTTTGAGGTACAGTACAGCTTCCATAACTGTAAATGGGAACAACAGTACAAACTGCAACATCTTCAATTACTAAATATGCTTAAGGAGCATTCAAAAGCAGCAAAATTATTTATTTTGGGTTAAATGGCAAATTCAACACAGTTGTCCGACTGTATGCGAACACATGAGATAACCATAAAAACAGCACGAATGAACAGCCCTGCTGTCTTGACAGCTGGTCTATTAAACAGCATTTTCATTATTTCAGGATAAGCCATATGCACTATACTCTCAAGTGTTTATAACAACATGAAAATCTGAAAACAGCCAGGACAGCAAGAAAGGAGATTTGCAACGGTAGCTCATTTCAAACCCAGATTTGATCCTGGTTCGCAATCCTCATCTGCAGGTAAGCACAAAACCACACCTTGCTAGTCTGGATACATGACAAATTCATTACTCTGCCCATATAAGAGACAAGAGAGCATGTGATCCCAAGACTCCTTCCAGGCTTGTTCTCATAGAACAAAACCCTGGCTTGGCATTCTGAATGAAGTGCGCCAACATGCTCCAGTATTAGAACTACTGAGGCTTTGCTTATGATTAAAACACACTGGTGAAAAAGACACATCCTTGTCAAGAGATAAAGGTGCCATCTGGGTTTCAGCCAGACAATAGGAAAAGCAGTCACAGACCTAAATGCAAATAAGATGCATCAGACCTGGCTGTATCAGGAAGTATCCAAGTTCCTAGTCAATCAAGAATTAGAGTATACCAGTTGCTATAAAATACCCCAAACCATGTCACTTGATGTACAGAACCATTTCCAACCAATAGGCAAGAACAGGGGAAAAAACTATTTTTTAGTGTTTCCATTAGCAATACCTGAAGGGGAAATAGGTTGATCTGCTGATCAGTTGTGAAATCTCTTTGAAGCAAATATTAAAAAAACACAGACAAGCTGATCCCACCAGGTTTTACAGTAACAAGGGGCAGGGTTTGGCTAGCATTGTGCACCTCTTTTTCAGAAAAGAGAGGTGAAGACACATAGGAACCAGCAGAACAGTAAGTGTGTCCCCTTACCTTCTGTCACCACAGATGTGCACAGAAAATCTAGGCATGCGTAGTTAGAGGTAACTCCTACTATGCTCAAATGAAGCTTATTCCAAACAAAGTGTGTACGGAAAACTGGAAATGGCTTTCAAGTCAATCCCGATTTATGGCGACTTTATGAATAGGATTTTCATGGTAAGCGGTATTCAGAGGGGGTTTACCATTGCCTTCCTCTGAGGCTGAGAGGCAATGACTGGCCCAAGGTCACCCAGTGAGCTTCATGGCTATGTGGGGATTTGAACTCTGGTCTCCCAGGTCATAGTCCAACACTTTAACCACTACACCACGCTGTGTGTATAGGGTTACACAAATTAAAAAGTCAAAGCAACTGCACAAGGAACTCTTGGGAAATGTATTGCTAAGAGGATCTGGAAGGCAGATTTGGGGTTTTATGGCACAGCAGCTGGTAGACCATTCTGCACCAAACAAAACTGGACCCAGATAAAGTTGTCATAGTGATCAACACTTAAGACACTCAAATAAAAAACACAACAGCACAATAAGAAAAGTAGAGATGGGATCCATGAAAGATACAAGGAGACTGCATTATAAGTAGCATCTGAACAAGCTTCATGTCCCATAATGGCCTTGCATTAATTTATGAAGGATGAAGTAGGCACTATTTGCCTGCTAATATTAGATACAAAATGAAAATGGTAAACGTATCTTTATGTACATCACTCTAATAGTAAACTCAAAATGTTGTGCTGATAGGATGGAGTCAAAAACAGTGCTCCTGGGATATCATCATGCCCATATAACACTTGAGGCATACAGAAGTACAAAACTTTGTTTAAAAAAAAAAAAAAAAAGGTTTAAAAGGGGCAAACCCAAGACCTGCTTTTAACAAATACCAGAGAAATCTGTACATTTCATCTGGTTATGTATAGAATATTTTTTTTATTCATTCACTCACTTAATGCACTCTTGTTTGTGACACTGGTGTAATAACATCCAAAAAAGCTTCCCCCAAAAAAGTTGGCAACCCAATCAGCCAAATGAAGATTAAGAAAGCTCAATAGTGTCCAGTGTTAATTTGGGGGGGGGGGAGAAGAGGAAAGTGGGGGAGGATGAATTGGCTTGCTTGAATCCCTTATATCTTATAGTATCCTGGAGGAGGACATGGCCAGCTGGGAGTCTGAACAGGAGCACTCCTGTTAGGGGGTGAAGATACACAATAACATTATGTTGCTGGTTCACTTATATTTAAATATTTATGAAGTATCTCCACTTACCAAGAGATGCTATAATGAGCTACAAGAACAATGCTTTTGATTCTACTCTAATGGTGTACTACTTTTATCTTAGTCATCCACAGAATCATTGTTCAATATTCTGCAAATTCATGTTTCTGGCACAGTAATGACCAAAATGTGGGCTTCCTATTCTTCAACTCTATTGTAAAATTAAGGAAATTACAGGTGTAGTTCTTCCAGTGAAACCAGATCCTATTAGGACTATGTCAAATGATTGAGGAGTTAAAGAAAAGGTTAGTGCCTAAAATTAATCTCTTGTTTACAGCAGTATTTTGATGGCAAAAATTCTGGAAAAATCAAGGATTATTTATGGTAAATTATGTGAACAGAGTAAGAGATTATGGAAAAACAATCCATCTGTACTGCAAGAGCAGGTGGAAACCTTTTTTGATATATTGGATATAAATCATATAAAGGCATGTGTAAAGAAATTTTAAATATTGTACAGAAGTTTCATCTCATTTTTTGCATACAAATCTCTTCCCCCTTTTGCTGCCTCATTTTTTAATGTTGTCTATGATGCTTCTATCAAGTGAAGAATAAAAAGATTTTATTGTTTAATGTTGTCAGGCCCAGGATGTGACTCAGGAACCAGACCAACGGCTGTAGTTAATTCGTGTTTTATAAGGGTAATGTCCAAACAAAGACTGCGTTTTCTCATGAAGCAATACAGGGATACAGGTCCTGCGGCATTGGGAGAAAGTTGACAGAGCAAGGGACTTCTTCCCGCCTGTTCTTTAAGAAGGGGCCAAACGGGCGCGCAATCTTTCGCTCCTCCTTAACTGCCCCTCAGGTACTGCCCGCCTTCCCCCCCTTCTCTCCTGTCTTTTCAGCTGTCTGCATGTGCGCAGTGAGGGGGGGAAGCATCACCCCCTCCTCTTCTGAAGTTTCCGATTCCAGGATGGGGGATAGGGGAGGGGCTGATGGTAAACTGCCTCCCCGCTTTTCGGCTGTGAGCAGCCCTCCCTCTTCCCCCTCTTGCTCTGAGCCTGAAAGAGGGGGAGGCGTGAGAATGTCCAGGGAGGGCTCAGGCTCCCCGTTGCTAAGCGACCTTATCACTGGCAGTTCCTCTGTTTCGTCTTCGCTCCAAAGGGGGGGAAGTTCCTCCCCCTTCCCTCTGCCATCCATCCGAATACTCTTCTCCCAACTCTCCGGGATCCAGCTCCCAGGGATTGGGACCCCAGCTCTGCCTTCCGACAAATGTAGTCTTTGGGCCTATTTTTCTCAAGCCAGCAATATGGTGGTCAGCCTGTTTCTTGGCTGTACCACTTCAGATGGCATGTCTGGGCTCACATGACTGGCTGTTCCTCTACAAATATTTCCTTGCAGACAGGAAACTAGTTCTCTCCCTAACATGTCAGATTTCTAAATGCAAGGATTTTGTATAAATTTATATTTATATATGGAACAACACTCAAGTAACTCAAGTCTCCCCACCAGTCTGAAGCAGTAGAATCAATAAACAGCATCTGCCATGTGAAAGAACGAAACCCTGGTCTTGACTAAAAGCCAGATCCATTAGCCTGAGCAATTTAACTACAACAGGCTCCCTGTTGGTGCTTTGTGATTATATAACACTCTTGCTTGAGATTTCTAACCTACGTTTTATTGAACAGACTTGTCTATGCCTTCACCTAAATCCTGACCCTCATTACTGCCCCAAGCCTAGCAGTGAAACTCAAGACACCTTGTCTGCAGTGATGCACAGCTATCCAGTCACATTCTGGATTAATTTTCACACTGATCAAGTCTAACCCTCGGGGCATATGACCCAACTTTCTTCTAAAAATTAAGAAGAACTCCTAGATGTGCACCACAGCATCAACAGCTGGGAGCAATACTTTGCTCCCATAGCAATCCTTTTTCTGAACCCTTACTTCTTAACTCACTGCCATCAGTGTTAAATGATCCATAAACCAAGCAGTCTGTTCTGCTCTTATTGTACTAATAAGCTATGAAAAATTGTTTTTAGGCCTATTGTGAATGGGCCAATATAGGTCCAGTGATGGCTCCCTGCTAAACTGGGATTCAGCCTCAAGAATCTGCACTCCTCTCTGGAGCAACCCCACCCCTCCCAAGTATGCCTGAGTAGCTGTTAGCAATGGTGTTACCAATCATTTGAAGCTACCTAGGGTTTCCCTTAAATCAAGATATGAAATTGTGGTTTGAAATTAATTCTTGATCCCGATTTAAGGAAAAATCATTAACCTTAACCATGGTAATATCAGCACTGACAAACTGCTCCATAGGGTTTTTGGGGGGAGGGGGATTTGCTTCAGGGAGAGGCAATGCAGAACTTGTTCCAACATTGACTTTTGAATTTGTTAACTGCCACCAGTTGGTAGTCTGCGCTACACCTTCACCAGTTCAACGGGTCATGCCAAAAAGCAGATAAAGGATGATAAAACAATGCATGCACACTGAATTAAATTGCAATGCAGATTGCACTCCAATGCAGAATGATCCTGTTTTTAACTTTTCCAGTTGACAGTTTGGGAGAATAGATAAGATGTAGATTCTAAATTCACAGAGGTTTCCCACTAGCTAAAATAGGCAACACTCAAAATATATTATACCAAATATCAAGTCAAAACAGATTAATCTGAATTACTTTGAATGCAGCATGGCTGCTCGGCATTTGCAGTGATTTTAAACTGCCTACCTTTGCTCCCATATGACTTGCAAAACAACTATGCTTACCCTTGAAGAGCGATGTGCTCTTGAAAGCTTTCCGCCCAGTTCCCATTCAGCATTGCAGCAAAATAACTAGATCTGGCACATAGAATGGCCCTAGGAGAGTGAGGGGGAGGGGGAAAAAGAGTAAACATTATTCTGCTAGATACAAATATTTATTTCAGGAAAGCTGCTACAAAAGGTTGAAATTATTTGCCCTTTATATACTAATGCATGTCTGCTCACTGCATACTTATTCCTCCCAGGATCCCTGGCAATTTAATCCAATTTGTCACAGAACAAGGAAAACTGCTACCATTCTGAAATGCCTCCAGTTAACAGCTAATCCACAATTCCTGTTCATTATCCACAAAACAGGGCTGGAAGAGTCTCTCAAGTTCTTAGGCACCTTGGGTTTCTCCTACTTTGAACAGAGAACAACACTATTTTCTAATCACAGTTCTTTCATCTTTCTTCCAACAAGAACTTTTCTTTTGAGGGTAGATCTGCAGTTTAACAGTAATTCAGTTATTGAGATTCTACAATCTTACCACACACTTTCCAATATTAATCATTCTATTTTTTAAAAAATGGCTGAGAGCTTTAAGGAGCTAGCCAGCTGTATTCTCTTTTTTCTCTAAACTAAGCTTTCCTTTTGGGGGGTGGGGATATTTCAAAACAACACACTATGGATTTAAACTGCTGCTTAGTTATTGCTGGTTTTCACCTATTACTGTATTAATTTGTCCTTCTCTAACCTCAAGACAGCAACGACTTCACTTATTCCTGATTGGTTCATATAAAATGGCTACTAGGTTTTGCCCCCTAAAATAGCTCTTGCTCAAAATTGAAACCACTGGGTTGAACCCAGCTAATTCAGTGTATGAGCCAAATAACTTCCATTCACCCAATGGACCTTCCCCTTCCTCTCCTCCCACTACACGTCCCCTCTCATCACTCCCCAAATCTGTTCCCGAGGGTGAGAGAGCCTAGAGCAGATATGGGAAGGTGTGGGGTGGCATGCAGAGAGAGGGGAGAAAGAGGAAGCTCAATGACTTATACAATGGCTTAAATCCAACCTCACATCTGCAAACATTTTAATGCAACTAGTTAACACTGAAGTCATCTTACGAGCTGCATTTGGCCTCTTGCGAACTACTCAAATGCTTTGCTTTCGTCTCTTGACAATTCTACTCCTTCCTTAGTATAAGAAATTTCCATCAACAGTTCACTCATATTGCCCCTCTCTCTCTTTTGGGACTTCAATATATTGCAGCATCCAGCTCTCAACATTTTGGTATGAGGATATTTCTGTCGAGGTCTTTTCAGACAGTTTTGGGTTTCTCCTCCCCTATTACTCCGACAGGTTGCAATGCTTCCTAGAGAAAGGGTGGAGGCAACTTTTTTCAGTTCAAGGGCTGGATTCCCTCCTGGACAACTTTCCAAGGGGCCAGATACTCGCCTTTAAAAGGGTAAAAAGAATAACTGAGAAAAAAGCTCTCAGTTTGTAGACAGATTTGTACATTTTGAGTATTTTTGTATTTTCTGTTTTCTCACCAGTTAAGGAATGTATATTCATTTTTATGTTCTGAAAGAAGACCTAGCTAACTGAACAGCATTTCAGAATGCCACATACAACATCTTTCCCTTTCAGCTAGACCAGCCTTTCCCAGCCTTTGGGTCCCCAGATGTTACTGGACTGCAATTCCCATCATTCTGGCTGGGGCTAATGGGAGTTGTAGTCCAACACCATCCGGGGATCCAAAGGTTGGGAAAATCTGAGCTAGACCAACAACAAGATGTGGGTCCATGTGCAGCAATTAACCTTGAATTGGATCTGCAGGGTACCTCCTAATGCTTGGAAACAGGTGCAAGCCAGTGCAACACATTAAAAAATGTCCTCATAAAAAAAATTTCAGAATTAGGCCATGTCGTGGAGAGTGAAAATTACCTGCAGCTTTATATAATTTCAGCCTAACAAAACACTCTGTCCCTATCTTGTTTTGTCCATATTTTAAACAAACTGACTAAATCCATACCTTCCGGCCAGGCAGAGCAGTTCATACCATAGAAGTCAGCATAATTTACACTGGGGTAAATTATGCTGGTATGGAAATGGACTGCCTTCAAGTCGATTCGGACTTATGGCAACCCTATGAATAGGGTTTTCATGGTAAGTGGTATTCAGAGAGGGTTTACCATTGCCTTCCTCTCAGGCTGAGAGGCAGTGATTGGCCCAAGGTCACCCAGTGAGCTTAACATACCCCTATTTGAAACTCTATTCAGGAGTGGGGCTGCTGCCGGCTGGGCTGGCCCAAGCCTGGCAGAGGGAAAACAAGCCTTTAAAAATCAAGTTTGACTTACACCGCCCTTTTTGCCAGTTTAACTTCCACTAGATTGTTAGGTCACATGACCAAAGTGAATGGAGTTTGGAACAGGGGTAAGTATCCACCTGCCCCACCACTCCCTTCAGCTGAGCCCTGGCTGAGCTGGGATGGAGGACTTGCACTGCTCAGGATCATTCAAAACTTGGTTCATCCCAGCAGATCTTGGGTCTGGATTGCTCCATAACAAACTGACTGGAATGTTGTTATCCTTTGGATTTCAACCTTGTCTAAAAGTTACAATAGAGTTCTTGGCTCAAAAACATGCCAAAATGTTTTTTTAATGTGCATTTTAGAGTAAAATACGTTGAGAAATTAGTACATTGGGATAAAAAACATTTTTAAATATAAATGTCTATACTTTTAAAAAATCCTTATTAATACAGGAACAGGATAGAAGGGACTTGGCAATATAAACGTGTGGAATTGACATGGACCAGAAATAGACTGATCCATCCCTAACTTTATAACACATACCGGGTTGCATCCAATGATAGTCTTACTCATAAAAATGAAATACTATTATCTCTCAAAATACCTGTGCACTCGAAATTGTTTTCTGTCAATCCAAATATTAATATCTGAAAACCAAGATTTCTTGTAGAGCATTAACAGGTCTCTTCCTAAGTCAGATGAAGTTTCTATTTCAGAATTATCTGGAACAAAAAAAATTAACTTATCTTAATTATGTCTATCCTTTATCATATGGTCCTAGGTTGGAAATACAACAAAATAAAAACATTACAAAATATCACACTAATAAAATATACAGAATCAGCAACATATGAAAGCAGGTGATAAAGAAGCATATCTGAACATCTCTAAAACTTCAGTCCTTTCCAAAGGCTTGGGGAAAGAGGGGCGTTTTCAGCTGCTGGCAAAAATTAATGATGTTGGCACTCAATGCACCTTGTAGGGGAGCTTATTCCAGATGTAGGTAGCCACCACAGATAAGGCCTCCCACTAGTTTCTGCCCCTGGGACTTCCCCAAGCGGCTGGATCACCACCAAGGCCTCCCTTGCAGATCTTCATTCACAGGCAGGTCAATATGGAAGGAGTCCTTCAGATGCTTGGGACCTGGTTTTTTTCTTTGTATGTCAGGATAAACCTCTTGAAATGGGGTTTAAACAAATTGGCAACCAGTGCAATTCCTTCAATACTGGCATTGCATGATTTTAACCAGCTGTATCCATCACACACTGACTGCTGCATTCTGCACCAGTTGCAGTTTCTGTCTTTAAAGGGAAACCCACACAGAGTACATTGCAAGAATCTAGCCTTGAGGTTACCAGAGTGTGGGCCACTGGGACTACGCTTTCCTTGTCCAGGAATGGTTGTGGCTGGTTCAACTGACAAAAGCTGGATCGAGTACCTCCCAAGCTACATACCTATCTTTACAAGGTGTGTAATCCTGACAAGGGCAGGTCGTCTTCCCAGTTCACAGACCTGGGAGCCTACAACTATATAGTACTGCCATCTTTTTTGTATTCAGCTTCAATTTATTGGCCCATACCCAGCCCATTAATGTCTCCAGATACTGGTCAGACACCTCACCTCCCATATGCAATTCAGTTAGAACAGAAAAACAGAGATGGGTATCATTTGCATATTGATGACACCTCATTCCAAGTCTCCTAATAATGTTTCACAGTGGTTTTATGTAGCTGTTAAAGAGCATAGAGGATAAGATTGAACCATGTGGGACCTCACAGTATAGTTCCAATGAAGTTGAGTAATAGCTCCCCACTGTTACTCTCTGAAAGAGACCCTGGAGGTAGGAGCAGAATCAGCACAATCTGGTGTCTCCAACTCCCAAACCTCCAAGATGCTCCAGAAGGTCATCATGCTGATGGTATCAATAGCCACCAAGAGGTCAAGGAGAATCAATCGAGTTGCACTCTTTGCATCTCTTTCTCAAGAAAGGCAATCAATCAGGGTAACTAAAGCAGTCTCTGTGCTGTCCTGAAGCCAGATTGAAATGGGTCTAGATAATCCATATTCTTTGAGCATGCCTGAAGCTGAACCGCTACCATCTTCTTGAATTCCTTGCCCAAATAGGGGATATTAGCAACTGAGTGACAGTTATCTAATATTTCCGGGACAGGGAAGGCCTCTTAAACAGGGGAAGGACTAGTAGCTCCTTGATGCTCAGTGGTACTCTTCCCCTGCCCCACAGACATTCACCCTCCTCTAAACCCAGCCAATACATTCTTTTGTTGTTTTATATTGGGTCTTTTAGGCTGCAGTCCTAAACCCACTTACCTTGGAATAAGCTGAACTCTTTGGGGCTTTCTTCTGAATAGGTAAGGTATATAAAGGATTGTACAGTTAGACCCTGCCTGCTAGCTTAAAATATGTCTTGGTTATTGTTTTTACAGCAGTGTGGTATAGTGGTTAGAGTGCTGGACTACGACCTGGGAGACCAGGATTCAAATCCCCATTCAGCCATGAAGCACACCTTGGGCTAGTCATTGATTCTCAGCCGAACCTACCTCACAGGGTTGTTGTGGGAATTAAATTAGGAGGGGGAGAACCATATACGCCACTTTGAGCTCCTTAAAGGAAAAGAGGGGTACAAATGCAATAATAAATAAATAAATGTAAGCCTCAGGGCACCCTTTCAACTGATGAGTGGGGTAACATGCTTCAAACAAACTTGGTAACTCCACAAAATGCAGTCTTTCCCACCCCACATATGCAACACAATACAACAGAAAATCAAAGAACTGGATTGGAAAGCATCCCTTCTCGGCACCATAGGAATTCCGCTTTTACTCTATAAGTGGGCATTAAGGTTTGCTGCAGCTACACATTCCTTCACTCCTATCTGACCAACGTAAAGCTCATTACTCAGGAACCAAGTTATAGCAAAGAATATTAAACTCAACATTGAGAATGTAGTAACTGCAAGCCTTGTTTGAAATGGTTAACAAACCCACACTGGCATTTAAACAACAAAACAAAATCCATACATCACTGGTTTAACCTCACCTGACACAAATGCATTGCCTTCAGTATCAACAGCAACTTCTTCAGAAATTTCATTTGCAAGAAGAGGGGAAGCAGCAGTTTCTACGGCTCCCTTTGAGGAATACCGATAACCAGATGTCCTTTCATGATTTTCTAGACACTGCCCAGCTGATATTTGACCATTCTGTAGATTGCCGACTTCAAGGCTTTCATCTTCCTTTGTGAAGCTAGGCTTTGGTACTTTTTTCTTGAGAATCACTTGCTCAGACTCTTTAACATTTCTGTCAGAAGAATACACATCCCTAAGAGGAAGAGAGAATCAGGCTGCAATCCTATGCACACTTATTTGGGAATGAGTCCCATTGACTTCAGTGGGACTTGCTTCTGAGGACACATGCATAGGATCAGGCTGCACAACAGAAAGTTTTATGTATTGCATAATTCAATGTGCACAGTTAAAGATGTCTACTTTTTCTTTATTTTGACCAGCACATCTCACAAATTGGGCACTACCCTTAATTAGTCATCAGAACAAGTGGTAAAGCAGAATCCTGCCCCGTTATCAAAATCTCATAATACCACAATACACTTGTTCCCCATCTCAAACATTTGGGTAAGTGAAGCCCTGCCAAACATTAAAACCTAATTATATTTTAAAATAAAGGGCACTCAAAGATCTGAGTCATTTTAAAAACAGCAATAATTCCAAATTAATTCAGCCTTAAAAGAAAAGAACTCCCATGTACATCTTAAATCCCATGTACACCTTAAATGTATATTTTCCTAATATCACATCTGCTACAGGAAAAATATTTTACATTATGACATCCCTGAACCAAACCTGGTCCATAAAGTGTGGTGCCATCTGGTTCCTTAGTTGTCATTCTAGAAATAAAAAGGTATGGATCAGTTTTAAGGGATGGGGAATTAAATTCTGTCCCAACACCCTCACACTCTCTGAAAGTGACTGTTGAAGAAAACAAATTGCTGATTAGGAAACTGTAGTTGCTAAAGATTTGATGACAGGGAAAGGGCCATGCCTCAGTGGTAGAGCATCTGCTCTGTATGCAAAAGTTCCAGGTTCAGTCCCCAGCACCTCCAGGAATTGCTGGGAGAGACCCCTGTCCGAAATCCTGGAAAGCCACTGTCAGTCAGTGTGAAAAATACTGAGCAAGGTGGACCAATGGTTTGACTGTATAAGGCAGCTTCCTATGTTCCTATGCACAATCATCTGGATTGATTCAATAATTCCGGGGAGAGGGTGCATGCAAAAGAGGTCATGCTACAACTGTCAATATATTTTCTTTGCTTTTTAAGTTGACCAAAACGGAGCACAGAAAAGCAAACTTGCAACCATACATTATCCAAACATAACCCAATTCATGCAAACCTAGTGAGAGAAAATGTGCATGAGGTTGTAATCAACTAAATCCTACTAAGAGTAGACTTACTGAAATTAATGAACCTAAGTCATTCTTGTCTATTAACTTTGGTGGGTCTACTATGAGGAAGATTAACACTGAATACCACCCAAGAGATACAGATGCATGGATACACACAGAAAGAATAAAGAACCAAAACATGACAAATTAGAACCAGAAGATCTTGCTATGTAGACAGAATGAGCAACACTCAGAATAACTTCCTGAAAGTTTTGCAAAAGTGATCACAATACTTTGCAAAAGTGCCAACAATATGAAAAATGGTTTTTCAGTTCTCAAAGCCTTTTACAAGACAAAGAGTATCATGCAACCTTCAAGATAGCCATAGATAGAAGGCAAGGGTTTTTGTTTATTTCTTTTAAACCTCAAACAATATTGCCTCTCAGTAGCTAAATAACTCAGGCTTTCTTTGGGAAGATTTCCAGATAACTATTTCCTAGAAAGACTTGCTTGGCAATATGCGTGAATTTATGGAGCGTTCAAAGAGTATGCCCTGTCCTTTAAGGCATAAACACTCTTGTCCGAATCTGTTCTGAAAAAGACCTCCAGATTATACAGCCACAAGAGTGGCTGTACACTATAGCCAGCGTGGATTTTCACATTCCGCAATGTTAAATTGAAAATACCCCCATGCCATTCTGATGCTTCCCATAAGCTCATTACAAAACAAAGCCTTACAAAACTTATAGTCCTGAACTCAGAAACGCTTGCTTAACAACTCTCTCAATTTTCATGGTGATACACAAAACAGTCAGAGAGAATAGACAGTTCAAAGTGTAAAAAGAGAGAAAAAACCTCCAGAGCCCTTTTGGACTTTTTCTCTGAGAGTTCTCATAATCTGTAGAAATTCATTAAAAATCAGCCATGTTCACCAAGTACCTGTAATCCTAATACTGACCTTGCCCCATACTCTGACCTTCATCTTCTGCAGTTTAAAAGTTTAAAAAATGCCTGACTGATTTTTAATTAATTTAAGAAATTTTGGCTGGAAGCCAATGATAAGGGCAGGCATGCTCAGTAAGAACCAACAGTCAAGAGTTCTAAAAGCCTCACAGCTGCTGGGCTTGGCTAATCAAGGGGCCACACCCATACTAGACTTTGATTTCACTTAAGACAGTCATGGCTTCCCTCAGAGAATCCTGGGAAGTGTAGTTTGTGAAGGGTGTTGAGAGAAGACTCATGTTCCACTGAGAGAGCTTCAGTGGCCAGACTGGTTTAACAGTCAGCCACTCTGATTGCAGTCTGTGAGGGGAACTGGATGTTTCCTAGCAACTCTCAGCACCCTTCACTAACTACACTTCCCAGGATTCTTTGAGAGAAGCCATGACTGTCCAAAGTGAAATCAAGGCCTGGTGTGGATGTGGCCAGGGACAGCTTTGGTTTAAATTTGGGTGGGAGGCTACATGTGCCTGCTGTAGAATAAAAAGGTGGGGGAAAGGCTGAAAAGCAATGATACTGTTCACAATGTTTTCCTTTTGGAAAGGAAAGGGGCTTCCCCTCTGCCCAGTGCCCACCCACCCAATCTCCTTCCCTCCCCTCCCTGCCCCTTCCCAGGTCAGTGTTGGACTACAACCTGGAAGACCAGAGTTCGAATTGCCACACAGCCATGAAACACACAGGGTGACCTTGGGCCAGTCACTGCCTCTCAGCCTCAGAGGAAGGCGATGGTAAACCTACCTCTCAATACCGTCTACCATGAAAACCCTATTCATAGGGTCAACATAAGTCGGGATTGACTTGAAGGCAGTCCATTTCCATTTTCAAATATGATTGCACAGAAATAAATCCCACTGAACTCAAAAAGTATGCAAATGATCAAACCCACCCTCCCTTCTCCTTCCTCCTAACTCCCCTCTTGCCCTTCCCTCCCCTTTCCTTTGCCCCTCCCTACCCATCCCCATCCCCTTCCAATCCTCTCCTTCCCTTTCCCCCTCCTCCCGCTCCCCTTCCTCATCCCCATGGTCAAATTTACCTATTTTAAGCATGATTGCAGGGAAGTAAATGCCATGGAACTCTGTAAGCATGCAAATGATCAAACCTGCCCTCCCCTCCCCCTTCCTTTGTCCCCCTCCAATACGCTTCTTCCCCTTCCCCCTCCCCTTCCCCTCCCCCTCGGTCAGTTTTTCCTATTCTAACCATCATTGCATAGGAGTAAGTCCCATTGAACTCAATAAGCATGCAAATGATCAGACCTGCTTTCCCCCTCCTTCCCCTCTCCTCTCCCTTCCTCCTCCTCCCCTCTTCCTTATTCCTCCTCCCCTGCCCATTCCAGCCCTCCCCCCTCCCCCCGGTCACTTTTACCTATCCTAAGCATGGTTGCATGGGAGTAAATCGCACTGAATTCAATAAACATGCAAATGATCAAACCTGTCCTTCTCCTCCCCTCCCCCTCCTGCCAGGGCTGGATTATCCATTAGGCTTAGTAGGCTGAAGCCTAGGGGCCCAGAGCTCTTGGGGTCCTGTGGAGCACTGACCTGAGGGCCCTTGGAGCTGCAGGGGGCCCTCCACAATCCGTGGAAGCATCCACGGACCTCCATCCCCCCACTATACCCCCGCTTTACCTACCTTTCCATTGGCTGATGGCACGCATGCGTGCTACACGCGCGCATTGCTGCCATCAACAAAGATGGCGGCAGAGGCTTCAGCTGCTTAGGGAAACCTCGGCCACCATCTTGATTGATGGCAAAACTGCACGCGCTGCAAAAAACAACAGAAAGGTAGGTGAAGCGTGGGGATAGGGCCCCCCAAACACCAGTCAGCCTAGGGGCCCTCCTCAGCTTAATCCAGCCCTGCCTCCTGCCTGCTCCCCTCCCAGGCCTCCCCTCTGCATATCCTCCCCTCCCTCCTCCTCCTCCTCGCCTCCCCATCCCGTGGTCAGTTTCACCTATCCTAAGCATAATTGCAGGGGAGCAAATCCCACTGAACTCTGCACAACTTTTAAAGATACAAAAAGACCCCTTGGAGGCTGGGCCTGGCAACCAAGGGGTCTTTTGTATCTTTAAAAGTTGTGCAGGGGGGAGAGAGAATTCCACCTTGTGGTTTTTCCCATTATAGGGTTGCAAGAACACCTGCACTTAGCTGTCTTTCTTTTCTCCTAAAGATACAGGATCAGTCTCAGGGATTGAACCTGGCAACCCTAGCCACCACCTATTTCAAAGCAATTTTCAGAATTCTTTTTTAAAATACTACTTTTAAAAAAATTCCACATATCACCAGAAGTGATACATGGGAGGAGGGGCAGGATATAAATTTAATAAATAAAATATAAGAAAAAATTAAAAATTAACAGAGACCCTAAGAATCTAAAATGCCAGAGTGAGTTGAAAGTGGCACCAAAAATACATCCCACAGCATAGTGTGGGAAAGTGGGTTAGTGAGAATTTTTTGATGGGTTAGTAATTTGTGAACATTTTTGGGGATAGCATAATCATGTATTAAGAGTATTCTTGTGCAAATCCTACTATAGTAGTGTCTGACTGTAGGTTTTTTGTTCCACTGCAATAAGGATAGTAGAACTCAGGATTCATTTCCAGCTCTGCAAAAGAAACCCTGAATGATTTGACAACGTTAGCAAGACCGCTCTATTTCTCAAAGAGGGGAAGATTTAATTGTTTGAAAAAATACATTGTTTTTTCTCCAAGGTACACCAGCATGGATATTCAGCAAATCGAAAAATCAAAACTAATTGTCCCATGCATTTCAAATCCTGAACCTTCATTCTAATACCAGAGGCTTGGTACCGAGAACCAAAATAGAATTAGTTGCTAATATCCATAGCAAAAAATGCAAATTTCTAAATAATGAAAACCAACAAAGTACCTGCTACGGATAAACTGCCTGTCAGACAGATGGCAAATATGCTGAAATTTAGTTGCATTCTGAAAGGAGACAGATCCAGGAGAGATTCTTTTAAGTGATACATAAGCTTATATGCTATATGTTGGAATGCTGAAGTTGAACAATGGCCCTCTAAATCTATTGCTTTTCCTTATGAAAAAATAGAAATTTCCCCTGAAAAGCTTTTGCATACTTGTATTTCAGAATACAGGAGAAAATATTTTTACACATATAGCTGTAATGCAAACCTTTGCCTTTGCTATCTGCTGGGAAAGGTAAAAATATCACTGCTCTATTTTCCTACAGCCTTCTGCATTGCATCAATTAATTCAATTATGCAGCAGCTAATTGGAATTGACAAAAATCTGTGCTTTTCAAGCTGTAGGCACAGTGAGAACAGCATTTTTCCTTTTCAACTGGTGGCACAGACACGAGAATTCACACTCCGATTTGTCCAGATCCTACTAAAAATCAGAACACTGTCAAGGTTTCAAGATAAAAGGGCAAGAAATGGGGAGGATTAAAAAAAAATAGGAAAATGGGAAATGATTACAGCAGGGTCGTTAAAATTAAAATGGAAATTCCTAGTCCTGACAATAATTTTATCAACAAATTACAGGGAGTCATTTACCTCTAACCGCTAAAGCTAACATAAGCACTACAGATAGTTTTGCCCAATGTAAAGATGAGCAAAAATATCATCTAGTAATCAAATACTGTGTTATTCCCTGGAAAGATCTATGAAAGTAGAATCGCTGCTCTAAAAAGTAGCTTGAATTAATAAAGCCTCCTCCCTGCAGGCTTGAAAATTACATTTAATTAAGCAACACCCTGCTCACTCTTTACAAAACAAAAATAATGTGTAATATGCGATTCTCCAGTATACCACAGGCTCTCAGTGACCATGTCATTTAACCTCTGTTGAAACAACCTGTCAACAGGAGTGACTCCTACTCAGCAAGGGCAATAAAGCATTGATCCTGCTTCTTATGCATTTCAGGTAGCAATCAACTTTTGGGCCACAAAAAAGTGACAGGTACAGCATCCTTTGGAAAACACCAGCATTTCTAAAGGGAAGGACTAAAGAACCAGAAAATTATCAAAGAGCACATCTTGATACTGACAAATGATCCAGTTTTGAAGACTAGTGAAACATTCAGTAGGGTCACCAAGGAAGAGCTTGCATATTGCAATGACCTCTGCTGGGTGAAGGGTTTGTGCAAAGACATGTAGCATTCTAGTTTGGAATGGGTTCTTCCATTCACCACCAACAGCACCCCCAATTCTTGGAGCTTTACTTTTCTATACAGCAGTTGCAACCATTCACTTATATGGTGCAAAATAAAGGGGATAAAGGGGAGACAACCTCAGAAGGGGCTAAACCACCCCGATGACAGTATAGTCTCAGGTAAGGACAATTTGCCACCTCTCAACTGTCTCCAATTGAAGCCTTTTTCATAATTTTATGGATTTATTAATTATTAAAAAAAGAATCATGCAGAGAATATCCCCCTCTCCTGTCACACTAGAACTCATAGGCACCCCATAAAATTGATTGGTGGTAGATTCAGTACAGACAAAAAAAAGATACTTCCTCATGCAGTATGATTGATTTATGGAGCTCACTGCCAGAAGACGTGCTGATGGCTTTAAAGAGGAATTAGACACACATATGAACAGCACTCTCTACAGCTACTAGGCACGGCAACTAAATGGAATATCCAAGTTCAGAGGAAGTATGCCCCCAAATACAAATTGCTGGGGGCAACAGTGAGAGACCGCAGTTGCTTGCATGCCCTGCTCATGGGTTTCCCAGAGGCTGTCACTAGCCACAGGCCACTGAGGGAAACAGAATGCTGGACTACTATGGAGCATGCATTAGTACTTTTTCTGCTTGGCTGAAGAACATTCCAAAAACCAAAAAGGCAAGCTATATTCTATCTTTTGTTTGCCACCCTGGGCTCCTACTGGAAGGGTGGGATATAAATCTAATTAAATATATAAAATAAATAAAATCTTCATAGATTTTAAGTCAGCTTTTTCTTCACTACCTAGAGATCAGCTCTGGGGAAAACTTGATACAACATCAATCAATAAAAGGTTGCTTTCTTTGTTAAGACAGCTAGATGACAATTCAAGAGTGTAAGTTTGATGTTATCCCTAGGATACTTTTACCAACCCCACTCCAATGACACATCAGGTACACCAGGGTGTGTTTTAGCCCCTCTTTGTTCAAATAAAGTTTAAACCAATCTCTTTCCCAAACTATATACTCGAGAGCACCACTTGCAAGACTGGCTAGTACAGAAATCCCTCTGTTACTGTATTTCAACGACACTGCATTACTATCAATCCGGCAGTGAACTTAAAAAGACTCATGCTGGACTAGATGGACCTTTGGTCTCATCAGCAGGCCTCTTCTTGTATCCTTCAATCCTGGGATATGGCTTCTATGTCTATTCCATTTCTAGTTTTGTGGCAGCTCATGAAAGATTCTGCCTGTAGCAATGCAAGCGTCCCTTTTCATGGAGGTTGTTTAAGGCACAATACGTGACACTTGTTGAGAGGGCTGATGTCCTTTCTAGCAAACCAAAGAACCACCATTTCATCCTCAAATACAATTCCAGAGCCATTTACAAGTTTGTGGATTCTGTTTAACATTTATTGGTTTCTAAGTGTTGAGCATTATATTGCTACTTCATTTGATCCATGCGTGGCAGATGAACAACTAAATATTGAAAAGCACAAAGAACGCATGTCAAAACCAAATCAGGTAGAATTAAAGTTTCTGAATGTGTAGAAGAAATGGCCACCAGCATACGTTATTTCCATTCTTTCACTGGGAAGAAGTCGGTTATTCACAAAATTTGCAATACTCATCTTAAAATTATAGTTTTGGGGAAAAGATCATGCACTAAAAGGGGCTTTTATTGGCAATTTAAAAAGTCTCTTTAGGTGCCTACCCATAGGAGGGAGAGGGCAGGTGGATTAAAAAACAACAGAATTTTCTGAATATTTACTTGAAGATTTATATCCACCTTTTGATAAAACAATATTAGGTATGTTGTTTATCTGGCCTTTAGCAAAACCAAATAAACATGAAATAATGTGAATTCTACCTACTGAACACTTGAAAAACTGGTACACCAATGTTTCCTTCACAATTCACAGCCTTACCGTGCAATCTTATACACATCTGTTCAGAAGAGGTGAAGCAATCCTACCCCCACTACCTGTGCTGCTGGAGGTTATGATACAACAGAGGTTTCCCTCTACCCAGCTCCACTAGCTGCCAATGACTGTTGGCAAGCTACTGCTGGTGGCATTCCCACCAGCAATAGCTGGTGTAAGGTCTCAAAAGTGAGTTAAACAGTGACAGAACTGTTAGGATCCATTCGATCCTAAGCCGATCCAGAGAGAAGCTGAATTTAGGGCTCTCTGTTGTGCCAGACTGGAGCTGGCACAGCAAAAATTAAGAGAAAATTCCCCTCAATCTTCTGTCCTAGGCAGTGAAAACAGCAGGTTCAGATGCAATGGTGGCTCTGCCCAGCATTGCTACTCCTCAGCCAAGAGTTAGGATCCTCCCCAAGTGCTTACTGCCAGGTAAGTGGGCATAGGATTGCAGGATTAATGTAAAACAGACATTATAGGTTTTTCAAATGTGAATACTTTTTAAATGTCAAGATAGAGCCTTTCAAACAAACACAAAAGCATCTGACCCTAATGAACCCCCACTCAGCATGTTAACAAAATATAGCAGACAGGTGGAAAAATAATTTAACTGAGAAAGCCAACTATAGCTTCTCAATGCAAATCACCTGGCTCTCAGCTTAATTTAGATGAGAACTAAACAGTCAATACAAAAATACTCTTGCAATAATAATACTCTTACTACTTGCTGGCCATCTCTCCCTCCCCACCGCATTTTCCGGCTACCTCTTTTTCTTGCTCCCCTTTCCAATTTAATATTGTCAAATAATATGTTAAGAAACTGATGTATTGAAGAAATATTCCCATATGCAGATGACTTCACATCTACAGCTTTAAAAATGCTGGGACGTTAGTCTTTTAGCATATTGTAGATGGGGGGGGGGAGAGGAGAATCCCCAAATTTCTTATTCCCCAGCCAAAGGATTGCATCCATTCTTTGAAGCCTAGAGAGCCATTATAACAGTACAAGCTAGTGACCTACTATCAAAATGACCAGTTTTTAAAACAGGTTTCTTAATTATCACATGTGACACAATACTGGCTTGAACGTCTTTTTTAAGAGCGGGGGTGAGTGGAAACTTACTGCAGGAATCTTTTAAATTCAGAGGATTCCACATTCTCCAGATTCAGAACTTCACAGTTGTTTAGGTTATTTAACACTCTTCCAGCAATGTGTAAAAAAAAATCTGGAGCTCTTGCTAAAAGCACTCCCTTGTGAGCTTGGAAAACAGTAGTGCCAACACAGAAAGTGACATCAGTGTGGATTTCTTCTTTAAGAAGCCTGTGAAACAAAACAGAAATAGCTTCACAATTGAGCTCACAACTGAGTTCAGAAGGGGTATACAGTTTATTAACATAACAGTATTCTCCAAGACAAGAAAGAAAGAAAAAGCACAAGCTAGTTTAGTGATCTAAATTGACCTTGTTTGGTCAGATAACAAGAATCCTTCAGAGTCTTGGACAGAATATCAACATACATTTTCATGTTTCATATTTATTAGTGACAGTCCACATTTTTCAGTACCTGTTTCTTTAAAAGATCACTGTCATTTTGGCTTTAGGAATGCATTTTCAAAAGGTTATTAAGGTACACTTACAAGCACTTATTAGGGTACACTTAGGGTACACTTATTAGGGTACACTTACAAGCATTATCAGTCTACAGATTTTGGTCTACTCCTTTAGAAGTTAAATCCCCGAGAACTAAGTGGATGCATCTTGGCTCTAGTAAATGTGCATGAACACTAAGGCACCATCTATATTTTACAGCCTGGTGGAATTCATTTAGAACTGTCAGATGCAATACCAGGACAACAACAGAAAAAATAACAATATGCAATAACAGAAAAATTGTGTTTTTCTACTATATCTTTAGCCAAAGGCATATACATCCGCTTTGCTTTTAAGCCATGTGACCGGACCCAGACTGCAACCAAGACGTTTCTTTCATTGTTATCTAAAACACAAAGCAGCTGGACCACTTTCCATCCTCTAATAACTACCTATCCAGATTGTAGGTGATGTTGAATGGATTGGACCAGGGCCAGCACCAGGAATCAGAAATCACCTGCTGAGGCCCACGCCTGGCAGATGAGACAGAAAGCTTTTTTCTTGCTTAGATTGTATACAATTGGGCCGTGTTATAAATCAATAACGTGTAAATTTAAAAGATTTAAACAAGGTAACTTCTTGATTACTGTAATATGCTTTCTATAGGGCTGCCCTTGAAGACTATCTGGAAATGTCAGCTGTTCCAGAACACCGCCATCCAGTGCTAGTCACTGGGATCATTACTTAGCATTTATTGTAAGAGCTACATTGATTAGCAATTAGTTTCCAGGCCTAATTCAATGTGCTGTTTTTCACCTTTTAAGTCCCTAAATGGATTAAAACCTTATGGAGCACTAGCTTCCATGTGACCCATACTATGTGCTCATATCATTGGATTATTAGATACAAATATCTTTTCCATCTAGACTGGTGGACTCAAACAGCAAATAATCTTCTTCCCTCCATAGGGAATTCTGACCCCAAGGAAGACTACCAGGTATTCTCTCTTCAGGCCTTTAGGAAGTCAGCAAAGCCTAGACCATCGTTTTCCTCAAATCTTGCAGGCTGGTATATAGTTTTGCCTCTGTGTTATATCGTTTTGCCACTTTTCCCCTCTTTCTCAAGCAACGTAAAGTTCCAGAGATAGTGTTACTCAGGATTTGGTTCCTTTGGAGGAGCAAGCACTAGGGATTCATGGCACTTTGTAATATTTGACTTACTTACAAAATATACAAATATAGCAAAAGGGGGGGGCCAGCAGCATGTTTTCCTACATGACACATGTCACATCAGATCCCTACAAGGGTACCTGCACCCAGAGCTTGGAAGTAATTAGTTGCAAGCAGGGCCGGCCCCAGGCATGCCGGGGACAGGATGCCTGCCACGGATCACAGGGCAGGAGATCCCAAGCCGCCCCCCCATTCTCCCACTCTAGTTACCTTTTTCTGTGCAGGTTTGCCATCAATCAAGATGGCGACCAAGGTTTCCCTAAGGGGCTGAAGCCTCTGCCGCCATCTTGGTTGATGGCATGCATGTGTGCTACACAAATGATGGACTGAAAACAATGGGACTTATGTTAGTCATGCCTACTATTTAAGTCTCTTTATTTCAATGGATCTACTCTTAGCATGTCAAAGTCTGGTTCCAGCACTTGTTTTCCCCCCCATTCTCTTATTTATTATAGAAACAATGAAAAAAATAACAAACAGAAACAACAACTAAACCCCAGGATCAATGAGAGTACAGAGTAACATAATTTTGAAATATAAGAGAAATTTAACCAATATTTTACAAGTCAATAATCATAATAGAGTGACATAAAATATAAGTTATATATTTTAACTCATGACTTATGAATTAGTTAGCAAAAATAAAATTAAGAAAACCAAATAAATCTAGCCACTGGTGGGAGTTGGTCATGCAAATCATGATTAGTCACGTGATCAATCAATAATCACCAAATGGCAACATATGATTCTGGTTTAGCCATATCTTGTAAGAAATTAAGATTATGAGTAATTTTATCTAATAAAGCCAAATTCCATATATTTTTATACCATGGAAATAGATCCAGATCTTCCAGCATTTTCCATTGTTGCATGATAGTTTGACAGGCCACCATCAATAATTTAGAAATCAGTGGTTTAGATTTCAAATTAGCTTTAACATCTTTAAACAAAGCCAAAATAAACAATTCTGGAGTGTGTTCTATTTTTTTTTTCATAATATTTTTAAGTTCCCTATGCACCAGGTCCCAAAATGGGAAAATTTGGTGCAGGTCCACCAAAGGTGGAAATATGTGCCCTTAATGGAACAACCACGCCAGCATAGCAGGCTTACATTGAAGGATACATAAGACAAATGGGTTGGTGTTAAATACCATCTAAGTAGGACTTTGAGATTAATTTCATCATTAATTTTATTCAAATTTTCAAACACAAAACAAAACAAAACAAAAAAGAAACAAATCAAACAATAAAATAAAATGTTGACTTCCGATTTGTCGCAGATCAGCCATAGGTCTATGATATATAACAAACCTGTCTCTTAACATATTACAAAATCACTTTCCTCCAGTAGTTATCTTAATTAATCATCAAATCTCATTAACATCACTTTATTCTTTCCACAAAAAGTCAAAGAGAGATATATCCATCGATTTTTCTCCAAATAAACATGTCAATTAATCCATCTCATCAAGTCTGCTAGGTCCAATAATTTCAATAGCCATTTTTCCATTATCAGTGTTAATTCCATCTTCCAACTTCCATCCTTGCACCCATAATAATCTTGCTGTCATAGTCATAGTCATATAGTAAAAGTCTGATGGGAATTTCCTTCATCACAAATATTTCCTTGCCATCAATTCTGAATGTGTTGCTGAAATATTGTTGTAAGGTCTTATCTCTTTTTTACGAAATGCACTAGCACATCTCTTGAGAGTTTTTCCATTGTCACATATCTGGAATTAATTCTATAAATTTTCTCTATTTCAAGTTCCTTCAAATCATTCCAGTCCAGAAATTCCATCAAAACATTGATAGCTTTATCTCTGATATCTTCATCAATTTCTCCAGAGACAACGCCGAATTCCAAACAGTAATCTTTATCTCCAGGATCCACAAACTCCAAATATTTTTCCAGTTCCACACTTGATATATCTGTTCCAATCTCCAGGACTTGGATCCTCCCTTCAATTTTTGCCATAAAGTCCAAATCTTTTTCCAATTCCACATTTGATATATCTGATCCAATCTCCAGAATTTGCTCCTTCCCTTTAATTTCTTTTTCATCTTCTATTGCTTGTCCATCTGCTTTTTTTCTCATATAATCCTTTATTTCTTTCAGCTCCTGTTTCACTTTACCAAATTCAGTTGCCATTTCTTGTCTACTCTGTCCCAGTTCTTGTTTCGTTATCTTAATCTCATCCATTATCTTCTGAAACATATCCAGAGGGGAAAACCCTTCCAGGGGTATATCCAGGGTCTCTGCCACTTCTTTGATCGTCATTCTTAAAGCCGAAAAAAAAAACCCTTCAAATTTCCAATATAGCCACAATTCCCAAGCAAAGAGTAATTTGCTTCTTTTTCCAGCAATAAGGGAGTTAATATTCCAGGCCTGTTGACATCATCTGGCCAGCACAGTTCTTATCTCCCGCACGTCCAAGAATGCAAAACAAATTTGGTTCACGGTGCCGAACAATTAGTAACATACACAAACAGCAGATTCGTCTAAAGAAAATAGTCCAAGAAAAAGTAGTCCCAGACATATATCAATCAAATAATCATCTAAATCAGATTTTCTCTTCGGGTAAGTTGCCCCTCATCCGTTTTAATCTTTATAGTTTCCAAATTCAGGCCAGCTTTTTGCCATAAAAAATAAGATAAGCTTTTTAAATTTTCTTTCCTCCTCCTTAATTCCTTGTATAAAAGAGAGAAGTGTAACTCACCCAGGTATCTTAATTGCTGATTCTTAAACAAATCTCTTTTACTGTAGTAATTTAAGCCAACTGATAAGATTAGACAGAAGAAAGCTCGCCCATTGTGGATCGTTTAAAAGAAAAAACGTCTCGCTTTTTTTCAGCCCAGCTTGTTGGAAGTCCTAACTCCGTCCTCGGCTGCTAGGTATGCCTTCTTATCCCAGGGAATTCCTGATCAATTCCAGCCACCGACAGCCCAACAAAGTTTCTGTGGATAATCTTCGGTTCACCCTTGCCTGGGAGAACATTTATACCAGTCAAAGTTCCCTTTTGACTGATTTTAAACTGAAAAAAGCTTCCTCTGAGACAGAGCTCATCTCAGAGGCAGCCACAGGCGGAGCAATCCTTCCGGGAAGTCCAACTTTGAGATTAATTTCATTGTGAGCAGCAGATATGGTTTTGTTATGTTTAAATAAACATATATTATTCCAATCCGCATTATCCATTTCAAAACCAAAATCTTGTGCCCATTGGATTTTAAGACCGCTGAGCTGACCCATTTGAGTGTCCAATAATATTTCATAAAATACAGTAACTATACCTTTACTTCTGAAACCCATTGTAAGCAGTGCATTTTCAAAAGTGGGTGGGTAGCGTGAGCCCAAACTAGGCGTCTTTAAAGATTTGAACTAGTTGGTAGGCATGAAGCCATCCTAAGCCCAAATTCAGTATATTTATCCTAAACTAGTCCAGAGCTTAGAAGATTACTTTTAAAAAGGAATATATTACAATTACTGTTACATGGCCCTAAAAAGGAATAAATTACCATTACAGTAGGGCCCCGCTTCCCAGCGTTCCGCTAATGCGGCAGCTTTCCTCCCCTCTTTTAAAGCCGATTTTGCCACTTTTGCGGCATTTTGCAGCATTTTTGCGCAACGCGCCCCATTAAAGTCAATGGGATTCCGCTTTATGGCGATTTCCGCTTTATGGCAGGGGTCCGGAACGGAACCTGCCATATAAGCGGGGCCCTACTGTACAATTACAATTGTTCTGAAAGGAATTGATTACTTTCCTGTTGCTCGAAAGTAATCACTACAATTACACTTAAGTTACTTAAAAAAAAACCTAGAGTGCCTACAAGGTACTGGCCTTAGCTGCTGCACACCTAAGTCGCCTAAAACATTAAAAATAAAAATAGTAGAATAATTCTTTTTATCCATGAGATATCAATAGTGGTCTCTCCACTGGTAAGGGAGGCAGAGGCCACTACTCAGATCTTTGCACGTCAAACCAAGTGCAAACCCCCCCCCCCACATACACACACACTCAGCCAGCAAGCATAATCTCTCTCACTTAACCACCTCCCGGACCCTGCCCTGCCACCAACTAAGGGACATCACCCAAGCAAACATTTTCCTGAGATGCAAAAAAGTTAAAACACTGCAAATGCAACACAGTAGCTAAGGAGGGTGACTGAGGCTGCTTTGTCTGCCAAGCGCAAACACAGCATTCATACACACGTTATCATCTTTCACCTCCACAGTTCTTTATCTCCATTCTGCTGCTGCCACCTGCTTGCCCTCCAGCTCCCTTCTCCCTCCACTCCATTCTTCTCCACCACCGTCCATTATTTAAAACAATTGTTTTCTCCACTCCACCCCATCTCACTCTCCACCTCCTCCCTTGTCGCCTCCTACCCACCCACACAGCAGGAGGGAAGAGCGGTGCTGCACAGAACCCCATTTTGAGGCACAGGATTTTCATCCACAAATCAGAGGAGTAGAAGACTTCCCCTGCTACCCCCACCAAGTAATACTCAAAAGTAATGCTGGAAACATTAAAATTACTCCTCAAAAGTAATACAGTAACTCCTCATTCTATTGCAATCAAAATATAAAGGAATTACCCACCCGTTCCTCAAAAAAGAAATGTATTTTAAGTAATTCTTTTTTGTGACTAATTACTTCTGAGCTGGTCCAAAGAGATTGGATGGTCTTGATTATAAAAGTCCCTAAACCTGAAATGCCCACATTGCTCCCAGTACCTCAACCTCAATCCTGGGATAAGATTGCAGTGGTATTAGCAGGGAATACTTTCAGAAGATTCAGACCTTGCTTTTTCTCAAATTTTTAAAGACTGCTACTCTTCTCTTGGGTTGGGGAGGATGGAGAGAGAAAGTTACCTTTCCCAAGTACTGATGAAATAATGGCTCTCAGAAGGGCATCTCCTAGCAATTAGTTCCCAGTGAGGAAACATCAACTATTAATAAGCCACCCTGGGCCATTAACCAGAGATCTCCCTAACAAAATAAGATCAGCCAGTAGCAGTAATAATATTGTTATATAATTGGCTTCTTTAAAATACTTGGTTTATATTATAATGAAGATATTATTACAGCGTTTTTATATCTTGCTCTTTAGCTTTGTACATTATTGTCACCTTGGATGGCTGGATGTACAGAAAAATGGATTAGATTTTTAAAAAGAAAAAGAAGAAAGGAGGGGGGGAAGAGAAGAAGCCTACTTGCAGGTGTCACATTTGGAGGACAGCGTGCATGTTGGGAGCACCGATAACGTTGCTTCCCAGAGCGAGTGCACACCCCTCGCAAGTGACCAACACACGTGAAGAGCCACGCGTGGGTTTCACAACACTAACCTTAGCTTGCAAATTTGCATGAAGATGCTCCTTTATACCTAATACAAGTCCCCCTCTCTTTGTCTCTACCATCTCCTCTTACCTTTTCATGTCCTGCCTCAGTTGCTCAGCCACCATCTCCTTCAGCCGCCGCCTCTCCGAGATACCCCTCTCACTGCCTTTCCCTTCGCTTTCCCTAGTCCTACCTGGGCCCCTCGAGGCCACATCCCCCCCACAGCGCGCCATGAAGTAAATAACAGCCGCCCGGCAGGGCAGGGAAAGAAAAGACAGGGTAGGACCCCCTCGGGTGCTGAGCTTTAGAACGACTCACTCTAGTAGCGGGGAACTACGATTAGTAGACGGTCCCTTAGCTACGCCATTCAAGCCAGTCCCTCTACAATTCACGCAACATATTTCAACTAACTCTTCCCTTTGTCTCCACCTCCCATCCCAAGCCGGGGATAAGCTCTTTTCTACGCCAGTCACACTTAGCTCAAGTAGGGAATCTCTCAAAACTATCCAACTAGCAGGTTCTTTATCCATGCCGGAAACCTCCTCTGTTTGGATGGTGCCAAAAACATGCCCACCCCTTCTTTCACTTCATTGGACAGCAAAAAGATGTGACCCAATCGTGGCGTGTTCTCTCTCGGAGGAACAGCTGAGTCCCGCCTCCATCTTGTTTACCATCCTTTTGAGCACATGTTACGGGTTGGTATCTCAGTTTTGTTGGGGGATGAATCTGAAGGGTGTTATAAGCAGACTCTGGTCATCAGAAGAAACAGACTGTTTAGAAAGTTGGTAAGAGGTAATAACGATATGTGACAGAGGCAGAGAAGAAGCATACATGGTGTTTAACGGAAATCATTTCTGTGGATAAACTCTAGTTAGCTAGCTTACAAAACTCCGCATCCCAGTTAGCTAAATTATGTCATCTGAACCTTCTGGGTGTTATATTGCTGCTACTGTTAAACTGTTTTTCTTAATAGTTTAGACTGCTTTTATATAAGTGTCATGCTGGCTCGTGAAATGCTTCAAATTGCTGTTTTACATGGTTTTTTAAAGGGATATTTTATTTGATGCTTTTATTTGTAAGCTGACTAGGGAGGGCTTTGCCTTAAAAAGTAGTCTATAAGTGTTTAAATTAAGTCTTAAATGAATAAAATAAATATATTGTTAAAATTTAGTTAAGACACCAACTGTGCAGAAACCATATAACATTGCTATCTCTGTGGCATAGTTTTAGGCAGTGACCGTCTGTGTCAAGTTAGAGGACAATTCCAGATTTTTGTCTTTTTCAAGTGGGATTCAATCACTTACCACTGATACCAGTAAGTTTAGACTGCACAATTATAGTTGATTGGGAGGTCTTGTGACCCCCAAAGATCAGACATTTTGTAATAAGGAGACTGGTTAAAAATGCTCTGGAAATTGTGGGATAGCACTTAAACAAATCTGTTATTTTGGATACAAAAAGCTCCTTGCAAACCACCAAGTTTTAAGCTGGTGCTGGCCCTGAGGAAAACAAGAAACTTGCTTTTTAAATAAGCAACAAATAAAAATGGCAGTGCAGTCCTATACATATTTAGTGAGTACATCCTCACTTTGTTTACTCCAAGATAGATTTGCAGAGGATTGCAGACTGACAGAGCAACCCTCACTGTGTCATTCTGCAATAAAAAGCAGGCACAAGTTACACCAGCTTGTTACCTCTGTTCCAGATTTAATTAAGGAAGAATGTCGAGGACTTTGAATTACACCAGCTATGTTCTACTGAGTTGCTAGGTCATGTGACTGAGCTGAAAGATGGTTGGAATATGTGTAACTTTCTCCTTGCCCCATCCCCACCATGTCCCTGCCACACCTCCGGAACACCCCTTTTGGGTGACTTAAACTAACATAAATTACACCAGCTTAAGTTCTCCCTGCTGAGCCGGGGTGAGGGACTTCCACCGACATAGACCCAGCTGATCCCCAGCTCAGCTGTGAAAGCCCAAGATTCACTAAATCCAATCTTTCTCATCCCAGCAGACCTTGGGTTTGGATTACATTGTAAAATTCTTAAGAATCTCAGCCTGATAAAAGCAATGACTACACCAGTAGTTTTGCAATATAAATTAGATTTTTTGTGATCAGGAAACAACAACCAGAAATTATATACTCCATATATATAATCTGTGTTTCACTCAAGTCATGGTAAACCATATGGAAACACATTCAGAAGACCAGACTGTGTCTGCCCCACTTGATTTAAATTTCTTGACCCTTCCAACTCTACTATTCTACAATTCTATGAAATCCTACCTACACTATATATTATGCAACCTGTTGGTTTCCTGTTTATAAAAGATGAGAAAAATCAGATGCTGCTGTTCATTCTGAAGTTACTGTTCAATACATAGAATTTGAAAGTACCTCAAAGGTCATCTAGTCCAACCCTGTGATGCAGGAAATCCACTACTTCAGCACGCCAATATGTGGTCATCCAGCCTCTGCTTCAAAGCCTCTAAAGAAGGAGAGTCCTCCACCCATCCAAGGCATAGAATCATAGAATCGTAGAATAGTAGAGTTGGAAGGGGCCTATAAGGCCATCAAGTCCAACCCCCTGCTCATTGCAGGAATCCAATGCCAATGCAGGCAGTCTGTTCCACTGTCAAGCAGCATGTACCATCAGGAAGTCCTTAATGATCAATATGTATTTAATTGGAATTCATTGGTTCAGGCCCTACCCTCTGGAGCTTACAGAAAACAAATTTGCTCTCTCATTTATGTGGCAACTCTTCAGAAACTTGAAGATGACTATTGTGCTGCCTCCGCAGGGTTAGAATTGTATATAGAGATACTCCTTCTGTTGTGTTAAACAAGGCATTTATTAGGTTAGAGTTATGGAACTCTAGAGGTCTGTCTCTTTGCTCCCTTAGCCTTACAGTAACTTCTTGCCAGGTGACATCTCCCTTCTCTTTAATTGGCTAGTTAGTTTTCCCTCCAAAACCTGCCTCAGTTGTTTCAGTCATCAGCAAAGCAAGCAGCAGGCCTAGTAGCCCCAGAGGACAACACACCTTTTTTAGCTGTATCTCTCTCTCAGAAGATATTTCTCTGTCGGAATTGCCTCTTCCAGAAGCTTCTCTCTCAGAAGGTACCTTTCCTCCATTTAATCTACCTCACAAACAATCCTACAATATAATTACCTGCTATCAACCTTCTTCATCATCATCATCATCACCATCCTCAGTTCACCATCCCCAGAGACTGTACGCTTTCTATGAAGTTTCTGTATACTTTTGCGTTTTCTGGTTTAATAAAATAGTTCTGATTAAAAGAGAGAGATTGAGTTGACTGTCTGACAAAGTGGGTTTCAGAACCACGGGCTCAGAACAATTATCCTATTGCCTCTTAATCCTCTGGACTACACATACCCAACTCTTTCAACCTTTCCTCATAGGACTCTGGCTCCAGACACCTCATCATATTTGTTTCTCCTCTGGACACATTCGAGTTTGCCAATATCCTTTTTAAACTTCAATGCCCAAAACGGGACATAGTATTCCAATCATGTAGCATTCTATGATGTGATAATCTTTTAGGGATTTTTGGTTACGGATGATCCTGCCAATGTGTGCCCAAATGGTCACAACCACAGTTTCCAAAACTTGATTACAGGATCTGGAAGCCAGGACTACATATTGCTCCAAATTGTTGATATCCCTCTTAAACTGTAATGCCCAGAAATGAATAAAGTAGTGTGGATGAGGTCTGTGACCAAAGCAGAATTGAGTAGTACCATGACTTCTTTTGAGTTGGGCACCATACTTTCATTGATGCAACCTAGAATTGCATTAATGGTAAATCAGTCCTGATGGTGATGCTAGGATGTTTTCAGAGTCTCTGATCATTCCAGCACCATGACCAGGATGAACATTGCTTCCTCCCCCCAGTCACCAGAAGATCAAGCTCTACCTCCACCCCAACACCACCATCTCTGCCCAGTTTCAACTATTCCGTTGATATCAGCACCACCATCAGGTTCGAGATTGCTTCCTCCCACCAGAAAATGTATCTTGTGAATGGCAGAGTGAGCTATCTATTTCATAGATCAGGAAAAAACAAACTTTCCACTACCAAATTGCAGGGGAAGGGGTCTTCAGAGACCACCCAAAAGTCTTGGGAAGCCGGACATGGGTCACAGATTAGCCACCCCTGCTCTATGGACATAATATCCATACACACCTATAGGTAAAAGGACACTAGCTAGAATCCAAAGAATTGCTCAACTAATCACATGCTTTGAATGTGTTTCTTGAACATCAGTCCACCCATTCTATATGACAAAAGGGGAATGTGAGGGGAACCACAAATCAGTTTGGAATATAGCATTAGGGAGGTCTATTATTCATAATCATAAAATTCCATGGGAGAGTAGATTTGTAACCCCCAACATGTGAATTCTTTCAGCCCTAGCCACTGTGCCAAATTTGTATGTGAAGTAATCTGTTGGAGATATCCATTTGCATCCAGATCAGGTTGTGCAGAGCTATTTGTGACTGTGGATAGTGATCAGTCTCCACTCCTCACTAGTTCCAGAACATCCTGTATCAGTTTATGCACATAAAGAGACTTCCCCACCCCCCACAGTCAGGTATCAGTATGGTATGTGCATGTGGAATAGCTGTTCCATGTGCGCAGAGTTCCTTAGTCATTTATTATGGTCTATATACTTGAGGAAACACACTGTTGTGATATCTTATTGTGGTTGCTGTAAAAGTTGGAAATTCTCTTTCCCTGGAGACTTGTAAAAGTGTGAGCCTGACCATTGTCCTGATACAGGGTAAGACTTGCTTCCTTTGAGTGGACTTTTATTAGTTAGAGGTGAGCCAGTATTGGTTAAGACCATATTCTATACCAAGAGCAGAGAACTTCTTTCAGCCCTAGTGCCGCATTCTCTCCTGGAAAACCTGAGAGCCACATGCAAGTGGTGAGTGGGGCCAGAGGCCAAAGGGGGTAAAACAATGGATGTTGTGATTCTTTCCTTTGTACAATAGGGTACATTCCAGCCTCACAAAAATCAGAGGTTTCTACACACACCTCGTAATCCAGGTAAGCAACGTATATTATCACAATTCAATAACACATTCCAGCCAGGCAAAAGCACTCAAAAGGGGCATGGAATAGGGCCAGTGAGGAGTGCGGCCTGAGGAGGTGGCATGGTATGGGGAGAGCATATCAGAAATAGGTCAACCCTTGTACACCTAGCACCAAATCAGCTAACACTGCCCCAGGTTCCCAGAGAAAGCTCTTGTGCCCTAAAGTGTTTTGCTTTCAGGTAACTCACAGCTCTCTCCTCCCTCTCTAAATTCCTTAAGGCCTAATTCTTCTGGTCCTTTGTTAGTAGTTTTTGTTGTTTTAAAGGGAGCTTTCCTTTTACATTACTGCAGTTAAGCCATTAATAGAGATATCTTAACCATATTCATCCCTGTGTTTCTTCACACAGATTTCGTGAGAGTAAAATGGTTGGGGAAGGCAATGGCCCAGAAATGTCCTCCTTTGAATGGGATTCTTCTAGCTAGGTTAGTCCCCCAGATCATGTAGAAAGACTCTAAAGGTTGAAAGAAAAGCTCATGAGGCAAAGCTAAGCAAAGAGGAACAGCAATAACTGATTCCTCACTGAAGTGGCTGTGTTAACAGTACAAGAATTTAATAAAATAAATAAATAAAAGAATGAAATATTTTTCTTTCAATGATAGAGTACTGGTATCTTTTGGAGCATTTGCCTTTCCCCTCAGATACATTACCAGAGCTTATGAACATACACCCATAGAATGAGGATTCATAATCTTTCATGGGACTAGGTTTCTAATAGAGTTTAGGCCTACAGCTAGTCCTTTTCCATTCATTTGTAAGAAGGAGAGACAAAAACAACATAGTATCAACTTGGGAGACTGAATGCAGCCACATGATATTCTCTAGTGCAGCTTTCCCCAACCTGGTGCCTTCAAATGGCCATGCTGGCTAGGGGTGATGTGAATTTTAAATCTAACAACAGCAAGAAGGCATTAGATTGAGGAAAGCTGCGCTTGTAATTTGGATAGTGATAACACAAAGAAAACTCACTATGAAGAATTGGGTACAGGGCACCATGTCAGTTGCAGTTTATTAGAACAAGGCAAATACTAGGATACGTAAGTCATGACCATAATTCTTCATTCTCTATATAAATTTTGGAAACACTGGGTGTATACATCCTAGGTTTTTTTCCAGTTTACACCACCACACAAGCAGCTATCAATATAGTACAATTATGTCTGATTTTATGATCTCAAAATGTGCCCAGACACAAGGTTTTCTTTTCTTTAGGCTTCTACAGTATAGGTAGAACAAAATATCTGTTAACATTTTTTAATGGTAAAAATATAGTAAAAAAAATTCCAACCAGCAGAATGAAAATAAATAATCATACCAATAATAACTTCTTTTACATCTGGTACCCCTGCACTGATTCCTCATTATAAATTTCTTAAAGGCACCACACATTAGAATTTTAAAGCAAGTAATCAAAATTAAGCAACTTTCTATGAGTTCCTTATTGTACAAGCACAAACATTTTTAAGGCAAGTGCTCCATGTGCAAAATACAGAATACAGGTAAAACCAACATTAACATTACATAGTCTTACACAACCTTCTCATAATAACACTGGCGTCAATACATACAGTACATTGAACAACATTTTTTCTAGCAGAGCTCAGGTCTAAGGTTTGCTGTAAATATGGCCCCAATCACAATTAACATTGAGCTTTTTAATATTTAGACTGTGTCAGCAAAAAGTCATTCTCTTTTTCTTGACTCTTCTTTTAGGAAAGTCCATATCAACTTGTTCACAATGTCAGGCTGATCTTGTTGGATCCAGTGGCTGGCTTCAGACAGAATAGTAAGTCTAAACTGGTTTTTTACATAAATCCTTGTAATTTCTGCCATCTCAACCTCCATAAAGGGATCTCTTTCTCCCCAGAGCAACAGAGTAGGCATTGTGACTTCATGGTGCTGCAGAGGCAGGCAACTTTAAAAACAAAATATTAATATTATTTTAAAAATCATGATAAATGTGCCAATTTAGTTCTATTTCACAGTATGTCACTCCAATCCAGCCAGAGATCCAACATAAAATCAGGCTTTCATGTGTACCCAATTTTGATACAAGTTTGTATCTGTTTCTCCATTACCACACTTAACTGGGCCTAGCTGGGTCCATCTTTTAATGCAGATAGGAATATGATATACCATCTGGGGCCACTAGTTGTATTCAACTAAATCCTACTCAGAGTAGATCCACTGAAATTAATGAACCTAAGTTAGTCTTGTTTATTCACTGAAATGGGTCTTCTCTGAGTAGGACTATCATTGAATACAGAAATTACACATCTTCCTCTATTTATTATATGACCTGAAGATTATTTTTCTTTTTAGTACCAAGTATTAAACCCCTAAATTTTATATGCAAAACCAGCAGTTCTCTGGAATTCATAGCACAATCCTATGCATGTTTCTTCAGACCCATGTTCAATACTGTCCAACCCAATGTTCAATAGTATTGCTCCTACTGGGAGGAAGGCTGAGATATAAATAAATAAATTGCAGCTTTTTATATACCGTCCATTGGATTACTTGAAGACATTGGCTTGGATGGATCCTGAGATAAGATAACTTAAGAAATATCATAGAAGGAAAGTTTCTAATCCGTTCCTCCTCCCATCAGATACCTGTGATACCCCAAAAAGCCTCTTAGGAGGCCAAGGCCTCTCTCTGAACAATGTGGGATGGGGCACAGGGGCCTGGTGGGGGGAGGAAGGGACAGGATACTCTTCTTCTTTGAACATTCTTAAAATTATCTTGGGATCCAAGCCCAATTTGGGGTGATTCCTGCCTCCCTGAGAGCCCCACTCCACCCCACATTGTTCAGTAGGGCCCCCAGTTCTCCAGAGATGTTTTTCTGGGTAGCTTCAGGAGAAGCGGGGACAGGAACCTTCCATTTTCTTCCTTAAGGCGGCAATGCCGATTGAAACCCCATAGGACACAGCAGGACTTACTTCGGAGTGAACATGCATATCATGACACTACAAATTAACTTGGTTCCAAGCCACTGCCCTGTTGAAGGTTATTTGAAATGATCCATTAAGGATTCATATGGGGAACAATTCAGGTGACAGGGCGCACAGCATCGAGCTCTATCTTTCTGGCCTTATGTTGCATACACTTAGAGCTCACAAGGGAGAACAATGGTGATGCAATCCTGTAGAGAAAGGGCACTTTGCACAACAGGGGAGCACTCTGCACAAACAGGTGGCACTTTCTCCTGAGCTCACATGGAAATGTCTGCACGTTGCTAATGCTTCTCTTTCAGGAACCCCAACAGGTATCCTGTCTCCAGACTGCAGGCATAAACACAAAACAGCAGCCTCCACTCCACTCCCAACAAAGGCCTGGGCAGAGCAGCTGCCACAGAGGTAAGCAAGGGAAGGGGGAACACATGCTGTAATATATCACTGCTGCAGCTGTCTCTCCACATACACCCTTTGTCATATGTAAATACAGAGTCATGTCTAAAGTCTGTTGCACTGACACTGTTCCCCTCCCCCCAACAGCAGGGAGCAGAAATGGAAATGGACTGCCTTCAAGTCAATCCCAACTTATGGGCAACCCTATGAATAGGGTTTTCATGGTAAGCAGTATTCAGAGGTGGTTTATCATTGCCTTCCTCTGAGGCTGAGAGGCAGTGACTGGCCCAAGGTCACCCAGTGAGCTTCATGGCTGTGTGGGGATTTGAACCCTGGTCTCCCAGGTCGTAGTCCAACACCTTAACCACTACACCACACTGGCTCCTCCACAAAACAAAGGAATCATCTCACATAGGTCAGTTCTCTCTTGATCAAGGCCAGGCACTTCACTCCAACCATTATAATAATTGCAAGCCAAAGACTCATGAGCACTTTACTCCCTGCATCTAAGCTGTAATTCTGCAAGGTAAGTCATACTGATCCCAATGGGACTTACTTCTGAGTAGACAGATATAGGATTACACTGAAGTACCATAATTTCTTCTGTCGATGGACAAGACCCAATGTTGCGCCAGCACACAATGAGAAATCCCCTTCATCTTCTCTATAGCTGCCTACCCACCCACTCCAATCTGCTCCAGAGAGTCCCCCAGCCCTGGAGCAGACTTTAGGGGCATGTGGGGAGGAAAGAAAGGGGAAGTTCTGCTTGCACAAGAGGAAGTCAGTTGCACATGTGGAATGCCACAACTGGGTATCGCCTGATATCTGTTTTGCCACATGAGGACATACTTAAAAGGACCAAAGAAGAACAGGGATTTCCACTTCATATAAACTCATGCCGTGTTAAAGTCAGCTTAAACTGCAACTTTTGAATGACTTTAACCATTATCCTCCTTTGGATACTTTCAAATAAAGCAAAGTCAGATACCCCCCAGGCTAAACCCATTTCTGGACTGATTTTATTATTTCTCAGTTTCTTCAATGCCAAGAGGCATTTCAGGGGGCCCAATTAAGCATCAAAGTAGAACATTCTCAAGACGGCCAGCAAACATGCCAATTTTCTCTCAACTTAAGAAGCTGAGAGAAGCAACTGTTAGGTTTCTGCACACATGTATAGTACATAATGACAGGTATACTTAATCTATACCAGACACCCAAACACCTCTGGGTTCACAATTATGTGCTTGTGAACAGTGGCTGAAGTTATTTAACTGATCCAAGAACATTATACTGACCTGAAAAGGTTTCTATAGTGATTAATTGGACCAGTCAGTGCTCCTGGTTGGGAAAATATGTACAGGTAAGCTTCCATATCTTCTGCTGTTAGTCTACAGCCTTTCCTTCCAATTCCACTGGACTGGCTAGTAAAGAGGTTTTTCAAAATCTATGGCAACAAATAAGTAAATACGTAACAGATATTAAAAGCTGGCCAAAATAACTAAGCAGTTCTTATTTGTAAGCATTGTCATTTTCTCAAATTGAGCAATACCTATTTGCTTTTATATTAATCTCCCCCTTTTTGAGGTGGGGCTGGGCTATGAATAGACAGCCTTATTTATCATCTATTTCCTCTATATCATCTTCAGTGCTGAGTGCCAGTACTTATGTTGCCAAAAGGGCACCACTCATGAACAATGAGGTGGTATCAGCAACCTCAGTGGAACCCCCAGCTTTGCAGAAGTATGTCAAACCAAAGGAACTCCCAGAGAATTAAAAACAACCACCAAACCCATAGAGAAATGGACTGCTTTGAAACAGTTCTAAGGTGTTCTGGGCTTGCACAGTGGGGAGGGATATGTTCCATTTCTTTTATGTGTTGGGGATTGGGTTGCCTATTGAAGCAGGGCTTTGCTGGCTATTTTCCTGAAGAGAACAGCTACTTCCCTGACCATGACTGAGAAAATGAGGGAATCTGTACACAGCATATGCCAATTAGGCAGAACATGTTGACACGTGGCCATCAATTTCCTTAAAGAAGACGTGATTTGGTTTAGAATATTGCCTTTTATTTAAATTAATCAGTAGATTTTCTTGGAGGAAAGGGTACATCACTGGAATTAAACCGAGACTAGAGCTCAAAAGCAGCACTTCATTGAGCAGACAAGACAGAAGCATGACTGCCAGTACAAGTAATGGTTCAATAGCTGAATTTGGATCTGTGGGACCTAGGCTCAAATCCATTAGATCTTGAGCCTGTCACTCTCTCTGTCCGCTTAACCTACCTCAGAGAAATACAGTTAGGATGAAGTGTGTGGATGGATAGGGAAGATATGTACTACTCTGACCTTGTTGGAGGATATTTTAAACATATACCTTAAGCATAGAGCATGAATGCAACAAACACATACACACATTTGTTAAGTCACCAAGTTTGACTAACTCAGTCAGTGGTATATCAGTTTGCCCTTTAAAATAAATTCAAAAATTCCATTGTCAATAAAAAATAGTGTAAAAATAAAGTCCATGATGCAGGGCAAACAGGTCTTTCACTGAGCCAAGCCTGGCTCCCTAAAGAACATCCATTCATGTTACACATATTTGGTACAAATTTATTATTATTGTTATTATTGTGTATATATATAAAGGGGGAATTGAATAGCTATAGCAGACTTTTAAAATGAAATACATGCTCACAATGTCATAGGTATTACATTTGAATCAGCTGGGAAAAAAGTTAATTTGTGAAAATGGCCTGATCCTGTACATGTTTACTCAAAAGTATGTCCCACTGAATTAGTTTACTCCTAAGTAAATGTGCATAGGCTTAGGCTGCACATGTACAACTAATATACATGTACCATAAAAACATTTACGCACTTAAACATAAATAAAATTATCTAGTAAATGTTAAAGCAGGGATGCTTGAGGAATTTGATTTCTGTGAATTCCAATGAGATCTGACCTGATCTGGATCTCTAGGACTAATGTGTGGGTCGGAATGTTAATTATTCTTCAGATTGCTCTGAATTTTGTGATATAGTTCTCAGCTAAAAAAAATACCAAAATGTATTTATATTATTTATTTTAGAATGCAATACATCTAAAAATGTGAATTTTGGGATAAAATAAATATTCAAATATGTGTTCTGTGATAAAAATATGTATTCTGTGATAAAATAGTATTTAAATATGTATTAAATACACATTTTTGTCTGGATTTTTTTAAATGGACTTGTGATTGAACACAAGCAAAACTGACATGGATCAGAAATAGAATGATCTGCCTACCCCTATTTGAAGCATTAAAAGCATACCTTTCCTTTCTGCACCACAGTTTTTCCGTCACTGATACACGTAACAAGTTCTGTTTCTAGACACACTCACCTTAAAATCATTTATTGTAAACATAAGTTCAGGAAACCATGGCATTTGGAAAAAGTAGTAGTAGTAGGATTTAATCACTTGTGATGGATGTCGTAGAATGTATTCTGGAAAGGAAAAAAATGTATTTTTTAAATTTGTACATTTGTCATTTGATATGTTGTTGGGGCACAATTTTGTGGAAAAGCAAATAAACAGATGCTAATGATTAAAAGAAAAACACCTATGAATTAATAATTAGATTGAATTATGATAAACTTGTAAGTAGGAATTATTTAGGTTACAGCATACTCCTATGCATATTTACCCAGAAGTAAGTCCAATCATGTTCTTTGAGGCATATTCCCTGGTACAGGGGTCACCAATCTTTTTTGGACCAGTGGGCACATTTCAGATTTTGAGAGTGCTGAGAGCACCAATCACAAAATGGCTGCCATTGAGGCATGGTATAACACAACATTAGAGAGAGGATAGTCATTGCTGCTGCCCCCCCCCCCAATATCATGTTTACCATGGAAATCAGCTATGACCTGCTGGTTCTGATTGTGGAGATAGTTGTTAAAGGTGCAAGAACCCTGTTTTCGCCAATGTCATTCCTCATCTGAACCCTAGGCTGCCATCCTGTGCCACTGTTCTCACTCATTGGCTAAAAACACTGACTAGCTGGAGCAGCCAGACTGGTTCATTTCACAGAAATTGCTTAGAAGGGTACCTGCACATTTTGTTTCATAGCTTTCATTTTAGGAAGGCTAGAGACTTTAAAAAAAGAAAGAAAGCTCAGAGGCTGGGGCCCCTGCCTGGGTACCAGTGAAGGCATTCACAGGCACCATGATGCCTGCCAGGTTGGCAACCTTCATCCTAGTAACGGTGTTTAGTATTGCAGTTCACACCTAGGATTTTCTTCTTAATGTTATGGAAGCAAGAGGGAGAGCACACAGAAGTGCTAAGTAAGTAACGATGTAATTTGCTTTGGTCTAGCAAACTCAGCTGTTGTGCAGGATCACTGTTTGCTGTAAAGACTGAACTGACCAGAACACAGGCAGTGTCAAGATCAGAGTGACGTATCAGCCTTTTAGGTGAATGTGTTCTGGTCCAAGCAGAGTAGGGATGCTAATATGTTCCCCATCCTACTACTGGTGGAGGTGTCCTGCTTTTTAAAGCCCCCCACCATCGTGTGGAATGTGGTAGGGTCAGTGACTGCAGCCCTATTCTCCCCTTTCACTCCATGAGGAAGATGACCGAATACAGCTAATGTAAACATAATAATAAGCATTTATATCAGGGGTGGGAAATCTTTTTCAGTCTGAGGGCCACATTTCTTTTTGGGCAGCTTTCCAAGGCCCAGATGGCAAAGATGGGCAGTGCCAGAGGCAAAAATGGGAAAAGAACTGTAAATTTGACCTTAGTGCAGTAGACTAGTTTCAACACATACATGCATGAACACACACGCTTTCTATCCTCCATCCAACCAAGAAAGCGGCATCTGATTTCAAAGAGATATTCCAGCCAGGCACAAATGGCAGGGATGTGAAGCAGAGCCAGTGAGGGGTGTGGCTGGGGAGAGAGCTCTGAGGGCCAGATAGAGAGGTCTACGGAGCTGCATTCAGCCTCCAGGTCTGAGTACTGCCCCTGTTATAGATTGAATTTTAGCCATTTCCCTCCCCTCTGATTCTGATCTTTCCTTATTTAGCTTTTCATGTGTATTGAAATTGTATACTAGGGCCCAAATAACACATAATGGGGGACTAGCGGGGAGTGATATACTTCCTTGAGGTCCTGCAAGGCTCACCTAGACTACAAACCCAATGCCACGGGGGACAAGGTTAATTTGTAGTTTTTGCTGGAGGATGTTATGTAAACTTATTTCCTGTATCTATATGGGGTGTCAAGTTCTTGTGAGATTTTCTGGAGCTAATCAGCAACAACGTTAGGATAAGCAAATATCTTGACCAATGAGCTAGAAGAGAGGGCTTATAATCCTTGTATAGATGACTCTAGCACTTATGATTTGAGAGACAGAGAGATGTGTACCTCTTTGTGTCTCTCTATGTCCCAAAGTTCCTTAGTTCCTGCAAGTATTTCCTATACTGTAGATGGGCAGGAGAAACCAACAGGCTTTGGCTGTGGACTGGCAGCAGAAAGTAGGGGACAAGAACCAGAATAATCAGGGTCATCCAGCATTCCAGATACTGGAAGCCAGTGGTGCTGACAGGATTTACAAGCCTCAGAATATACGTGAGTAAGTTAGGTAGGCCTCTACTCTATGTGCATAGAAAAACTGATCCTTGGTTTCAGGGACAGGGAACCATGTCTGAAGGATATTTGGCAGTGCATTCATGTATTGATTAATATGCATACATACTATACTGCCATGCCAGGCTAGAAACAAGTCAGGCAACCAGAAATCTAAGAAACTTAAAACAAAGGAAACATCGCTGCAGTCCAATATTCATTTACCTGTGGGAGTCAGGTTCACTGAAATCAGTGGGACTACATCAGAGTAGGTCTGTCTAAAATTATGCTGTTAAAGAAGCTAAAGAACACCAGACAGTCCTTCACTTTTTCAAAACAAACAAGGCCATCTGGGTCAATTTTTGAAAACATTGGGAGAAAGCGGGTCCCGTGTTACTCGTTGATAGGGGCCAATGGAAATGAGGTTTCAACATCGGTAAGGGTCCTACATACTTGAGGCTCACTTTCATTCCAGCTGTAGAGGTTAAGGCTATCAGTGGCTACTAGTCATGATGTTGTGTATTATATGTTCAGAGGCAGTATGCTTCTGAATACCAGTTGCTAGGGATCATTAGTGGGAAAGTGCTGTTGCCCTTATCTCCTGCCACTGGTTAGCCCTGGGGAGAATGCTGGACTGAATGGGCCTTGGTCTGATCCAGGAGAGCTCTTCCTGTGTTCCTATGTTTTGAACCAATTTGTTCTACCATTTTCCCTCTAATGCGTGACACCAGCATATGCTTATTCTTCAAATTCAAATTATTCTATTCTTAAATTTGCATCACAAATCACTATTTAAGATGAGAATGCTACAGATATATTAAACGTTGGATCCCATTCCCCACACTTACCTGTAAAAACAGAGGGATGTGGAAAATTCATAACAATCAGCTTCGTCACCGTTTCTGGGTAACAAATAGCAACTAGCCATGCAATCATTCCACCCCAGTCGTGACCAATCAGCACACACTTGCTGTATCCTATTATTTAAAAATAGATTTCTGACAGTTGTTTACCAACAGTTACATCCAAATATATTATCACATCAAAGGAAATGACAGAAGTTGCAGTATATTTGGTAACAATATCTCAACTTCACTTCCCCCCCTTTGCAAATGATTTACACCACCACAGTTAGGTGATTTGTTTCTATTAATATACCTTTTTAAGAATCATAGCTGACAACAAATCAGCAACAAGGTAGGACATTTTAAAATCATACATTTCTAATGCCTTTCTCCGTTTTCTCTTGAGTAGCTGAATTTTATTTATATATATGCATGTGTTTTAGATCAACTTACAACAAAAGGAACAGGAGAATGAGGCTACAATATGAAAACATTAAAAACATTATTTTAAAAAATAACTAAGATTGCATCATTCTAAGACAAGGGTGAGGAACCTGTGGCCCTCCAAATGTTCCTGGATGACAATTCCCATCATCCCTGATCACTGGCTATGTTGCAGTTTCTGGAGGACTACAAGTTCCCCACTAGGGAGAAATCCTAACAGACTGAGAAAAAAGGTTTTATAGCTCTTCAGAGATGCAACAAAAGTTAACAGTTTCTCAGTTCTAGAGGGGAGGCATTCTATGGCACTGGAGCTACAGCTGTAAAATATTAATACTGCACAAATAGATGGTCACTGAATGAGGCACTCATCTGATGAATAAAGCTAGCAGGAGAATTGACAGAGAACTGTCTCTGTCCTAAAGGAGGAGATGCAGTCTGCATAGGAGATTTAATTGACAGAAAGCAGTTCTAGAGATCACATCAGCTTGCTTATCAGAGAACAAGCCAGGGTCCCAGATGACAGTTGCAAACCTGTGTGTCAAGTGTGCCAGGAATAGATATGAGCCATAATAAGCAGAAGTTTATCAAGACCAGCACCAAAGGATCATTGAAAGTGTGGAGAGACTGAAGTAAGCAAGAGATTCTTAATACCGATAGGTATGGAAATGAAGGTGCCAAGTGCTGATCAAGCAAGAGGGCTGGACAGGAAGGGTCATAGAGAACCAATAGAGCAAAAAATGCTGTCTTTTTAATATCTTCTATCTTAAAGATTGAAATGTATACATAGGACAGGCTGTGGTTTCATATTTACTGGAAGTTAGAAATGTTAGGCTTTATCAAGACACTGCTTTTTTCGTAAAAAAAAAATGAGGTGCTGGTACTCATACGTTGACAAAAGTACCATGGGTGCCAGCACAAAATGACTGGCATGGGTAGAAAAAAAAGAGGTGCCAGTACTCCATACCAGTGAATACTGTACTATCACCAAAAAAAAGCCCTGCAGACACTTAACATCTACCTTAATTTACTGTTACCACAGTACCCCCACAAATATGTACTTACTTTTACCACAAATACTTGCACAAGTCTTGCATAGCTCATTATCCAATTTGCATGTTACTATGTTGGGGAGTGGGATGGTCTTGCTATGCGGAGGTCTTTCCTGCTGGTTGGGGGAGGCAGGGGTTGTATGCTTTGTACTCCAGCACAAAAGAATAAGAAAGTACAACCACTTGAGGAAGCTGAGGGAAAGGAGCCCTCCTGTGTTTAAGCAGTCACCCAAGAATTTTTTTTTAAAATTCACAAAATATTATACGTAGGTGAGGGAAAACTGCAATGCTGGTCATCAACCCAGTAAGTGTCTGTTATCCATAAACAAATTGCAATAATCTTCTCTATAGAAACAGTATTTGCTCAAGGCATGGGTAGGAACTGCATTTTCCCATCAACAACATAATGTGGTTTTGGTGCTGGTTAAGAGTAGTTTCTTACAACAGATGTTCTACCTGAAGCAAATACATTCTGATTGCACTTTACTGGGCTTTATTATCTAGAAAGCCCCTTCCATTTAGCTCTCAGCATGTGAGCACTGCATGTGTTGACGCTTTCATTCTAATTAAAGTATGAAATTTGTTAAACAGCTCAGAAATCACAGCTTTTATTTCCTTTTTCAGGATTATAATAAACTGGGCAGCATGGATGCTATTAACACACCAAGAGACTCCAAGATATCCTTTATATCTGTTATCAGGCAGTCTAGCTTGTAACTCTCTCTCTGGGCAGGAGCATCTGTTTCTCCATAGCCTCTCAAATCCAAGGCCACAACTCGGTATTCACTCTTAAATTCCCGCATTTGATGACGCCAGGAGTACCTAGCAAATAAGAACACAATTTTACTTCATAGTATTTATTTAAGACTGATAAGCTACTTCGTGTTCCTTTGGAAAAGCAGTTACACAAGAAACATAAAACAAGATCACAAAACTGAAGACAATAGAGATGTAACACCTGCAACGTTAAAACAAAAACTGCGCAAAAACAGATAAAACAAATCAAAACACATTTCAGTAAAAGATTACATCATAATTGCATGCATTAGTATAATTTTGGCACACTTCCATAATGATTGTTAGGTCAAAGCTTAGCATAATGTGGAATAGGATGTTATGAGCCTTCAAGTTGATTATAACTTATGGCGACCCTGTGAATCAGCGACCTCCAATAGCATCTTGTGGGACAGGAAATAACGGTAAACATCAAAAAACCCAGTGTTGATCCTGCTGTGAGACCAAAACTACTCAGGAAAAGGTGATGCATTCATAGCATCAACAAGAAAATGCATCACTTTATTATAGAGTTGTAATTGATCTTGGATATCATGTAGTCTAACACCTCTGCTCAGTGCAAAGTGAATCTACAGCATTCCTAACCCTTTAGCAAAATTTTATTGTTATGGATGCACTGAGACCATCATTTGGTAGGGTGATGAATGGTCCAAAATATACCAGTACTCTGTCATTGAAAGAAAAATCCTTCATTCCTGTACTGTTCACACAGCCACTTCAGTGGGAAATTGGCTATTGCTGTTCCTCTTCGCTTAGCTTTGCCTCATGAGCTTTTCTTTCAACTGTAGAATCTTTCTACATAATCTGGGGGACTGATCCAGCTAGAAGGACCGCATTCGAAGAAGGACATTTCTGGGCCATTGCCTTTCCCAACCATTTTACTCTCATGAAATCTGTGTGAGGAAATACAGGAATGAATGTGGCTAAGATATCTCTATTAATGGCTTACAGTAGCCCTGGGCATATTTAAACGGTACTGCAGTAATGTACAAAGACAGCTTTCTTTAAATCAACTAACAAAGGACTATCTGGACCAGAAGAATTAGGCCTCAAGAGTAATCTGATGGACAAATTTTGGCTCTTTCTTCAGAAGAAAAAAACAGGACAACCTGTTCATTCTCCAGCTCAAAGGAAGATGTAAAATGTGTAGCAAATTAAACAACACTGAAATTGTTTTTTTCTTCTTCGTGCTGTATTTTTCATTATGTCCTTATTCAGTCAATCTCAGCTATCTCTCAATGACGATTAACAGCTTTCAGTGCTTTGGTACTCGTGTAAAACTGCTAGAAATGTATTATGCAATAGAAAATTAATGAGAAAAATGAATTTGATAAACACAGTGATCCTGAATTAGAATATTACTCATTTAAACATATAATTTATTATGACTGGGTAACAAAGGAATAAAGATTAAAAGAATCCCAGAAGGTAATACAGTGTGCAGCAATGAATTTTATTGTAGTTAAATACTTTGCATTGTCTGGTCATTTTAACATATATAAACTACTTTACTGTCAGCAAGGAGCAGTGCTTTGTTGTCATTAAAGTATGACATTGATTCCTAAATCTCCAGGTTGCCCAGAAAAGTATGTAAAGCAAAGAGCTCTCAATTTCTTTCAGCCCAAGGGCACAAGTGTTCTGGGCATCATCACAAAATGGCTACCACAGAGCATAGTTAGTGATGAAGTTACTGTTGTGGGTGTGGCTAATCACAACATTTTTGTGTTGCAACAAAACACCAGTTTCATGGACAGCAAATTGATGAAGCCAAAATGCAAGTAACGGGCCCCAAAACCTCAGTACAAGGCACAGGTGGAGTCTGAACTCCAAAATACAAAATCACTCCTTTGAACCTACAGTTTTCTGCTCCAACAGACACCGGTTTCACAGAAAGCAAGCCAATTAATTTCACCAAATCACTACTAAATAAATTGCTCTAAAATTAATTTATTTACCCAAATTAATAGGATGGTCACCACCTGAACAATTTCCCCCAGATGCATAACTCATTCAGTATCTGCCTTAAATCAATTCCTCTTCAACTGTCAACCCACTGACTTCCCCTCTGCCAAACTTTCTTTTTCTCTGCCAGCCAGCTCGTTCCCATTTCTTTCTCTACTAGCCAATTCCCATCTCTTTTACTGGCCCAGTTTCTCACATACGCTCCACACATTTTTGCTGCCTCCTCATGGCTGCTTATTTCCCCCCTCCCTCTTCTCACAGTTGTTCATTTCCCCACTCAGGGATCCCAATTCTGTCTTTCTGGGTCCTCCATTTTTCACCTCCCTTCCTCAAACAGAGATGCCAGGGATTGAATGTGGGCCTTTTTGCATGCCAAGCATGTGCTCCATAGCAGTACCTTTCAACTACACAGCAATTTATTGAGATTAACACTTTTACAAAAATAAAAAACACCCAACACCTGACCTTTATAGATAAAGCATTTGCAGGGAGATGATTCACATAAAGAACCCCAGGTATCTTGATGTAACATTCTTATCCATAAAGAATGCACAAAGGAACATTTTTCATTATACATTATCTCAAAACTGATCTGAAAACACATCCAGTCAGGTGAGTGATTCAAAGTACTTTCTAAGATAGCTTGGACAAAGAGCAGCCTAATTGCCCATCAGTTTCCATTGTCAGTGAACAAGCATGACAAGCTGAGGGGAAACCACTTTGTATAATTTAAAATATTTTAAAAGGCTTTGTAAAAAAATTGTTTGCAAAAGGTCTTGCATATGTCTCCACGTCTTGATTACCTTTCTGTATATAGTATTTTAAACCCTGAAGAAATAGTTGGGATCGTTCAAAGCATGAATAGTCTCTTCAGTGAAGGTTTTGTTTATTCTGCCTTGGTGGGTCCAGTTTTCAAAGGCCCCAAGTTTTTTCCTTTCTTCCCAAACATACATTTAAAACACTATTATACCACTTTAAACAATCATGGTTTCCCTCCACACTGTTTGTTAAGGTTGCTGGAGGAGTTAAGAGATCCTTATTCCCTTCACAAAGCTACAGCAGTCAGAATGGTTAGACAATCAATCCCACTTCCAAGGGAACTCAGACGATTGTAGCTCTGTGAGGAGAACTGAGCTCTCCTAACAACACCTTTATTTATTGATTACCTTTACACCCCACCTTTCTTTTCATGATAGAAACCCAAGGTGGCTTACATATGGTTCCCTGGCAGTCTCTCATCCAGTCACTGACCAGACCTGACCCTGCTTCAGCAGGGTGCTGGCCTCATGTGCTTTCAGACCGCTGCCTGAGATCTTTCACAAACTATAGTTCCCAGGATCCTTTGAAGGAACCCCCGTTCCGCGCCGGGACTTACCGGTGAAGGGACGAGTTTTGCGGCCGCAGCCGAGCCGCCATCTTTGTGAGGGAGGCGTGCTCGCAGCGCGCTCGCGCGCTGACGTAGCACGCAGCGAAGGGGCGGGGCAGCAGACGGCCATTTAAGGCCGTACCGCCAGCCGCCCACCCTCACTTCAAATTTTGGCGGCATTTTCAAACGGAGGCTCCTGCATCGGCGGTGCGACGCGGCTCAAATCGCCCACCGACGCACGCAACTTCTTCGGGCTCTTGCGGGCCAGGCCTTGGTGTGGTGGCGCCGACGGCCAGGAGCGGTCGGCATGGCTCTATCGCGGCGCGGCTGGGGCAGTGGCGAGCCCTAGGCAGCTGCGGAGGTGCGGCCTGTGGGAGAGAGCCCTAGGCCATCGGCCGTCCAGTGGCGGAAGTGCGGCGCCAGCGGCCATCCAGCGGCGGATCAGGCGAGGCGGCCTTGTGGCCGCGTTCTTTTTCTTTAATTACTTCCCAGGGGACCCTTGTGGGAAGGTTCTCAGCCCCTCACCCACCCCATAGCAAGGGAGTGGGTCCCAGCCCCATCTTGCACAACACCCCCATTGTGCCGCTTAGGGCCCAGGTGGCCAGGATTGTTGGGTGAGACAAAGGGGCCCATAGGCAGGGGACGGGATTGAGTGGGTCCCAGCCCCATCTTGCACACCACCACCCCATTTGTCGCTTAACGGCCCAGGTGGTCAGGATTGTTGGGGTGAGATAAAGGGGGCCATAGGCAGGGGACTGGATCAAGTAGGGGACACGGTCCACCTGGACTGTGAGGGTGCAGACATAGGCCTTGGGGGACATAGGCCTTGGGGGGTCATTAGTGAGGATAGACCCGGCTACACTCTAGCTCAGGATGCCACCCAAAAAAGGCCAAGATGGGCCAAAAGGGAAGGGAAGGGCCCCCAGGGCAGAGGGTAGACGCCCACCCCCTGCTGCGGAGGATAGGGGACAAGGGGAAGGCATACCATGGACCACTATACTGGCTAGGTTAGAAGCCCTGGAGAGGGGCCCTGCCCAGCCGGCAACTAGGAGAACAAAGGAACCACCCCCCAAGCGGCCCCAGGAGAAAGTGCAACGTCCAGTTGGCGGGGCTAACGCTGCGGCTATTACTTCTATCTTACCGCGACTGGACGCGCTGGAGGCAGGGCCTAGTGGGGCCGCAGCAAGAGCACCCGGAGCAGAAGCAGGACATGCAGCCCCAGGACCAGAGCCCAGGCATGGGCCTTCAGCGGACAACATAGGGGGTGAGTCTCCCTGGGCAGCACAACAACAGGGGCAGCCCCAGTGGGGCTGGCCCCAGTGGGGCTGGCCCCAGTGGGGGTTCCCATACTGGCCCTTTTCCCCACCAGCTGAAACCGAGCGGTATGGGCAAGCGGGGATCACCATGGGGGCAGGGCATGGTACACCACAACAGCTGCCTCCGCTAGGGGTGGCCTGTGAGCAGGTCTGGCAGGCCACTGCCGGAACAGGGATGGGAGTGGGGGCTCAGCCCTCCTGGTCCCCAGCAGAGGACACTGACCCTCTGGCCTCAGTGAGGGAAGGGGCTATACCTTTAGGGGAGACATCAGCCCCACTGGGCTTTCACCTGCTGCCTGCTACAAAAGAAAAAATTTGGAAGGGGGAGTACGTCGACTTATTCTCACTTCTGTACAGGGAACCAGTGAGGAGGGAGAAGGATAAGGGCGAAGAGGCAGAACCTGACAAGCCCAAGAGGCGGCGCATTGAACGCACTTGGGCTAATTGGTTGCCTGCATTTCTGACATACATGGGGGTGGTGATGCAGAAACAGCCACAGAGGGGCCCTATTCTGATTAAATACCTCGATATTATATATCGGGGCTACTCCGAGTTCCAGGGGGCAGCATGGCTCGCCTATGACGAATCGTTTCGTATGAAGGCGGCCTTTGATACCTCCCTCCCCTGGGACAAAAAGGAAGCGGACCTGTGGCTACAGTTTATGCCACACTCCAAGCCCATAGCCAGGGATAGAACGGACAGCGGCCACCTCCTGGCCCGCCAGGCAGCAGCAGCTCCTTCCCACGGGCCTGCGGGGCAGGGGGTTCAACCCCGCCTGCTCTGCTGGGAGTTCAGCTCCCGAGGCCGCTGTGGTCGTAACCCCTGCAGGTTCCGACATGAGTGCGCAATATGCGGGGGCCCGCATTCCTGCGCTGCCTGCCCCAGGGGCCACCACTTCAGAGATGGGAACAGGGACTCACCTGGCGCAAGGAGACCGGGAGCTGCTAGCGCAGCTCAAGGAAAGGGGCCCCAGTCCAGTTAAACTCTCCGAACTCCAGCGCTTGCTCTGCTGTTACCCCCGAGTCCAAGACGCCCAATTTTTGCTACAGGGCTTTACAGAGGGTTTCCGGATTCCCTATTTGGGTCCCAGGCACCCCTTCATGTCCCGCAACCTAAAATCAGTGGCGGGTATGGAATCGGTCGTGGGGGAAAAAGTTAGGAAGGAGGTCATGGCAGGCCGCGTGCTGGGCCCCTTTGCGGCACCACCCATCCCTTCACTCAGAGTTTCCCCGCTGGGCCTTGTTCCGAAGAAGGCACCAGGCGAATTTCGCCTTATACACCACCTGTCCTTTCCCCAGGGTGGGTCAGTAAATGACTTCATCCCATCAGACCTCTGCTCTGTCCGCTACACGTCATTCGACTGTGCGGTTCGGTTCGTATGGTTAGGGACTGCGGGATGGCCGCCCTCATGGGAAAGTGTGACATCAAATCTGCCTTCCGTCTCCTCCCTGTGCACCCACGGGACTTTGAGCTGTTAGGCTTTGCCTTCATGGGCAAATACTATGTGGATAGGGCATTGCCTATGGGCTGCTCCATCTCATGCTCGGTTTTTGAGCGCTTCAGCTCTTTCTTGGAGTGGGCAGTCAGGAGACGGGCAGGCCGGCAATCAGTGGTGCACTATTTGGACGACTTCTTGTTTGCGGGCCCTGCAGACTCGGGCGCCTGTCAGGCATTTATGGAGCAGTTCGCAGGGATGGCGGGGGAACTGGGTGTTCCCCTCGCGGCTGAGAAAACTGAGGGCCCGTCCACTACCCTCACTTTCCTGGGCATAGAGATCGATACAGTGGCCCAATGCTGTAGGCTCCCGCTGGATAAGCTGGTGGCCCTTAAGGGGAAAATCTCAGGGGTGGTTGGGGCAAAGAAGGTGACATTGGCCACACTTCAACAGCTGGCAGGACATTTGAACTTTGCATGCAGGGTAGTAGCACCCGGGCACGCATTCTTGCGCCGCGTGTACAATGCCATGGCGGGCCTATCACGCCCCCACCATCACACACGTGTTATAGCCGCTCTCCGGGAGGACCTGGCAGTTTGGTCCACCTTCCTGCAGGAATTCAATGGGGTCTCCTTATGGAGAAAAGATCGCCTGTTGGAAGCGGAGCTACAGGTGAGCTCCGACGCCTCAGGTTCCTGCAGTTTTGGGGTCATTTTCCATGACTCATGGTGTCATGGCAGCTGGCCACAGAATTGGGCGCAGGCTGGCCTAACCAGAGACCTGACCCTTCTGGAGTTCTTCCCCATTGTCGTGGCCGTACACCTTTGGCCGGACAAACTGGGGAATTCCTCAGTCCATTTTTGGTGCGACAACCTCCCCACGGTACATGTCATCAACACCCTGTCCTCTAGAAATCCCAATGTTATGCGTTTGGTTCGAGTGTTTGTGCTCCAATGTCTCCGCTATAATATACAGTTCCTTGCGCGCCATGTCCCGGGTATTGATAATAGCATTGCTGATGCTCTATCACGGAACCAGATGGAGAGATTTCACCAGCTGGCGCCGTGGGCAAGGGCTCAGCCGGACGTGGTACCCCCAGCGCTATGGGAGATTGGAGGACCGAATCAGAACGGGCCATAAGCCTTTCTGTGGCACCCAGCACTTTGGCCAGCTACCAGGGGGCAGGTAGGGACCTGGCAACTTTCAGGGAGTCCAGAGGCTACACCCAGGAGTGGCCCATCCCTGTGGAGCATCTTATGGAGTTCTGCGTGGAAGGGAAGCCGAGGGGGCTTTCAGTCAGGACCATCAGAGGTAAGCTCTCAGGTCTATCCTTCCTAGCGAAAGCACGGGGCTTTCAGGACTACTCCGGTGACTTTAGGGTACGCCGGATGCTGGAAGGGTGGTCCCGTGAGCGCCCGCACACACCTGATGCGCGTGCCCCCTTTTCCCCAGAGTTACTGTTGGGTCTGCGGGGACAGTGGAGGGTGCTATGTTCTTCCCATTTTGAGGCACTGCTATACCATGCTGCGGCCCTCACCTTGTTCTTCGGGGCCTTCCGAATAGGGGAGGTGGTGGCAGGTTCTAAGACGGATAGCTCCCTCCGGGCCCTCCAGGTTTCTGATCTCAGCTGAGAGGCAGGGGGGGCCCGTCTGCGACTCAGGCAGTCAAAGACGGACCAACGCCAAAAGGGTCGCCTGAATGTGTTATCCCCATGCCAACAGGAGGAGCTCTGCCCGGTCAGGGCCCTACGCATTTTTCTGGCAGCCCGCGGGCTGCAGCCAGGGTACCTGTTCAGGCACAGGGACCTCCAGCCCCTTACCAAGTACCAATTTTGGTCGGTGGCAAAGACAGCACTCCAGCGGCTAGGTGTGGATGCCCGCAAGTTCGGGACACACTCCTTCCGAATAGGTGCAGCTTCCACCATTGCCCACCTGGGTTTTTCCAAAGGGCAGCTGTAGGCAGTGGGCAGGTGGTCCTCGGATGCATATAAGACGTATGTTAGACCACTAACGGAGATGCATGAGGCCAGCAGCTAACGGCGATGTTGTCAATTTTGGCAGGCCGCTTGGAAAGATCGGAACAAGTGAGCATCCTCCTCTGCGGCCACAGCATGATCTTCTGGGCAGGCCGCAGGGCGGCGAAGTCCCGCATTGGAACACAGCTGGGGCTCAGTCAGTGGGCCTCAGTGCGGTGGCTGGGACGACGGGGGATGCGTTGGGACGGCCTCCTGCCTACCTTGTTCCGGTCGGCTGTGGACTGGGCAGTGCCCCAGGTGCTGGTCATCCACCTGGGAGGTAATGATTTGGGTCTGTTGAGGGGCAAGGCCCTAATCGAACAGGCATGTAGTGACCTCCAGGCCATTGCGCTGCGCTGGCCTGGGGTGCACTTGGTATGGTCCGACATCCTGCCGTGCAGGACGTGGAATTGGGCTGATGACCCACGGGGAATGGACAGGGCTCAGAAAAAGGTTAATAGGCAGATTCAGAGGGCCATGAAGGGCCTGGGGGGTTCTGTCATACACCACCCAGAGATCAAGCAAGATAGGCTGGAGTTGTTTAGGCCAGATGGCGTGCACTTGACTGACGAGGGCAATGACATCTTCCTAATGGACCTGCAGAGGGATGTGCACCGGATTCTTATCGGGTGTGGGGCAAGGGGAGACTAAGCAGAGGCTTGTCCCCCTTTTGTGGCAAGGAAGCACGGGGGAAAGGTTAAAAGGGAAAGGGCAGCTAGGTGACACCTTTAGGCACCTTTGGGGGTGATTGGCGGTCCGGGGGCCTGCAGCTCTGGGCTATACGGCCCGGGGAGGCAGAACACGGGCCGCTTTTGGGGCCAACGTGCCTCATCCGCTCGGAGTTTCACGGCTCCGGGGGGCGGTGATGCGGGTTGGACCCCCTACACATCTTCAGGGTGTGGCCGGAGCTGGGGCCTGGCACAGGGCAGCCCCAGGCTCTGGCAAGGTTTGGTTGCCCTATAGCTGCAAGCAGGCTTCGCCTGGATCAGCTGAATTCCCCCGCACTGTATGGTCCCTCTGCAGGTTCATTGGTTATAATTGACTCTGTTTTTAATAAAGTGGCCCATGATTTACCCAATGAACGGTGTCTGTGTTTATTTCGTCAATAGGCCGCAAACCATGGATGTTTAAAGTGATATAACACTGCTTTACATGTGTGGTACAGCTGGGGTCATTGTTATGTCTTATTTCAGTCCTCCTCCCACTTCCTCAGAGCCCTGTTGTTTTAATTGTGGAGCACGACCAGATCACCCTACTTGTGTACAAATGCTGTTCATGAGATGCATGTGGTATTTTATGCAAAGCCATTTCTAGCACGTCACTTAGGTATTATGTATTTATCGTCGATATCTCTTTGGGAAGCTCAAAATCTTTCAGCCTGCCCTCCAAGCACTGACTATGCTGAAATCTGCTTTAGCTTAACCAACAGAAAACATTGGCTTACCTCACACAATTCTCTACGCTCCCAAATAATGCTATGGAGGCTCCTCAGTTAAACAATAGCAAGAGATATCCCAAACCCAAGAGTGTAAGATATGAATGTTTGGGAAATGTTTTGAAATTAGAGCACCTTCCCAGCAATAGTAGATTTTTTTTTTTTTGAAGGTGCGATTTGGATGCACATCTGCTCTTCACATAGCAAACATATACATCCTTCCACGTGTTTCACAATGTTCTAGCAGACAGTGGACTGGTGTATGGTGGTGGTGAATCAGATTATGTGCTGGGGAAATGGCTGCCCTACTGGTTTCCATGCTAAATAGAAGAATACTCTAGAATTTCTTTAGAAAATTCAGAACAACTGCTCAATAAGACCAGATATAATCTAAGTTCCACGTAATCTTTGCAACCATATCTGGAGGAGCTGTAGACACCACACACACATATGTTTGACTGGGCCCCTAGGCTGGTGAAAAATCAGTTCCTGATTAACTGGCAGATACTTATGCTTCTTGCAGATATCCTATCCATATAATACCCAAGCTCCATACTGAAATGATAGATTCAAGAAACATGAAATATTATTAAAAGCACAAGATATATTCACTAATAGGCAAAAAAAAACCTTTGCAGTTTAAGAATTATCTAGAGCCAAAAGATATTTCTATCAAACTTTAAAAAGCAGGGAAATTGGGCAGCTACAGTGAATGCACCAGGGGAGCAGGAGACCTGACCTCTTCTCTGAGATATTGTACTGCCCTACAAATTTGTAAAAATGCAAACACAATTTGGTTTGGTCTTTCACAGTCCAATCCACTTGCTGTGTAGCTTGGAAGAATTTGATAGCATGTGCCTCTGAGGATATGGGGAGGAGGGGAGGGGAGGAAAGAAGAGTAGGGGAGAGGGAGAGGGAAGGAGGAAGGGAGGAGGTGGGGAGAGGAGGGGGAGAGGAGGATTGTTAGGAGAAGTCCTATTCCCCTGGGAAATAACTATTAAACTTAAAGTTGCATGGGGGGTTGTAATCCCATAAACAAAGCTGCAGCTATGTGTCTGGGGAATTGCCTGCTCAGAAGAGACTTGGCAAACAGCCACAGAAGACAATGGGGCCTCTATGTCCAGAGGCAATCTATTAAACCAGCTCTGCCAGGGGAATAGGATTTAGCACCCTTCACAAACTACACTTCCCAGGATTCTTTGGGGGAAGCCAGGACTGTTTAAAGTGGAATAAATATCTTGCATGGGTGTGGCCCCCTGATTAGCCAAGCCAAACAGCTGTCAGTCTGGCTTTTACAACACTGACAGTTGGTTCTTACTGAGTATGCCTGCGCTATCATAGACGCCAATGTTAAATTTCTTAAATTAATTAAAAATCAGCAATGCATTTTAAAAAAACATTTAAACTGCAGAAGATGAAGGTAAGAGTATGGGACAAGGTCAGTAATAGGATTACAGGTACTCTGTGAACATGGCTGAGTTTTAATTAATTTCAACAAATTATGAGACAACAGACAAAAGTCCAACGGGATCTGGATTTTTTTCTTTTGTTTTACCCTTTGAACTCTCTATTCTCTCTTAATATTTTTTGCATCACCATACAAACTTAGAGGGTTGTTAAGCAAGAGTTTCTGAGTTCAGGACTCTAAATTTTGTAAGATTTTGTTTTGAAATGAGCTTATGGGAAGCAGTAGAATGGCATGGGGGGCATTTTCAATTTAACATGGTGAAATGGGTTTCCGGACTGCCTTCAAGTTGATTCCGACTTATGGCGACCCTATGAATAGGGTTTTCATGGTAAGTGGTATTCAGAGGGGGTTTGCCATTGCCTTCCTCTGAGGCTCAGAGGCAGTGACTGGCCCAAGGTCACCCAGTGAGCTTTATGGCTGTGTGGGGATTCTAACCCAATGTGAAAAATCCATGCTGGCTATAGTATACAGCCACTCTTATGGCTGTATAAGACATGTCATGATGATTATGCAACTATCTAGCTAGGTCTCAGTTAGAACTAAAATGCAGACATGTTTTTCTCTATAAGGTCCCTAAAGAAAATAAGGATTTATTCACACAACCACTTTATATAGTAAAGTCAGTTTTAGCTACCTTAAGTGGTTTTGGGAAACTAATTGAACTATTGTTGCTCCAGCAGGTGCCATGATCATGATTTACCAATACCTGTTTCATTCAGCCAGCTTTGGGAAGACTTTCCAGGGCATGATAAAAAACTATTTCTATGTATACCGAAGGAGAGCATACATAAAAGGAAGAAAAAAGCAGCAATTTAAAAAGGACTTTTTAATTGTGAAAATGGATGTTCATTTTCTGTATATTTCTAATTCTCAGTCTTAATCATGAGTAAAAACTATATGGCAATGGCTGTAGCATTTATAAACTATGAAGCACCCAGAATGTTTTAGGAAATTGACTGTCTCTGGATAAAGTGTTTTATAGGCAATTTCTTAAGATATTTTGAAAGTTTATCAGAGTTGACTTCCGGGAAGGGTGACTTAGCCTGTGCCTGCTTTTGAGACGGGCTCCTGCCTCAAAAGAAGCTTATTCAGATATATCAGTCAGTTTTTTTTTTTTTTTTTGACTGATTAAACTTCTCCCGGGTAGGGAGAAACGAAGAGATTAACCTCAAAGCCTATTTTTGTTGGGACGACCAGATCTCATTAATTTATGGGACGAGGTCCAGCCGACGAAGGTGGGACGGATTTTCAACAACAAGCTCTATCTGATAAAGCGAACGTTCATCTTATCTTCTAAGAGAGAACGCACTAACAGGCAAGCACCCTTCTTTCTATATTTTTCTTTTACTTGACTTAAATTGTTGCTGTTTAAAAGAGATTTGCCAGATTGATCGGTTTTTGACATCTCACTGGGGAGCCATAACTTCTCTCTGCTACTCACTAATTAATAGCTTATCTCTGTTTTTGTTGCAAAAAGCTGTCCTGGATTTGCATTCTAAAGATATACACAGAAGAGGGATTTCTATTCCAGATTTTTATTTTGAAGAATATTATATTGTCTGAGACTACTCTCTTTTTGGTCTATTTTATTTTGACGAATCTGTTTCCTGACGACCGCCATTAATTGTTTCGATCCTGGGAACTGCATTTTGTTTACTTAAGCATGGAGAGATAAGGCTGTCTGCTCTGTTTATACTGTGATGTCACCAAGTTTGGAGTATTAACCCAATTGTTGCTGAAATAAGAAGTGGTTTTCCTATATTTTTCTTTTAAAATGGCAATTAAGAAAGTGGCTGAGAATCTGGAAATAACTATGTTTCAGAAAATAATGGATGAGATTGAGATAACGAAACAAAACCTGCGACAGGGTTGTAAGGAGCTGAAAATTGAATTGAGTAAAATGAAGCAGGAGATTAAAGATATAGGGGTCCCTGTGAGAGAGGTGACCCTGGAAGGGGTCCCTGTGAGAGAGGAGACCCCGGAGATTGGAACAAACGTGGAACAGGAAAAAGATTTGGAGTCTATGGACTTTAGAAACAAAATCTATTGTTTGGAGACACAGGAGATTAAAGACATAGGGGTCCTTGTGAGAGAGGAGACCCTGGAGACTGGAACAGGGGTCCCTGTGAGAGAGGAGACCCTGGAGACTGGAACAGGGGTCCCTGTGAGAGAGGAGATCCCGGAGATTGGAACAAACGTGGAACAGGAACAAGATTTGGAGTCTATGGACTTTAGAAATAAAATCTATTGTTTGGAACTCAATGTTATCTCTGAAGAAATTAATGAAGATTCTAGAGATAAAGTTATCAATGGCATGGATAATCTTCTGGACTGGAATGATGTGATGGAGCCCAATATAGAGAAAATCTATGGAATTAATTGCAGCCATGTGACAATGGAAAAACTTTCAAGAGATGACCCAGTGTATTTTGAAAAAAAGAACAGAGATATGATTTTACAGCAGTATTTCAGCAACCTATTCAGAATGGATGGCAAGAAAATATTTGGGATAGAGGTAATTCCCATCAGACTCTTACTATATGACTATGGCTTTGACAGCAAGATTATTATGGAATACTGATAATGGAAGATTGGATACTGAAATTACTGGACTTAACAAGACTACTGAAGATGGAAGATGGAAAATGGAACTAATAGGGATAATAGAACAATGGCTACTGAAATTACTGAACCTAACAGATTCTGATGTGATGGATTAATTGAAATGTTTATTTTGACTATGGTTATGACAATAAGATTATCATAATTAGTAATGAGATGGATTAATCGATATGCTTATCTGGAAAAAAAAATTGATAGATATATTTCTTAAAGAATTGAAACCTCTCTTTGACTTTTTGTGGAAAGAATAAAGTAATGTTTATGAGATTTGATGATTAAGTAAGATAACTACTGGAGGAAAGTGATTTTATAATATGACTTAAGAGACAGGATTGTTATATATTATAGACTTATAACTGATTTGATCTTTGACAAATGGGAAGTCAATATTTTACTCTTTATTTTTTATTTTTGTTTTTTTTTTCTTTTTTTCTTTTTGTTTAACTATTTTTGATTTTGTTTTTTGTCTTTGAATGTTTTATGATTTCGTCTTGTATGTTTTATGAAAAAAAAAAAAAAAAAAAAAGAAAGTTTATCAGAGTTAATGTGTCAATAAAGAGAAAGTGCCCCATTAACACATCATTCACATACAGGCTGTGGCGGCTGATGCTCCATGCTAGGGCAGTGAAATCCGCTCCAGCCTCAGCACACTGGACAGCTCCTTGAATGTTTAGATTAAAAACCAGAGCATTGCATGCAAACTCACAGAGTTTGCAAAATAAAAAAAGGACATACTCTGTTTGCCTTACTTTATAAGTTTGTCCCCATTTCAGAGATTGGGGCCTCTATGTCCAGAGGCAATCTTTGTCTTCTGTGGCTGTTTGCCAAGTCTCTTCTGAGCAGGCAATTCCCCAGACACATAGCTGCAGCTTTGTGTATGGGATTACAACCCCCCATGCAACTTTAAGGTATCCTGAGTCTTTAACACATTCAACAGATTAAACTTTCTCTGCCATGGAGGTGCAGATGGGCTGAACTTCACTGCTGGTTCCAGCTGGTAGTCGTTGCATGGTTTTTAGACTGCAAGCAGATACTGTCATGAACCTGTAATGTTCATGAGTTATTAAAAATCTAATAGCAATACTTTGGCTCCAGCAAGGGGACTCTGGGAGATGGTTACAGTTAGAAAAGACAAGCCTTTGCCAATTTGCAATTCTGAGTTTCACTTCCCAGCTGAAGATGGTTAGAGAAGTCTTAACAAGCCGCACCTGTTTATCTTTGCTGATTAGCAAGTGCCTGGTACCGAAGGTCATCCTTGGCCCGTACAGTTGGAAAACACAGTTGGGAGGGGGGCCCGCAAGGCGCGAAAATGTGAGAAACATCGAGAAGAACGTTACATCAGCCAATTCCTGATTGGTCAATTAATCTTGGACCGTTAGGATTTTTTTCCTTTAAGTATAGGGCTAGAGACCCATAGCCTTTGTTCTCTGTTCTCTGCCTATGCTGACTGGCACCAGAGTTCCAAACCTTTCTGCCTTATGGTTCCAGGGGTTGCTTATGGGAAGGCAACCTATGTCTGGTTCCATTGCTTTATGTTGAACATCCATCTCTCTTAGGAGAGGTGCCACACAACCAACTACCTCGTGTGTAAGTAGTTAGGTGAGTTTAGTTTGTTATTTGCTTGTTGTGTGTATGAATTCTCTTATAAGAACCTAAACCCCTGTTGGGTGAATGGTCTTAAAGGATTACTTGCTGCTATATTTTATGTGCACTTATATATCTTAATAAAGCTACTTCTATTTAACCTGGTGTGTTCATTGAGAGAAAGGGTGGTTCTGGATTCAGTACTTTGACCAATCTCAGTCACTAACTACCAAAGAGGGTTAAGAAGTTAAAGACTTGGATTTTAAGTGTTAAACCAGAGGTGCCTGGCAAGGAGTGTAACTGTGACTCTTGCCTTTTAGGACCTTGGTTTTATATATCTTCTGGGCTCAGAGATCCCCTGGCTCTGAGTGGACCAGTATACAGGGGTGGTGGCAGCCTACCTTCTACCTTGCAGGGTTGTTGTGAGCGTACACAGCCTTGGCAAGGGTGAAGTAATAGCTTTTTTGTTCCAGTCTCATTTCCCTAAGGGTGGGGGTCTGAGTCTGATGCATGAACCCAGTACCTTGGTGGTCCGGGGGTCATGACAGATACCACGGCTTCAGAATGAACATTTTTAAATGCTCATTTTTCCCCTATAAGATTTACTTCAATGCCTATTAATTTGATTTCTGAGTAGCTTTCTACAAACCTCTTCTTCCCACATATACCTATATAAAACATACATAAGGTGCTAGCCTTTAAGGCGTCATAAACCTCTGAGGTTTTTTGGTTCTGCATTGCATTGAAGCAATTAACTATAAGGGAATAGCCATCATCACAATAAAAAGTGCCTCTGAGCATGTGTGGAGTTCTGCATCCTCCTCATTTGAGTTACACAACCAGCCTCCACCCAGGCATTAGGGCTAAGTCCAAGTAAACCTGAACCCATAACTTCTCCCTTTGGAGGGAGGACTGCCTGAAATTAAACAGTCTTCACTGGGTGGTATTAGTTAACTCTTCTTGCTGCTTCATTATAGTTGCATAGCTGCTGAATTAGTTAGCTTAGCACATTTTTTAAAAAAATGACAATCTCTGGGAATAGCTACACTGCTGCATTTCTGGATGATGGCTGTAGTCACAAATAAGTGTACAGTTTGGCACAAGTATGCCACAAGTGTATAGATTGTCATAAGGGTGGGGGAACCTAACATCTTTAGACGTTTTACCACTGCTGCCTGAAATTCATCAGTCTTCTCCCCGTTAGAACCCTACTGCGAAAAATAATATTAATGCTTAGAAGGGTGCACAAATATGAGACACAGGCTTTGAGGGAATTAATGCATTTGTTAATTGTTCTTGCTGTTTCTTCTGCTTCTGAAACAACCGTTTTATTTCTTTGAAAATGCACCCTTGCCACTTTATGCAATGTGTACAAACCAGGCTTTAACGCGGTTTCTGCTTAGAGTTCATACTTTTTTCATTAAGATCTTTTAAGAAGCCACCCCACAAAATCAAGATGCTACACAGAATCTGGGGGGAGGAATAAACTGAGTGGGTGGCTCTGGGTGTTGGTCACAGCACACACTCCTCCCCTCCTTATTTAATATACAGACCTCCCAGAGGGACCTCAGAACAGCCTGAGTCTCTTGTTGAACATGATACACAGGTACAGGATGGGTGGGGGACGGGGAAAAGCGTAAGGGGGAGGGGAGCTCAGAACAGCCTGGACACAATCTCATGCTCTTGTTGAACACCATACACAGGTCTGGAGTGGGGATGGATAGGGAAAAAATCAAGGGGAATAATTTCTTTTAAAATCCTATCAATAGTGGGGAGGGGCTATCATTTGATATAAAAAGGGTGGAGCCAATAATTTTATATAAAAGGGGTGGGGTCTATAATTTTATATTAAAAGGGTGGGGCTAGGAGGCAGGGAATAGGGGTAATTCTTTCTTCCTATTAGCTAGGTAACTCTTGCTTCCTGTTGGTTGGCTGGACCCGTCAAAAAATGAGATTGATGAAGGCTATATCTATTTTCTTCTTGTGAGTAATGTGACTAGGGCTAAAGTACAAAATGCATTCCAATTTATCAATTATTTGGACAGTAAATTTTTGCCTTTACAAGTACAGTCTTTTACTGTGGTGCATATTTACAAAACATAATCAATATGCCAAAATCTATGGAAATTTGGTTCATATCACCAAACAACAGAGCAGGAATGGGGAGCCTATGGTGTTCCAGATGTTGCCGGTCAACTGCCCCATCATTTCTCACTATTGGCCATGCTGTCTGGGGATGATGGAAGACAGAGTCCAACAACATCTGGTGGGCAATAGGTTCCCCATCTCTGCAATAGAACTTTGATAAGGTTAAGGTTGATTTCCTATAACAATGACCTTGACTTTCTTCTGTGAACATGAATGTCAGTCAGTTGGGGTTACAAGGAATTTCATTAGGCTTTACGTTCCAGTGGTATGTACAGCTTGTACAACAGTTATGTCTTAATTATCATTACAGACAATAGCTTCAAATGTTAGAGTTCTTAGACAAAACCAATATAAAAATTAATAACAAGAGCAAAATGGATTTGGGTTTTGATCTTGCTTATATAGTTCATACAAACAGAAACAAATGTGGTATAAAACTAACATAAAGAAAGCAAGAGGAGTTTTACCAGAACTCTGGAAAGCCATGCAGGAGCAACATAAGTGGTTTACCCCTCTCTCCAGCAGCCACATAGTGGAATCTTAACCCAGAATCCTGGAAGTGAAAGAAAAGACAAGTTGCATTTTTATATTCATGGATAAATGTTCAGGTATCCGAGTATTAAAAAGAGCTTTGTTCAACTCATAGAATTTAGTACTTATCAAGTGTGACATTGAAAGTTTCGGCACTGGACTGACTAAAAGGTGCCTCCAATTAGTAGGGCAGCAGATTTTTTTTAATGTTAATTATCTTCAAGTACTTTTAAAGCTATGGGTGGCAAGTAGGCACCTTTTTAGAAGAGGCATTTCTCCTTCTCACCAGCGGCACCACTAGCGGGAGTGCGGGGGGGTGCAGACCTCCGGTGCGCGCCCTCCCAGGGGCATGGACGAGGTGGCTGGGCTTGCGTGCACACGCGCACTCGAGGCCAGCCACCCCATCCATGCCCCAGGGAGGGCGCACGCCGGAGCGGCACCCAGCTGGAGAAGGCCTGGGAACGCCGGCGTGCCTCCCTCACCCCGCCGATGCTGCTCCCGGTCTCGCCAGCCCGCCCGCCTCTGAGGAGGAGTTGGAGCAGCCTTGCTGGGCAACGGCGCAGGGCAGGGCGGCTCTGGGTGTCACCCCCCTCATGGTGACACCCGGGTGCGAGGCGCACCCTCCACACCCCGGTAGTGATGCCCCTGCTTCTCACACATACACAGAAAGAAAGAGGAATGTAGAAAGTTGTCTTATATGGAGTCAGACCATTAGTCCATGTGGCTCAGTACTGTTTACACTGGTTGGCAGTGGCTCTTCAGGATTTCAAACAGAGGTCTTTCCAAGCATTGTTGAACATGATACCTTTTGCATGCAAAGCATGTGTTCTACCACTGAACTATGGCCTTTCCTCTTGGTGCCTGGGGTGGCATAGGAGGGCATAATCTTTTAAAAATGCTCTCTTCTTCTGAACTTTGGTTTTATTCATATGCATATATGCAGATTTTATTATTAAAACACATACAATTGATGGACTAAGATTTCTTTAACCCATTGACAGTTCTAATAATCACATGAGGTTCTCCATCCCACAATTTAAGACTGGGCAAACTTACCTGAGAGCATACTGTCCCCACCCCCAGGAATGTTTTCTGTAAGTCTGCACCTGAGCAGGATATTTCACAACCATTTGTTTTATGAACTCTGGGGCTATTTGCTGGCATGTATCCAGGTACCTTCAAGGAGGTGGAAGAGCATGGGAGGAACAGAGGAGGAGAAATGTTGGGGCCGTCCACTTTATTGTGACATAGCACAAATCATATAAGCAGATTAAAGGATCTATTCTATACAGTCCCTTGTTTCTGGTTCGGCAGGAATAACACACAACACCTGGAAAAGACAGCTAATGGGAACTGGCTATGAAATACGTTGCAAAACTGGTGTATACATGCCTTAGATAGGTACCATACAAGGTTTCCACTGAAGCCCTAAAGGGGCCATAGTGATGTTTGGCAAAATGCTACCTCAACTGGATGTCACATTATTTCTCATACTATTTCAGATAAACAAACAATCTCTCTGCTGAGAGTGCTAATAAGGACACCAGCCAAGCACTGTCAATCCCTTTCTGTTAGTAACTATCTTGAGAGCCTCTATTCATTTCATGCTTCACATCAGACAGCTGTGAGAGGCGAAAACTCAGCTGTAGTGCAAGAACACGGCTCTGGATAATTGAGAGAGGTTTATGTGGCTGCTGCCTCATTATTTTGAAGATGTGATACAATGAATCTCATGGTAAAATCAGTATATCACTTTGAAACTAGGGTTTATCCTAAGCAAAAAGGTCAAGTATATTTTAAAGCCAGTTTAGGTGTCATGGCTCCCCCCATTGCTGGTTGCTGAAGATGCTGCAGATTCCCTACTGCAGGGATGGGGGGCTTGTGTACCTCTAGATGTTGTTGGTCTCCAACTCCCATCAGCCCCAGGCAGCATGGTCAATAGTGAAGGATGATGGGAGTTGTAGTCTAGTAATATCTGGAAGGCCACCGGTTTCCCACCCTAGCTGTACAGTCATTCCATCATAGAACTATGTTCCCAGAGTTCCTTGTGGGAAAGCCATGATTGTTAAACTAATTTAATAATAACCTGATCATTCCACTTTATAGATAACTCAGTTCATTTTATACATAACCTTTTAACAAATTGAATATGCTGTTATCAAGAAAAATAGACAAAGATGGAAGTCACATGAAAAGGTTTTCTATCCAAGTTGAAGTGCTATAAATTAGCATTGTGTTCAGACCAACAATTTCCTCCCAAATATCAGTTTCTGGAAAATCGATCCTGCCAGTTCATTGCAGAAAGCAATTGTGCACAGAATTAAATGGCTAGTATCTGTGATGTTATGCATCTATCACCTCCCATCTCCAACGGTGTTTTGGAACTCCTTTAGAATTGACAACATTCAAATTTTATATATTTATTGCATTTATAGTTTGCTTTTCATCACATCCACTTCACAAAGCAGTTTCCAACAGTACATAAAACATTAAAATTTAAATCCATTAAACATTAAAATTCATACAACACAACTGAGTTTATCACAATTCAGATGACAATAAAAATCATAATGAAATAACCAACACAGAAGTACAAAACACTTTCATAAACCCAGAGCAACCCAAGCAAAATCAGCAGAAGGCTAGGAGAACAAGTGTATTTTTACCAAGCGATGGAAACCCAACAGTGTTGTAACCATGCATGGTCCGAGGGAGAGGAAATTCTGTAGCTGGAGCCCCACTATAGAGACAGTCCTAGCACATTTGATAAAAAGGACACACACACCCCAGCACTGATCTCAGGGCCTGGGCCTGAACTGGTCAATAGAAGGAAAAAATATTAAAGAGATGCTTATTTTTTTTTTAAAAAAAGACAGTATACCTGAATCACATTGTGCTATTGCAAGACAGATTAGACTGATGATCAAATCAGCATGCAGTTAGCTGATAAAGTATGCAGCAGCAGCAGCTGCTTATGAGGCAGTTCACTGGAAACTACCAGTGTGCACTACTGAGTACTGCTGCGTAGGGAGGACCAGCACCTTTATCTGAGGGCATTGTGAGACAATGGTAGAGGCATGGGGTGATTAAATCACAACGTGCAGGTACATGGCTGCCAAGTGGCTAGCAGTGCCATGGAAGAACAAACTATAGCAAGTTCTCTTTAACAATATGTTTGTACTCACAGAGTGCCTTCTTGAGATGGGAGTGCCCTAGCCTTGGATCCTGGCAGCCTGTCTAGAGAGAAGTTTTCCCTTATCCTCAGGCTACAACTTAATTCATTTCAATGCACAGGAAGTAGATTGCCATGCAAATTTATTTGCATGGGGCTCTGAATTTGGACATGTGCTCTTAGTTTTAGAATAATAGCTACATGACTCACTGTTGAATCACTGTAAATAAGGTTGTTTTTCAAACCTGATTTAATTTTGGATGTACATGAAAAGAATTTCTTGTTCAAGAATCCAGATTAGCTCTTTATGGTTTTATAGACTAAGAACAGATTTTCTCCTCAGCCATTAATAGTCTATAGAATTTATTTCCATTGTAGTTAAGGGCACTTCGTATTGAATCCACTAACTGACTGAATGCGTAATTCAATTTAATGTATTAACAATGCTTTTATATTGAATCACCTTACTCCTTTATTATATACTCCTAACTCATTTTCTCAGAGCAAATTTAAACAACACCATAGAAGTGATTAAGTACATATGGAAGTGCTAACTCTGTGAGAAATTTTTCTTCCAATGTTTAATAACAAACGTGTGACATTCTTAACATGCGTAGTTGGTACCACTGCATTTGAGCTCTTACCAACAAATTACAAGGAAATCTACAAAACCTAACTGCTCTGGATGCAATTGGCTCTCATGTCCTGCTTGTGGCCACATGATAGTTGTCTTCAAATATCTGAAGGACTATTATGCAGAAGATGTATATACATGGATTTTGCCAAGAAAATCCAACACGGTCACATTTGACTTCAAAAGAGGAAACTTCACAAAAATGAGGGGATTGGTAAAAAGAAAGCTGAAAAACAAAGTCCAGAGGGTCACATCACTCGAAAATGCTTGGAAGTTGTTTAAAAACACTATATTAGAAGCTCAACTGGAGTGCATACCGCAGATCAGAAAAGGTACCGCCAGGGCCAAGAAGATGCCAGCATGGTTAACGAGCAAAGTCAAGGAAGCTCTTAGAGGCAAAAAGTCTTCCTTCAGAAAATGGAAGTCTTGTCCGAATGAAGAAAATAAAAAAGAACACAAACTCTGGCAAAAGAAATGCAAGAAGACAATAAGGGATGCTAAAAAAGAATTTGAGGAGCACATTGCTAAGAACATAAAAACCAACAACAAAAAATTCTATAAATACATTCAAAGCAGGAGACCATCTAGGGAGACAATTGGACCCTTGGATGATAAGGGAGTCAAAGGTGTACTAAAGAACGATAAGGAGATTGCAGAGAAGCTAAATAAATTCTTTGCATCTGTCTCCACAGTGGAAGATATAGGGCAGATCCCTGAACCTGAACTAACATTTGCAGGAAGGGATTCTGAGGAACTAAGACAAATAGTGGTAACGAGAGAGGAAGTTCTAAGCTTAATGGACAATATAAAAACTGACAAATCACCGGGCCTGGATGGCATCCACCCGAGAGTTCTCAAAGAACTCAAAGGTGAAATTGCTGATCTGCTAACTAAAATATGTAACTTGTCCCTCGGGTCCTCCTCCGTGCCTGAGGACTGGAAAGTGGCAAATGTAACGCCAATCTTCAAAAAGGGATCCAGAGGGGATCCCAGAAATTACAGGCCAGTTAGCTTAACTTCTGTCCCTGGAAAACTGGTAGAAAGTATTATTAAAGCTAGATTAACTAAGCACATAGAAGAACAAGCCTTGCTGAAGCAGAGCCAGCGTGGCTTCTGCAAGGGAAAGTCCTGTCTCAGTAACCTATTAGAATTCTTTGAGAGTGTCAACAAGCATATAGATAGAGGTGATCCAGTGGACATAGTGTACTTAGACTTTCAAAAAGCATTTGACAAGGTACCACACCAAAGGCTTCTGAGGAAGCTTAGCAGTCATGGAATAAGAGGAGAGGTCCTCTTGTGGGTAAGAAATTGGTTAAGAAGCAGAAAGCAGAGAGTAGGAATCAACGGACAGTTCTCCGAATGGAGGGCTGTAGAAAGTGGAGTCCCTCAAGGATCGGTATTGGGACCTGTACTTTTCAACTTGTTCATTAATGATCTAGAATTAGGAGTGAGCAGTGAAGTGGCCAAGTTTGCTGACGACACTAAATTGTTCAGGGTTGTTAAAACAAAAAGGGATTGCGAAGAGCTCCAAAAAGACCTCTCCAAACTGAGTGAATGGGTGGAAAAATGGCAAATGCAATTCAATATAAACAAGTGTAAAATTATGCATATTGGAGCAAACAATCTTAATTTCACATATACGCTCATGGGGTCTGAACTGGCGGTGACCGACCAGGAGAGAGACCTCGGGGTTGTAGTGGACAGCACGATGAAAATGTCGACCCAGTGTGCGGCAGCTGTGAAAAAGGCAAATTCCATGCTAGCAATAATTAGGAAAGGTATTGAAAATAAAACAGCCGATATCATAATGCCGTTGTATAAATCTATGGTGCGGCCGCATTTGGAGTACTGTGTACAGTTCTGGTCGCCTCATCTCAAAAAGGATATTCTAGAGTTGGAAAAGGTTCAGAAGAGGGCAACCAGAATGATCAAGGGGATGGAGCGACTCCCTTACGAGGAAAGGTTGCAGCATTTGGGGCTTTTTAGTTTAGAGAAAAGGCGGGTCAGAGGAGACATGATAGAAGTGTATAAAATTATGCATGGCATTGAGAAAGTGGATAGAGAAAAGTTCTTCTCCCTCTCTCATAATACTAGAACTCGTGGACATTCAAAGAAGCTGAATGTTGGAAGATTCAGGACAGACAAAAGGAAGTACTTCTTTACTCAGTGCATAGTTAAACTATGGAATTTGCTCCCACAAGATGCAGTAATGGCCACCAGCTTGGATGGCTTTAAAAGAAGATTAGACAAATTCATGGAGGACAGGGCTATCAATGGCTACTAGCCGTGATGGCTGTGCTGTGCCACCCTAGTCAGAGGCAGCATGCTTCTGAAAACCAGTTGCTGGAAGCCTCAGGAGGGGAGAGTGTTCTTGCACTCGGGTCCTGCTTGCGGGCTTCCCCCAGGCACCTGGTTGGCCACTGTGAGAACAGGATGCTGGACTAGATGGGCCACTGGCCTGATCCAGCAGGCTCTTCTTATGTTCTTATGTTCTTATGTTCTTATTCTCTGTTGTTCTACAGGGTAGAACTAGAACCAGTGGGTTGAAATGGCAGGGAAATGGATTTTGGCTCAACAGTAGGAGAAACTTCCTAAAAGAACTGCTGATAATGGAACAGATCGCCTTGGGAAGTGGTAGACTCCTTCGCTGGAGATATTTAAGCAGAGGCTGGACAGCCATGCGTCAGGGATGCTGTACTTTAATTCTGCACTGCAGATCTTGCACAAAGCAGGGGGTTAGACTAGATAAGCTCCAAGATCCCATCCAAATCTATGATTCTCACAAGTTGGAGAGAGATTGTACTACTCACTTCAACCGGCAGGGGCATGTCCTGTCTTCATTCTGCAGAGTTCCTAGGGAAACTGTTGGGCTAGATTTTTTTTAAGTAACAAAAGGAAGCCTGTAAACATTTGCAGGTGCGTATCCCTCTTCTGTTGACTATGTTGGAGAAGCAGAATCATCAGTAAACTAACCCCAGCAATGTCCCTCTTCTCTGAGTTGATGATGCTGAGCTGATGAATCCAATGCAATTCAGAGATGTAGATGTTGCTGAAGCAATGTGGGACCTCAAATCAAGAATGAAGTCTAAGATGACATTTGACTCAAGCATATCAAGGGGCATGGAGACTAGTCAATTTCACCTCTCTAGGAAGTGCTCAGAGAGCTTTTTTTGTGTTAGAATAGCACCCATCCTCCAGGATTTAAAAAAAATATTGTTAAAAAAAGAACTACAGCTGTCTTCTCACAAAAAAGCAATTCCCCATCTATGGACTGGATATTATACCTAAAGAACCATTTTTCAAAGGTTAACATGATAGGGCAAGCATGGAATTATGTTAAGTACCTAGACTTGTTCTTGGAGTAGCTACTGAACAGTTGAGTAGTGCATTTGCGAATCACCTGAAGTCCTTGAATGCATTGTCTCTCATTTTGCATATTTGTCATTTAAATTTATATTTTCTCTCCGGGCTTTTGGGCGGACGGGACAGGAGGTGTTGCTTATGGCTAGAATGTCAGACCGCTATTAAGACTGCTGTATACTAGTTCTCCTAAGATTGCAGCAGTCCCCCTGATGACCCACAGAGACTCTGTGGTTTTGGCACATCAAATCAAAACAGTGCGTAAGGCACGCAGTCAATATAAGCCAGTACAGACCAGAGAACCCACACACTCCCAATATGTTCCCACTGTTTAGATTTCAAAACAGATTGTCGCTTGCAGCCCTACACTCTACCACCTTCCATACCTTCCCCCCAAAAAAATTTAAGTGGCGTGCACAGGATAGAGCTGATGTGCACACACATCAGTCTACAACAAAGGGGGGGGCACAATCTTATCCTTCCATTGGCTGTTTGTAACCTACATTCCGCCTTGTTTTTCAGCAGCAACAGAGCTGGGAGGCAAGAAAGGAAGGAGAGAGAAAAAGAAAAAAACAAGACAAGCTCCAGTCCCCCTGTGGCTGTCCTCCTTTTGCAGGAAGAGGGGATCATGACAAGTGCCCCTTTGCCTTTGATAGCAAAAGTCAGGCTCCCTCCGCCTCTCTCCCCATCTACTCCCCCCCCCCGTTCGTGAGGAAGACGGCGACCCTCCAGAAAGGTTTACCTTGATCCTGACATAACAGTGCGTCCCCAAGGAGGGATCATTGAGGCAGCCTGGTGGGTTCTCCCGGACGAGCCACTGGAAGGTCTTGCCTGGCCTCGTGCCGAGGCTCCACAAAAGTTTCAGCAGCTCGATGCAGGCGCAGAGACCGCAATAACTGTACACCAAAGCCCAGAAGAGCAGAGACCTGATTGTCACCATGAGCCTGTCGGGGATGCCCAGCCAGGGAAAAAGCCAAGGCGAGCTGCCGCGCTCGCCCTCAGACAGCAGCGGCAAAACAATAAGCTGCTACCGCTGCCGAACTCGCTCTCTCCCTTCAGTGACAGCGGGATGGGCTCTGCCAGCGGGAGGGCAGCGCGGCGGAAGGAATCAACAACAGCATCGCGGCGGCGTGAATGGAGGCGCGCAGACCGCACCAGCTGGAGGGGAGGGATGGGAAGAGACGGAGGAGGCCAGCACGTCTGTCGTGCACACACGCCCGCTGTACCGAGGCTGCTCGGCAGCTGCCGGGGAGCTGCTCAGGCCTGCCAAGAGGAGCTGCCGGCGCGCAGTCACATGGAGTTATCATCGCAGATCCGAAAAGCGCACTTTCTTGCCGAGAAAGCTCTCTTCTCTTCTCCCCCCCCCATATGCTACAATGTGCACGGCCCATAAACATAATCATAACCTATGGGGCTATTTTACACAGAGTAGGCAGAGACCTGGTTCACACATGCACGCTGTTACTTGACTGCAAATCAAGGATGGATTTGCATGTGTGAAAGAGCTCTTACATTTTTTACTGTTTTAATAACATCCTTTAATTATTTTAATAATACATAATATTTGTTTCGCACTTTCAAGCATTCAAAACGCTTCACATGCATTATCTGGTTGGAATCCTTGCAACAATCTTGTATGGTAGGTCAATATTGTTATCCCCTCATATTGCACAGCTGCTATGTTAACAGGGATAAGTGCAAAGTTCTACACCAAGGAACAAGAAACCAAATGCACAGTTATATGATGGGGGGATACTTGGCTCAGCAATACCACATGTGAGAAGGATCTTGGGATTGTTGCTGATCACAAGCTGAATATGAGCCAACAGTGTGATGTGGCTGCAAAAAAGGCAAATGCTATTTTAGGCTGCATTAACAGAAGTACAGTTTCCAAATCACATGAAGTATTGGTTCCCTTCTATTTAGCACTGGTTAGGCCTCATCTTGAGTACTGCATCCAGTTCTTGAAACAACTCTTGAAGGATGCAGACGAACTGGAACAGGTTCAGAGGATGATTATGAGAGGACTGGAAACAAAGCCCTGTGAGGAGAGACTGTAAAAAGTGAGCATGTATAGCCTTGAGAAGACCAGGCTGCCGATAGAGGGTTTGGGCCCCAGGGGAAAATTTTTTTTCAGGGGGGGGGCAGGAAGTGTGGACTGATTAAAAATCTTTACACAGGATTTGTATTGATGTGCAAAAAAAACCCAAATATGCCCTGCCTGGTGTACAAATGAAACATGGAATAGGAAAAGAAAAAAAATATTCTTAAAGAACATATAAAAACATTTAAAGAACATTTTTAAAAAAACCTTAAAATGACATGTTATATTAAACAAAAAAAAAATGTCCTGCCTGATATACAAACGAAACCAGGAATATGAAAAGAAAACATTTATTCTAAAAGAACATAAAAAATAAAAATTTAAAGAACGTATAAAAGAACATATTAAAATGAAATATATATTTTGTTAAGAATTACCTTAAAATATAATTATATTCTGTTCTTAATGTGTAATTAGTAGTTTTACCTTGGCACAGTCATTAACCAAAGTGGAGACAATAGTCAAGAAATCAGAAGAAGCCTAGGACTGGTGAGGGCAGCTATGAGAGAACTAGAAAAGGTCCTCAAATGTAAAGATGTATCACTGAACACTTGTCAGGATCATTCAGACCATGATATTCCCGATCTCTATGTATGGATGTGAAGGTTGGACAGTGAAAAAAGTGGATAAGAGAAAAATCAACTATTTGAAATGTGGTGTTGGAGGAGAGCTTTGCGCATACCATGGACTGCGAAAAAGACAAATAATTGGGTGTTAGAACAAATTAAACCAGAACTGTCACTAAAATGAAACTGAGGTTATCATACTTTGGACTCATTCTATATAATTCTATGATAAGAGAGACTGATCTGCTTAAGGTCGGCTAGTGAGTTAATTCTAATTCCACTGTTGCCTCTGGGCCTGCTTATCAGTTATGTGGCCCTCAGAAGGTTGGTTCAGAACAGAATGAGGTCCTTGGGGTGAAAAAGATACTCCACACCTAAAATAGGCATGGCAAATTCAGGCTTTATTGCATTCTATACCTTTCTGAGCTTTATGGCTTTCTTGAAACCTCTACAGAGGTCAATTTACACCCCCTTAAGGGACCAGATTTCTCCAAAGGGATTGCCTGTTGCTGACCCTCTGCTAATCAAAGAGTTCAAAGGGAGACTCAAAGCATGAACATCTTCACGTTAAGAGTTCATTCACTAACTAGATACTGCTTTTGTACAAGTGGTAAATGAGGATTGGGAGTGATTCCTTCTGGGGTAGAAAGCATTAATCCTTCTTGTGGTGTTAAGACTATACTTCCAACTAGGCCTTGCAGGATTGCCAACTAACCAGAAAACAAACAGCCTACTTGTTCCTGTGCCTTAATCAGCAACTAATTCTCCAGAAATTTAATCAGTACTGCTTTTCACATTGAAAGAGATAATACCCATTACCACTTTAGGGCTGCAGATGAAACTGCTATTGAGCACTGGAGCACAGGCCCATAAAAAAGTTGGCAGCCCCTAGTTTTGCTTTCTTTAGCTGCAGTTGGAGATGGACTCACCTGCAATCATAGGAGCATAAGGAAAGCCCTGCTGGATCAGGCCAGTGGACCATCCTAGTCCAGCATCCTATTATCATAGTGGCTAACCAGATGCCCCAACGGGAAACCCAAAAGCAGGACCTAAGCACAACAGCACTTTCCCCTCCTGTGATTTCCAGCAACTGTAATTCATAGATATATTGCCTCTGAAAATCCAAACCCAATCCTATAGTGATTTACTCAGCCCTAAGTCCCCTTGAGTTCATTAGGGCTTGCTTGCAATTATTTCTGCACTGAGCAGGGGTTAGAGTAGATAACCTCCACATTCCCTTCCATTATTTCATGAAGTGTACGTAGGATTGCTTCCCCTCTCTGACTAAATCCTGAAATTGTCTGTGCTCTGAATACCATTGAAACACACCAAATAGAGGTGGCCAAATGCAAAATATGACATAAGAGCATAAGAAGTATAGGAGGCTGGGCCCAATGTCCTGTAGGACCCTGCAGAGTTGCGTAGCGGAACGGAGAGTATTGAGTGAGCTTATGTGTGCTTGAATCTTTGCTAAGATTCTACATTCCCTGCAAGTTAGTCAGACAGAAACTTTAAGCTTTAAAATAAGAAAGAACTACTTTATTCTGGAAGTACATGCTTGATAGGAAAGAGTTCTATATCTAGCTAACTAGCTATGCTGGAGCAGCCTGCACTGGTCCCAGTGCTAGCCCTCATGCTGGTTGAGAGGAGAGACAAAGGAAAGATGTCTGCTCCCCTCTCAAGAAAGAAGAAAGAAAACTGGTGGAAGGCAGGAAGAACCAAGAGGTCTCCTCTCTAGCTACGCCTTTAGCCCCATGCAGCCTCAACCCACAAGTTGGAGTTGAACCCCATATATTCCAACACCCCTTCTCAATGAGAACTTGGTTCATTCTACAAGGTGCATCTTGCCTCGTAGTTCCTAGTGTCGGACTATGCCCAATGGTTTGGTCAAAGCATCAGCTGTCATCTCTTCTGTTGGACAGTAGGTCATCTCTAGAAGTCCTTTCTCCCTTATATCCTTTAAGTAGTGGAACTTCACATCAATGTGCTTCATGCGAGAACTTTGCCCTTCTGATTCTACGAGTCGTGTGCAAGCTTGATTGTCCTCAAGTATTCTGATAGGCTCTGGTTCAGATATGCCCAAGTCTCTTAGAAGCTTGCGTAGCCACAGCATTTCCTTGCATGCCTCATCAGCTGATATGTACTCTGCCTCAGTAGATGAGTGTGCTACAGTCTCTTGCTTTCAACTTGTCCAGCAGATAAGTGACTGCCCATAGTAGAACAAGTTTCCACTGGTTGACTTATGATCTTTGGTGTCTCCAGCCCAGTCAGCATCAGCATATCCTAAAAGTTTAGGATCCTGAGTAGCTGATAGCTTTAGTTTCAAGTTTGCAGTGCCTTTCAGATATTTTGCTACTCTCTTGACTGCTTCCCAGTCTTACTTGGTTGGCAAGCTGGTTTTTCTGCATAGGTATCCCACTGCTACCGCCACATCTGGTCTGGTTATTGTGCTGATGTATAGGAGTTTCCCTATAGCTTGTCTGTACCTTTTGTTGTCTTCCCAGGGTTGATTGTTCTGGTCTGGTTTCAAGTATCCTACTTCCATTGGTGTAGGCGTTGGATGTGCATCCTTCAGTCCTAGACTCTCAAGTAGGTCTTGAATCTTTTGTTTTTGATTTAGAAGAAAGGATCCATTGTCCTCTCTTTCAATTTGTATTCCAAGGTAGTATGTGATGTCGCCTAGACATTTCACTTCAACTTCCTTGCTTAGATTATTTACTAACTCTTGCTTGTCTTGTGGATTCTCATAAGCCAGTAGTAAATCATCTACATAAATCAAAATATAAGTCCATTTGTTCTTGAATCTGCTATATAGGCATTGGTCTGCTTCGCCTCTTTTATAGACATGTTTCAAGAGCATTTGGTTCAGTTTGTCATTCCATGCTCTAGCAGCTTTTATTTCTAGTTGCTTCTTCTTGTTGGCAGCGACACTCAGGAGTGTCCTGATTGCTGTATGCTTGACTACAGTTTCAATATCTTTCTAGGTCTCTGGCTCTGGAAGTTCATCAGCTCTTGCCAGGTAGGACAATCTCAGTGGAGGTACACCTCTGTTGGTGCGGTTAGAGCATCTTGGTGCAGGACTCTCTGCTGCCCCTTCTGGCTGTGCAGGTTCCCCTTCTTGCTCTGATTCCTCACTGTCCTCCAGTGCTGGCATGTTGCTGTAATCTGAAGTACTGTTTGGTATTTCTACTTTATCTTCTTCACTGTTGTGGTCTTGGGATGGTGCCCCTTCTGGTTGGAATGCACCTTGGCCTTCATCAAAGTAGACAGCTCTTTGGATTTCAGTCCTTTCTGTCTTGGGATTTAGGATTCTGTATCCCTTTTGTTTTGAAGAAAATCCAACGAAGATTCCTTCTTTTGTAGTGTTGTCCAATTTGGTTCTCTTCTGGCGTGGAATGTGACCATATGCTTTTGATCCAAACACCTTTATATGAGCCAAACTGGGTATGTGCCCATACCATAATTCAAATGGAGTCTTGTTGCCATTCACCTTTGTTGGCAAACGATTTTGTAGATAGGTGGCAGTATACACTGCTTCTGTGGGAGATTAGCATCTTCCAGCATGGATCTCACCATCTCAATTAGGGTTCTGAATTTTATCTCCGAGATTCCGTTCTGTTCTGGGTTGTGGGGTACAGTGGTTTGATGCTCTATCCCATTTTCACACAGAAACTGCTGGGTAGCATGAGATATGTACTCCCCTCCGTTATCAGAATGTAGAATTTGTGGTTTTCTCTGAAATTTAGTGGTCACCATTGCAATATACTCTTTGAGTTTCTGAAGCATTTGCCCCTTCTCCTTCAATATATAGATTACAGTGAATCTTGAATAATCATCAGTCAAACTAAGAATACAGGCATACCCCGCTTAACGTCGCTTCACTTAACGTCGCCTCGCTATAACGTACATGCTCCATATGCCTGTATTTCTCCAGAAACGCAGCGCAACAGCAGAGGCTTTAGCGCGTGGGGGTGGAAATAGACGCGATCGTGCCATCACAAATCAGCTGGGAGGCGTGATCACGATCAGCTGAGAGGCGCGGCAGCACAGCAGCAGAGGCTTTATTTAGCACGGGGCTTTGAGACTCTGCATGAAGGAGAGGTAAAAAAAGTTTTAAAAGGTAGTGCTTCACTTTAAGGACATTTTCGGTTTACGTACTCGCTCTGGTCCCATTGAATACGTTAATGCGAGGTATTACTGTATATTTATTTCCACCAGTTGAAGGGATTGGCATTTCACAAATGTCGCTGTGAATCAACTCTAGGGGGCACTTAGTCTTCCTTTCACTCTGCTTAGGAAAACTGGGTCTGGTCCCTTTAGCCTTAACACAGCACGTATATCTCCCCTTTTCTTGGCAGGGTTCAATTTTCATGCCTCTTACTAAATTATTCTTTTGAAGGGTATTAATCTTTGCAATGTCTTTATGCCCAAGTCTTCTATGCCACATATGCAAACATGACTTGTTACAACAGTCCTTTACAACATTAGCTTGTGGACTTTAATCAATTTCATACATTCCCTTTCTTTTAGTAGCTGTGCATATAATTTCACCATCTCTAGAAATTACACAGGAATCTTGTTCAAATAATACTTTACATCCTTTGTCTGTTGTTTCACTGACAGATATCAAGAAGTTAGAAATTCCTGGGGTCCGGAGCGCATTCCTGAGATAAATTTCCTCAGTGCCGCTTGGAGTCTGGCAACCCAGCTTAGCATCTCCCTCCCCTTTGATGGGCACCTCCCTCGAATCAGCCATCTTGAATGATCCTCCACATGGGGTTAATTTCTAAAAAAAAGTCATTTCATTTATTAAATGAGCGCTTGCCCCTGAATCCACATATATTTTATCATTGTAACATTTTTCCACATGAGTTACTTGTAAACTCTTGGCATCTTTCTTCTCTGTCCCTTTAAATCCTTTACTTCCTCCTTCAGACCTCTGTCTCTTATCACACTGGTCTTGAAGGTGTTTTTCTGAACCACATAGATAGCAACGCTTGGCTTTCACACCTTTGGATTCCCTTTGTTCCCGAAATCTGCATTTGACTGGCTGTCCGCCAGAAGCCCTTTCTTTACTTAGGAAAGAGGAGACGGTGTCCTTTTCCATAGCTGCTTCCTGAGACAAATGCTCTCTTACTTCTGATATCACTTCACTCAAAAGTCTTTTTCTGTTGTTGCAAAATAAGTAGGAAATTTCCATGTATTTTGGGAGAGAGTCTAGAAACAGTGCAATCTGTACTGGTCCATCTAAAACTGTGCCTGCTTCCTCTATCCCTTGGATTAACACCATAAATTTAGTAAGATGTTCCTCAAAAGAATCATCCCTCATTTGCAAGTTGATAAGACTTCTTGACATTGCAATTAAATGCCCTCTGCTTTTCGGCTGATGATGGGATTCAAGAGTAGACCACATCTCTCTGGCATTTTTACAGTTCATGATTAAAGGGATCTGGGAGTTACTCACACATTTCGTAATAAGATCTTGTACCTTTTCGTCATTCTCTGTCTAAACTCTTTGCACTTCCCAAAAAGCATCTCCTCCTGGTTCCGATCCTGTAATCACATCCAACAGCTTCTGTTGCCTTAGGTGATTTTTCATACGGAATTCCCTAGCTATGCCTTCAGCCCATACAGCCTCAACCCACAAGTTGGAGTTGAACCCCATATATTCCAACAAGAAGAGCCCTGCTGCTAGATTCAGTATCCTGTTCACAGTGCCCATTATGGGAAGCCCACAAGCAGGGCCGGAGCACTACAACAGGTCTCCCCTCCTGTGGTTTCCAGCAACTGATATTCAGAAGCATACTGTCTCCAACAGGGGAAGTAAGGATGTCTGTATCCTTTACAATGGTGTAGATGAGGGAATTGAGCAGGTATGGTTTATATTATTTATTATTGCAATTTACATCCTACCCTTCCTCCAAAGGAGCCCAGCTGCTCTTGTCAATATTCTCCCTTCTTAAATATTAAAGGTGCAGGTGCCATGTCATTTTTTTGTCTCTAATCACCCCAACATAATTTCCTTTGACTTCTAGCTGTTATTCCACTACCCCCCCATTCCTATTAAATTTCTAGACTTCTTCATACATCTGACAAGGGTGCACTTCAAGGCTAAGAAAGGTTATGTCATAATAAAGTTATTCTGTATTATTTATTTCAACTATTCATTGCTTTCCGTACACACAACCACAGGAACTTACAGCTCCATAAAATACACAAAGGTTACAAACATTTAAGAACAAAATGAAAAATACATTTAAAAATTCATCTAAAAATTATGCAGTGCACACCAATACATGCCATTTACTCAGGAGTAGGACCCACTAGATCCAATGGTACTTCTTACTAAGGCTGCAATCCTAATCCCAATTACCTGGGAGTAAGCCCCATTGAATTCAATAGAATTTGCTTTTGAGTATACATAGTTAGGAATGCACTCTAAACCCCATTCACCACCTTCTCTGTAGCAAAGCAAACAGGCTGGTTCTGAGTTGATCCTTCTTTCTAATATTCCCCTCCCCACCTCCTCGTTTGAAAAGTAAACAGACAGGCTCTGGGTGTATGTTCTTTCTAACCCCCCTCCTCTGTAGCAAGGGAAACCGGCAAGCTCCAAATTTATCACTCTTTTTAACTCTCTTTCCGCTCTGGCGAAAGCAAACAGGCTGGCTTTGAGTTGACTATTCTTTCTAACGCCCCCTCCTCTGTAGCAAAGCAAAGTTGATCGTTCTTCTTTTTAATCTTCCACTCCCCACCTTCTCATTAGCAAAGTGAACAGAGGCAGTTTACAGCATCCCTCCCCTTTCTGTTAAGACCTTGGTGGGGGTACAGGACATTGCTTCTTCCCGCCTGCCTTCTTGGCAGTTGTTCTGGGTGGGGGAAATGCTCCCCCAACTCATTACAAACAAGATTACCACCCCATGCTTGAAAGCCGCTAGCAGTAGCCCCCGTCACAAACACAGAAGTTTGTAGTCATTTGTCTGTTTTGTTACAATGTTGGTAGGAGGGGGGCAGGGGGGGAAATCTTCATTGTGCATGTGGTGCATAGTCATAGGGTCTTATGCTAATTTTTTAAAAAAACAATTAAAAACCAACTGTTGAGTTTTGTGACTTCAAACCCCCAAAACGCACAACTCCCATGAGGGGGCTACCAAATGGGACCACTACAAGTGCGGTAGCTGCTGTCATTTTTCTTAAATTGAGGGTGAAAAAAAGGGGCAAAAATGGCTCAAAAAGTGCAATGCACTTCTGGATTGTCTTGGACTGATTGACGTTATCCTCTGAATTCTCCCTGTATTTTCTGAATATCTTTATGAAAATTGGCACGCTTATTAAGCAAGCTTTTCTGAGTTGAATGGTACAAGGTATGTTGTTTTCTGTTGCCATTTGTGCTGATGTGAACCGCCAGAAGGGCCGGGGGGGGGGTTAATCTCGATTTAACATGGTAGAATGCTTTGTTACCCCACTGCCTGTATAATGACAAGAGGCAAAATTAGAAGCAAGGACCTTTTGGTTCACAGCTCCTATCTTAGCCAAGCAGAACTACCCTAGTTCCAAAATACAAATATGGATGCTTCCAGGGAGTAGCTGCCTTTTACCCTATTATGGACCTGGCCAAGCCAACCAATGCCTCGGTAAACAGCATGTATAAGGTAAGTGAGGTTACTCTTTTGTTTTTTGGGGAGAGAGAAGTTCTATTTATGGACTTCTAAAGCAACTTTACTGGAACATGTTTGTAAGACACCTGGATATTTTTTTTGTTCAAAAGCAGAATATTTTATTTATTACATTTATATCCTGCCATTCCTCTCAAAAGGAAACCGAGGTAGCAAACAAGGTGATAAAACAATAACAGCATCTTAAATTCCAATACAGATGCAGATTATAAATCTTCTAAATCAAGAAAAGTGCTTTCAGAGCCAGTGTGATGTAGTGGTTGTTACAGTACTGGATCAAGACTTCTCTAAGGAGTGCAAGGTGGCCTATGCAATTAGCCTCTCCCATTTAATCCTCATAGTAAATCTTGTGATACCACTGCATAAAAGGTTGGTCTCCACTAATCTAGACTATATGAAATCAGACAGCATGGGCAGAGGCACAGGGCTGTGCAGACACTGGCACATCAGCTAACTGGTGGAGCTTGCAATCTCTGTTTTTGATGTGGAGTCACATCCTTACTTGCTCCACATCTGACATCATGTATGATGTTAGGGGTAGGGCAGGTGGTTGAAATACCTAGCAGGCCTAATTAGGCCCATGGAGCAGAGGTTCTCCACTGCTGTCTGCTACATGCCTTTGGCCCCCAAAGAAAGGTTAGCTGCTTAGGTAAATTAAACAAAAATCAAGAGATAAAAAATACAGTTGCCCTGCTACTACATGCTGGGGAGGGGGGTTTCTTTTTTTAAACAATGAAGTTTCTGCTTCACCCGTGATGGTTTCTTTGTGCTGCATCCCTTTCTCTGAAACCATGGCCGGAGCTTGAACCACGTGAGTTGCATCTGTGCAGCATCCTGTAGCTTAGGGGTGTTGGGGGGAAAGAGACTCAATCTTACCTTCCAAGAAAAGTTGTAAGACCCAAAGTTAGATAAGGAAGGGGGCAATGGTATGGGGGGGAAGGAAGTTTGGGTACCACTTGACAATTACCAGCATTCCTTGTCTGCAAACTTTGTTGCCATAGAGGAATGCCAGCGGTTGCATAGCAACCACCACACATTCCCTCCTTCCCAACAGACTTCCTCTTTGAAATAAGGAGAGTAATATCAATGGAGGTTTAAAAAAAAAAAAAAAAAGCCTGGGAAGTAAGGTGATTATGTAAAGGTAAATACTTGGTGGAAGAAACTAGAAGCACAATCCAAGGATTCCATTTGCAAAGAAGGAACTGCACAGATAACAGTGCTTGCCTTCTTTTCCCATGAACTGGAGCCAGTTTAGATGTGGCGAGGAATGCCATTGCTAGCATGGAGTCAAGAATATAAAAACAACCTTGTTCCATCAGACCAAAGGCCTGTGTATTCCAACACTGTGTTCCTACAATGGCCATACACTTTCCCATTCATGCTCCCCATCAACTGGTATTTAGCAGCATACCACCCTCGATACTGAAGGTAATACATAGCTATCATAACTAATATCTTTATCCTCCATATATTTGTCTAATCCTTCTAAAAATGGCCAGGTTGGTGGCCATCACTATTTATTATTATTATTTATTTAATTTGTATCCCACCCTTCCTCCCAGCAGGAGCCCACTACATCTTGTAGTAGCAAATTCCATAGTTTAACTATGTGTTGTGTGAAGAAATTTCTTTTGTCTGTTCTGAATCTTGCAACTTTCATAGAATAGCAGAGTTGGAAGGGTCTTATGTGGCCATAGAGTCCAACTCCCTGCTCAATGCAGGAATCCAAATGAAAGCATTTGCCTTTTTTGTACCCACATCACACTGTTGGCTCATAATCAGCTTGTGATCAACAACTCCAGGATCCTTCTCGCATGTAGTATTGCTGAGCCAAAGATGCCCCATCTTATAACTGTGTACTTGGTTTCTTTTTCCTAAGTGTAGAACTTTGCACTTATCCCTGTTAAATTTAATTCTGTTGTTTTCAGCCCAATGCTCCAGCCTATCAAGATCACTTTGAATTTTGTTTGTCTTCCAGGGTATTAGCTATCCCTCCCAATTTTGTATCATTTGAAGATTTGATAAGCACTCCCTGCACCTCCTCATCCAAGTCATTAATAAAAATGTCGAGAGCACTGGGCCCAGGACCGAGCCCTGTGACACCCTGCTCCCCTCCCCCCCGTTTGAGAAGGAAACATTGACAAGCACTCTTTTGAGTTGAGTAGCCAACCTTGGATAGTTGTTCCATCCAGCCCACATTTAGCTAACTTGCTAATCAGAATATCATGGGGCACTTTGTCAAAAGCTTTGCTGAAGTCAAGATATATTATGTCCACAGCATTTCCACAGTCTCATCAGAGAGGTTACCTGATCAAAAAACAAGGTAAGATTAGTCTGGCAGGATTTGTTTTTGACAAATTGGCTTCTAGAAATAAAGGCATTGTTTTCAAGGTGCTTACAGATTGACTGCTTTATAATCTGCTCCAGCTTCATTGGATGGCCCTGGGTTCTAGTATTATGAGAGAGGGAGATAAACTTCTCTAGCCACTTTCTACAGTGTACACTGTTGGAAGTGGGGCAAGAGCAACTCCTGTTTTGTTCTTTCGTTTATGTTCCAGAAGGGAGATAGAGTTAGGGTCCTTCAGATGGATAGGCTTGATTGCCTTTACCTGTGATGCTCTGACTGACTCCCGTCATTAGACTGATATGTCTTAGGGAAGTTTATCTGCCCCTCCTCTTTCCACCTTTTCCTTCTCTTTTCTTCGACTGTCCGGGAGAGAAGAGACACCTTTGTCTCTGCTCTCTCTCTCCTGAGCCATGAGGCCAACTCCCAAACCTGGGCATCGCGCCTCCAACTTAGTTAGAATTAGGTATGCCTTTCCATCTACTATGTATTTCTATAAATAAAATAGCTTTTCTTATTTTACTAAGTCTTAAGTCTCAGTGATCTCAATGCAGGGTAAAAGCCTGCTTCTTAGGTAAACACACACACACAGGCACACACGCATTTCAGACCATTGACAATCTCTGCTTAACATTTATACAAATTTACACAACAACATACACTTCGTACATACATTTATAGACTGCTTATCATGCCCCCATTTTTAGCTTGGGGGGGGAAGCGAATAAGCCTTTCCTTGTAGGGGAATGGCTCCAGCACCTTGATTATTTTCATTGCCATTTTCTACATATGATTGGGTCCTGGGGTACATTTGGAAATCTAAGAAACTGTCATGAGTTACATAAAGTATCAGTTTCACAGAACAAAAATTGGCAGTCCTTGGAATCTTTCCCTCAACAGGCAAAACAAATACAAAGCAAGCAGCCCCACCCAGCAATAAAAAGGAAAAATAAAAAATGGAAGGGTTGGGTGTAAAGGGCAGTGCCTGCTATAGTGGGGACTCTAGCAGTACAGGGAAATAAACCCGACTCCATCCAGCTCCAATACTGTCCAGAAGTGACAGCTTACAGCATCAGAATGTGGTAGGTAAGATAAGGGCAGGTTTCACTCGCTTCCAGCCAGGGCTGTGGAGTCAGAAGCAATTTTGGGTGGAGTCGGAAGAAATGTACCGACTCCAACTTCAAAATAAATTTTGTTTGACAATTTTTTTAAAATATAAATTCAAAATATCAAAGAAGCTTCCCATGAAGTCAGCTGTATTTGAGCATTTCACCATAACTCAAGATGGAAAACATTTTGTGTGTCAGTGTATGACACAGGACCCAGATGAAGACAAATGCTATGATGCCAAGATCAGCGCATATTCAGGCAGCGATAAAAATGCTCCTACGAGAGCTTCCAATTTAAAAAGACATTTACAGCGCTTTTCAGGGCTGTGGAGTCGGAAGCCATTTTGGGTGGAGTCGGAGTCGGACAGTAGAAGAATAGAGGAGTCGGAGTCGAAGGTTTGGCATTCCGACTCCACAGCCCTGCTTCCAGCATGTACACCATCTAGTATAAAAAGACCTCACCCCAGCTCCACTTTATAGCCAAATGGACGACAGCATGTTTAATAAAAACATACACATGCACACACGTATCTGTCTGGTTTGGCTCCAAGCTAGAGAGGTTCCCTACCTTTCAGGGTTGTTATGAAAATAGATGAGATTGCCAATATTTCCTTCTGGCAGCAGCCCTTGTGCCTCATGGAGTGGCACTGCAGAAGATCTCCCAAGCTTTGGGTCAGCCACTGTAAGCAGAAGACTGCAAATCCGCTCTGGGAGCATGGTTGATCGTAACGTATGGCTCTTCGGATTCCAGCCAACGTGTCTGGGGCTGTGTCAACAAATTACTGAAAAATCTAAACTTACAGAATTTAGTTTTATAGAGTTTGACAAATAATGTTTAGCTAGATACAGTGTTTGATTTAAAAACAAACATCAAAATAGAAATTCCAAAACCCTTTAAAAGCTCCATTTATGACAACTAATTTTATTATCGTATGAAAGCTATAAAATATAAAGACAATTTAGTATCAAATACAAAATGTTGCAGGTATGCATTCAAAAGAAAATAGAAATAATCTATTACATACAAAAACAAAAATTACTTGCATATTTACAGATTTTTACTATGAAAAATAACTGCAGATATTTTTCCTTTCAAATGATGCATAGAGAGAAATCCAAAATCCAAGTCTTCAGTACTAAATAAGCTAAAAAGCATTTTAGCCTGCCACTTCAAAGAACATTTCAACTTAAATAAATTAGCCAAAAAAAATCAAAGCTAAACAAAGTAGTTTAAATACAAAAACAATTTTTTCAGCCTATACATGTCCTGGATATATTTTAAATACCAAATTTGAACCCCCAAAGCAATATATTGTTTATTTTGCATCACTCATATCAAACAAACATTTTGAAACAGAAGGTTTAAAAGTCCAGAAATAGTATTTCAAAACTGAGGCTAGGTCCAGAAAACTGCCTCATAAATGGTTTACATCAAGAAGTTTCCAAGAGCTTTTACAATTTTAATGGTACAAGTTTTATAAAAACTGAACTTATTGCAGTAATATACTGGCTCTTCAAAAATGATTAACAAATCTTCAGATGGAATTATCAACAAAAACAGAGGTATCGGGCAATGGATGGAGTATTTTTCTTCAATCCAAGATTACTTTTAAAGAACTGTAACGCAAGTTATACCATCCTCCATTCCTTTCACTACAGGGTTTCTTCAAATGTTGCCATAACATCACTCTGAAAATTCATATCAATGGTTCCTGCCATCTATTTAAAAACAAAAGCAATGGAATTGGAAAAAAGGATTATTTTTGCTGCAATCAAGTAGACACTTAATAGGGAAGAAGTCTCACAGAAATCCACAGAATTTGATTCTGACTAAGCATGCATAGGAATCTGGCAATTTATCTTCCAGCTGCATGTAAGAGGGGGAATAACTGTAACAAAGCATGGAGATGTATGTTGCACAATACTTAACTCCATCTCACAACTTCTAATTCCATATAGCCCATGTTGTGACATCACATAAGTGCACTCTCCCAATCCCCCCAGTGCAGTCAATTACATTGAATGTGGCAGGAAAACACACATAATGATGTCATGACACAGAGCTAGACATTAGAGAAAAGGAGAGGCAGAGATAAGAAAATTTTACATGAGACATTTTGACCTTGCAATCCTGTTCTGTAGTATATGACTTTTTCTGAATTTATATTATGCCATATATTGCTTTATATACTGTAGGTAGCAACCAATGGCAATTTTTAACATATTACGTAACTGAAGTACTCAGTGATACCTGATCTCTATTGCTAAGCTGGCTCTTCAAGCTGGGTTTAAGCCGATAAAGTTCCACTGATTTAGTAAGATATAAAACTAAACTACTGGAACAAATCCTTAGCTTTTGCATTTTGTTATGGGGCTGACACTGTTTAAGTCAATTTATGCACCAATTACTTACTGCTTCTCTCCTCCTGCGCTCTTGTTCCATTTTTCTTGCCAAGCTACGGTCTAGAACAAGACTTTGTGGCAAGCATAGCTGCTCTTTTGTGGATGACTCTTTTGTGGGAGAACAGCTTGCTTTCACTGCAGTAGATTTCAAATCTGTTTTTCCATGGTTTCTATAAGAAAAGAAGAGGAAAGGAAAAGAAAAGTATTGTTTATGGATACATATATACAGGACTTACATCTGAAGCAGTAAACTAACTATTAAAGCAATCAGTAATAAATAGCAACCGGCAATGATTTTGTACAGCGATTCGCAAAGTGGTACAACATGGAGAAAAGTGTACCTCGAAAAGGGCATATTCAGATGCATCCATCATTATGCCTATTGGAGCAGAGAGGTGCTATGGAGCACTGATTCCCCCAGCCAGCCATCACCTGCAAAAATACAGGCAGTGATATCCCAAGGCATCACTGACGGATTCCCCAACAGACAGCTGACAAAAGTGCAAAAATTACAGAACTGTGTCATTGTCCAGAAAGTGTTACCTCTGAGCACTAACCAACTGGGAGCCAAAGTTACTGGGTTGTTTTGCATTTGGGAGGAGGATATTCTGAGAGACAAATTAAGAAAATGCCCACTACAAAAGAGGTTATGTTGGCAGGCACAAGAGACAGGGCCTTTTCAGTGGTGGCTCTACAAATTGGTTCCCTCTTTGCAGTTGTTTAGGCAGAAATATTTTTCTTTCAGATTTAACTGAAGGGATAGATTAGGTGTCATTTTGTTCTTAGTGGCCTGTTTTAGTCTCTGTTGGGTGGCTTGTTGAAATGGATGTGTGATTTTTTTGTTTCCTGCTTATTATTATATGGTATATTAGTGTGATATTATATACGTTTTTAGCAGTTTTATCACAGGGCCACTCCTCTAGACATCCTTTTCCTTGACTATTCATTGTGATTGTACTCATTGGGGCAGTTGTACATGAACACACTTTCAATATCATTTGTGCCTGCAAAAGGCTTTGGGGTGGTCATACTGCTTCACTTGCAAAAGGTGCCTGTCCTATAGCTTCCTGCTAAAATCCTGTAACCTTTCCTGTAACAAAAGTTCCAAGGTTGTTGTTTTGTTCTGCTTTTGTTGCGCTATATCATAAAAATGCAACAACATTGGGGAAGCATCTCAGTACAACTTTATTAAGCAGAATGATGTGTGTAGAGTCCGGTATAAATTCACTACTAACACACTATTATTGCATCAGTGACATGTTGCAGAACACATTTGTGAAAACACACCAGTCTGGAGGGACTCTTATATTGTAAGCCACCTTGGGGAAATGTAATATTTTGAAAGGCAGCTAACAAATTAATGAAAAAAAATGAAATGGACTGCCTTCAAATCAATCCTGGATTATGGCAACCCTACGAATAGGGTTTTCATGGTAAATGGTATTCAGATGTGGTTTACCATTGCCTTCCTCTGAGGCTGAGAGGCAGTGACTGGCCCAAGGTCACCCAGTGAGCTTCATGGTGCTGTGGGGATTCGAACCCTTGTCTTCCTGGTCATAGTCCAACACTCTAACCACTATGCCACACTGGCTCCCCCAAAATTAATAGAATAAAATAAACACGCTTCTCAATTCCACGAGCAGTAAGGTTGTCCAGGTGTAGTGTTATTGATGAGCAGCAAACCAGCATGGGCCCCTGATCTGCAGAGGAGCACAGCACTGGATCAAGACCCTGAGGCTACTTTTCCTTCAAAATCATAGTGACAGCATTAAGCACACTTTTTAAGAAGTGTGATTAATGCAACATGCAGTTTGGTCCAAATATTCTTGGGTGTCACATTTCCACTTCCAGAGAGTGATTCCAGGCCACTAAGGATTATTAAAGCCCCTTTGTTGCATTTCTAATCACACATTAACTTTGTTGGAGAAAAAGCAAAGAATGGGCCTGTTTGTACTGTTCAAGAAAGCAGACAGTGACTTTATCTACACCATACATTTAAAGCACATCAAATGCACATTTAAAACACATGACTTCTCCCTCAAAGGATCACGAGAATTGTAGTTTGTTAAGGGTCCTGCGCAGCTGTAGCTCTGTAAGGGGGAAACCACAGTTCCCAGGATTCTCTGGGGGAAGCAATGTGCTTTAAATGTATATTGGATGTGCTTTAAATGTATATTGTGGATCTGTCCAAGTATGGATCAAGATGTATCATGAGTTTTAGTCTAGGAATAAAGACAGCCCTAAATGTTTCAGCAACACTGATCTAGTAGTTTTTCCAGGCATGATTTCAAAGGATACACCTGTGGACAGTTTTGGCAAGTCATAATCTTAAGTTTTACTTTAGTTTTATTAGCAAAGAGGCAGCCACAGTTACCACAACCTTGTGAACTTGCTCCACCAACAGCCTTTTTGTACTGCTCTAGTATACACATGGGCATATACAAAAAAACCCTTGAAAATGGTATTCAACAGACGGTGCTGCTATTTTACCAGTATGGTGACTTGCTATTGCCTTTAATTATTTCCCCTCAAATAGGAATCTGTTCCACAGAGCCACAAAACAACCCAGTTGGAAGCCACTCAGTAAGAGGTTAGTTAAATGGACATGTGAAATACAGTCTTTCAAATTAATTATATGGAATTACAAACCTCTCTTTTTCCTGAGGGAGGCTTTTCAGTTTCCTCTCAGCTTGTTCCAATTGCCTTTTTCGTTCCTTTGCCCACTCACTTTCTTCTTTTTCCAGTGCTGCTTTTTGGAACTGCCTGAAGCTTTCATTGGAGGATTTGACTGAGACTGGAGCAGGCATCATTCTACCTAAACTTGTCCAGGAATCTGCATGCTTGACTTTGATGTCCTAAAATTAAACACCGGAACATTTCTCAGCTCTAAACACAAGCGGATCACAGTTTTACAGCTCTGACAGGACCACTAAAGCAAAACAGCAGATGAAGTGTGGCTTTTTTTTTTGTCATGAACATGATGTCATGGATCCCAGCCGTCAAGGCGCAAGGACCATGCGTCAGACCCAATTCCCACCCTTAGGGCAATTGTTCTGGAACCAAAATATACCAATTCACCCTTGCCAAGGCTGTGTAATCCAACACCAACCCTGCAAGGTAGAAGGTAGGCTGCCACCACCCCTTTTACTGGTTCCACTCAGAGCTAGGGGATCTCTGAGCCCAGACAATAGGTAACCAAGGTCCTAAAAGACAAGAGCCAAACTTACACTCCTTGTCAGGAAACCTCTGGTAAAACCCACAAGTAGAATCAAGCTTTTACTTCTTTTTCCCTCTTCGGTAGTTACGTGACTGAGATGGTCAAGGTGCTGAATTCAGAACCACCCTCTCTCTCAATGAACACACCAGGTTAAATAGAAGTAGCTTTATTAAAATAGATAAGTGCACATCAAAATATAGCAGCAAGTAATCCTTTAAGACCATACACCCAAACAGGGGTTTAGGTACATACATGAGAGTTCAGATACACAACATGAAAATAACAACCTTTCTAACCTAATACTTACACGAGGTAGATGGTTGAAGTGGCGTCTCTCCTAAGAGAGATTGGCATCAAACACAAAGCAATGGAACCCTGCATAGGTTACCTCCCATAGGCAACACACAGAAGGAACCTTTCAGAACCTTCCTGAGGGAACAACGAACAGGGAACAGGGAACTGCCGGGAACAGCAGGGAACCACAGGGAACAGCAAGGAACCGCAGGGAACAGCAAGGAACCGCAGGGAACAGCAAGGAACCGCAGGGAACAGCAAGGAACCGCAGGGAACAGCAAGGAACCGCAGGGAACAGCAAGGAACCGCAGGGAACAAAGGCTATGGGTCTCCAGCCCTATACTTAAGGATAAGAATCCTAACGGTCCAAGATTAATTGACCAATCAGGAGTTTTCTGATGTAATCCCTTTCTAGATGTTTCCCCACTTTTGCACGCCCTCCAGGCCCCCCTCCCAAACGGTGTTTCAAACTTCACAGGCCAGAATGGCCTTGAGTGCCAGGCACTTGCTAATCAGCACAGATAGCTAGGTGCTTCTTGTTTAGGCTTCTCCTTAACCGTCTTCAGCTGGAAACCAAAACTTAATGTGTTATTCTATCAGAGGCCTGTCTTTTTTAACGGTTGAAACACCCAGAGTTCTTTGCTTGAGCCAAGATATTACTTATGGTATTTTTAATAACTCATGAACATATACAATGCCTTCATAAACTCACCAGGGCTTGCCTTGGTTTAGGATTGAACTACAGTCCCATTCAGGTGTTGTAATCTATCATGCAATTAGAATCACACGGGGGGGGGGAGACAAGCATGCCAACTTGTTTGCCTCCAAGTTGTGGATAGTGACATCAACACTGGGGAACTTGCCCTACTTTGCAGGCTCCCTGCACAACTGAAATCCCTAGAATAGAGCTGGGGAATCGGTGGTCCTCCAGATGTTATGGAACTCCAACTCCCCAGCCAACATGACCAATGGTCAGGAATGATGGGAGTTGTATCCAGCAACATTTGGAGGACCACATGTTCCCCAGCTCTCCCCTAGAAGATCAAGATTCTAAATTGCATGGGAAGCCTACGTAAGTAGACAAAGACTCCTGGCTGCAGAAGTTATCCAACTCACGGAGACCAATGGGGGATGGTGACTGGGATGGTTGAAGCTAACTCCCACTCCGTCTCAATGCCAAACAGATTATAAAGTCTGAATATGGCTTACGTTACATACAAATGCAGCTTAAGGAGGGGGCAATTTAGTTCCTGGGAAAGTGCAAATATCTCCAGAGAGCAAGTTGAGGCAACTGTTTATTGCCTGGAGGACAAGAAGTGTCTCCATTGAGGAAGTGGCAACTCCTAGTCCTTGCAGTCCACTCATGGATTATAGGGTTGCGTGTATGTGTATTTTTTTAAAGGGTACAGCTCCAGTATGCCCAAGGAGAAGGTTGAGTCAGATGATATCTGCCTGAAAGACATCTATGCTTGGCCCTCCCTTCTGTGTGTACTGATGTCATAACGTGACATCACTCCCAAATCCAGAAGAGTCTGAACAGAACTGCAATGCCTCAGTCTTAGAAAACAGGAGCCCACTGAATAAGAGGGACTCACACGCCTTCCTCATGAAAGGATGCTATTTATTACAGAAGAAAACCCCACAACTTACATTGTTTCAAACTATACAAGTAGGGCTGTAATCTGTCATAGAATAGTAGAGTTGGAAGGGGCCTATAAGGCCATCAAGTCCAACCCCTTGCTCAATGCAGGAATCCAAATCAAAGCATTCCCAACAGATGGCTGTCCAGCTTCCTCTTGAATGCCTCCAATGTCGGAGAGCCCACTACCTCTCTAGGTAATTGATTTCAGTGTCGTATGGCTCTAACAGTTAGGAAGTTTTTCCTGATGTCCAGTCGAAATCTGGCTTCCTGCAACTTGAGCCCATTATCCCGTGTCCTGCACTCTGAGATGATCGAGAAGAGATCCTGGCCCTCCTCTTTGTGACCACCTTTCATGTACTTAAAGAGTGCTATCATATCTCCCCTCAGTCTTCTCTTCTCCAGGCTAAACGGGCCCAGTTCTTTCAGTCTCTCCTCATAGGGCTTTCTTTCCAGTCCCCTGATCATCCTTGTTGCCCTCCTCTGAACCTGTTCCAGTTTGTCTGCATCCTTCTTGAAGTGCGGACACCAGAACTGGACCCAGTATTCAAGATGAGGCCTAACCAGTGCTGAATAGAGGGGAACTAATACTTCACGCGATTTGGAAACTATACTTCTGTTAATGCAGCCTAAAATAGCATTTGCCTTTTTTGCAGCCACATCACACTGTTGGCTAATCTTCAGCTTGTGATCAACGACAATTCCAAGATCCTTCTCACATGTCGTATTGCTGAGTGAAATCCCCCATCTTATAACTGTGCATTTGGTTTCTTTTTCCTAAGTGCAGAACTTTGCATTTATCACTGTTGAATTTCATTCTGTTGTTTTCAGCCCAATGCTCCAGCCTATCAAGGTCCCTTTGAATTTTGTTTCTGTCTTCCATGGTATTAGCTATGCCCACCAATTTTGTATCATCTGCACATTTGATAAGCATGCTGAGTACCTCCTTACCCAAGTCATTAATAAAAATGTTGAAGAGCACTAGGCCCAGGACCGAGCCCTGTGGTACCTCACTTGTTACTTCTGCCCAGTTTGAGAAGGAACCATTGATAAGCACTCTTTGAGTATGATTCTGGAGCCAACTGTGGATCCACCTGATAGTTGTTCCATTCAGCCCACATTTAGCTAGCTTGCTAATCAGAATATCATGGGGCACTTTGTCAAAAGCTTTGCCGAAGTTGAGGTATATTATGTCCACAGCATTCCCACAGTCTACAAGGAAGGTTACCCAATCAAAAAATGAGATCAGATTAGTTTGGCAGGATTTGTTCTTCATAAATCCATGTTGGCTCCTAGAAATCACTGCATTGTTTTCAAGGTGCTTACAGACTGACTGCTTTATAATCTGCTCCAGAGTTTTTTCAGGGATTGATGTTAGGCTGACTGGTCTGTAGTTCCCCGGTTCCTCCTTTTTGCCTTGCCTTTTTTGAAGATAGGGACAACATTAGCTCTCCTCCAGTCATCCAGCACTTCACCAGTCCTCCATGATTTCACTAAGGTAATAGACAGCGGTTCTGAGAGTTCTTCAGCCAATTCCTTCAATACTCAAGGATGCAGTTTATCGGGCCCTGCAGATTTGAACTTGTTCAAAGTGATTAGGTATTCCTTGACCATTTATCTATCAATCTCAAGGTCCAATCCTGCCCCTTCTACTTCATGTTTCCCAAGAGGGTCACAGATCCTTTTTTGGGAGAAGACTGAGCCAAAGTAGGAATTGAGCACTTCTGCCTTTTCTTTGTCATCTGTTATCATTTTGCCATCCTCATTGAGTAGCTGTGCCACCGTTTCTTTTCTCTATCTTTTACTATGGACATACCTGAAGAAAGCTTTTTTGTTTCTTTTAGCATCCCTTGCTAACCTCAGCTCATTCTCAGCTTTTGCCTTCCTGACACCATCCCTGCAATTCCGTGATACCTCCCTGTACACTTCCTTTGTGGCCTGTATGTGTTCTTTTTTGTTTTCAGGTCCCCTCTAAGCTTTTTGTGAAGCCACATTGGTTTCTTCTGTTGTTTCCCCCCTTTTTCCTTGTTGGAATTGCTTGCCATTGCGCTTTTAGAATTTTGTTTTTTAGAAACTCCCACCCATCTTGGACTCCTTTTCTCATTAGGGTCGCTTGCCATGGAACCATACTTACAATTGTTCTGAGTTTATTAAAATCAGCTTTCCTGAAGTCCAAGGTGCGTGGATGGCTACTCTCAGCTTTTGCTTCTGTTAAAATCAAGAATTCAAGTATGGTGTGGTCCCTTTCCCCCAGAGTTCCCGTAACTGCCACTTCATCCACCAAATAATCTCTATTGGTTAGAATCAAGCCCAGGATAGCTGATCCTCTGGTTGCTTTCTCCACTTTCTGTAGGAGAAAGTTATCTCCAACAAAAGTCAGAAATTTCTTAGAGGGGCCGTGTTCGGCAGAATATGTCTCCCAACAGATATGGGGATAATTGAAATTCCCCATTACTACTACATCATGCCTCCTCGAAATATTGGCAATTTGCTTTTCAAAAGTTACATTCTCGTCTTCTCCTTGATTGGGTGGTCGGTATTTATTACTTGCCCTATTAATTTTAATCCTGATACTCTCGGTGGAACTACCAAACTCATCTTCCTGTATTTCTGAGCAGGGATATATATTTTTAACATATACCGCGACTCCACCTCTCTTTTTATTCCTTCTGTTCTTTTTGAACAAGTTATATCCTTCAATTGCTGTATTCCAGTGATGGGAGTCATCCCACCAAGTTTCAATTACACCTGTCAAGTCGTAATTGCCCTCCTGTATTAAGAGTCCAAGTTCGTCCTGCTCGTTTCCCATGCTCTGTGCATTAGTGTACAGGCATCAAAGCCTATGTGATTTATGGCTTGGCTTCCTTACTACATTTTTCTGAGGATCGTCACTGGTCCCTATTACAGCTGATCTCTCTGTTCCTGTTCCTGTGCACAAGCCTTCATCAGTCATTACCACCAAGTTTACGTCGCCCTCCCCCTTAGGATTCAGTTTAAAGCCCTCGATGAACTTCTCCATGCTGTGGCCAAACACTTTCTTCCCAGTCCTTGTGAGATGCAACCCATCACTTGCCAGCAATCCATCTTCCAGGAAGCATAGCCCGTGGTCCCAGAATCCAAACCTCTCACGTCGGCACCACCTCCATAGCCATTCATTCACACAGAGTATTTTTCTTTCCCTTTCTACTCCTCTTTTAAGTACTGGAAGGATGGATGAAAAAACTATCTGGGCCCCAAAGTCCTTGAGTTTCCTTCCCAGAGCTTCAAAGTCTGATGTGATTTCTTCATAGCTCTGTTTGGCAGTATCATTTGTTCCCACACGGATGAGGAGAAAGGGATACCTGTCGGTGGGCTTGATGAGTGATGGCAACTCTTCCATCACATTTCTAATCTGTTCTCCTAGTAAACAGCATACCTGGCGAGTCCACGGATCTTCCCTGCATACTTGGGTTTCAATCCTACGCAGTAGGGAGTCTCCCACTACTAGTACTCTTCTCTTCTTGTTGTGAGGTGAGGTTTCATTGGCCCTGTTTGATTGAGCTTCAGCCTCTTGCTTGTTGTCACACGGGTTCTCCTGTAATTCTTCCACCACAGGCTGTCCTCCAGTCTCATCCTCAAGTGGTTGAAAGCGGTTCCATAGTTCCACTGGTGAAGGGTGTCTTCTAGCTCTTCTGCTCCTAACTGTCACCTTTTTCCACGTAGTTTCCTCCACTTCGTTGTTCCTCTCCAAAGCAGTCTCCTCTTCTGCTACCACATGCTGTTGCTCTTCCACCTCCACTTCTCTTTGCTGCTGTTGTTGCAGCGTTCTGTCTAAAAACTCTTCATCTTCTCTTATAGTCCTCAGTGTGGTCACCCGCTGTTCCAGGCCTCTCAATTTTTCTTCCAACAGTGCCATGAGCTTCCACTTGTTGCACATGTACGCCATGTTGTTCTCAGGGAAGAACATAAACATGGCACACACCTTGCAGGTCACAACCACTAGAGTATCCTTCCCGTTCATACTCTCTTCTACCTTCTGTTTCTTTCTAACTACTTGTTTTGGAGTGGCCTGTGCTTTGTCCTGTCCTACTACAGGCTAAACTTGAGAGTCCCACTGGTATGTGGTGTGCTGTACAAGCAGAATTAGTAATTTTTTTGTTTGTTTTAGGGCCCTTCCCCTTGACCTCTCTTGTCGAACTCCTTTGTCAAACTTGTTTGCTTGCTCTGTTCGCTCACTCTCTGAAAGCTGGCTTGCTTATATGTCCTCACTGTAGACCAAGTGAGACAGCTTGCTCTGTTCTGCTCTGCTCTGAGTCAGGAAACAGAATGAAAGTCCCAGCACACACAGCTGCTGCTTGTTGCCCTCAGCAGTTCTCAGGCCACACCCTTAAGCCAATAGCTAACAAGCCACACCCCTTCCAATCAAGCTGCTATAGAGCCCTTCAGAGCACACGGCTTAGAGCACACAGCTTCAGAGCCCTCTTGGCCTTTTTCCTTTCCTCGCTACAGCTCCTTTGTCAAACTCCTGTTTGGTCTCCCTGTTTGCTCGCTCTGTTCGCTCATTCTCTGAAAGCTGGCGTGCTTATATGTCCTCACCTGTAGACCAACTGAGACAGCCCCCTCTCCTCTGCTCTGTTAGGAGTCAGGAAACAGATAGGCTATGTATTTTAACATGCAGTTGGGGTCCAACTCAGAGCAATCTGCTTGCTGATCAACTGGCCCTCCATCTATTGTCTTTCACAATGGAACACAGTCTTTTCTAATATTTTCTAGAATGACTTCTATTAAACAGTCTCATTCAAAGTTGCTTCCACATTAACCCTTTAGTCTAGAATATTTTTTGTTCACCCAACTGTTTTAGATCTGATTTGTGGGATAGAGGAAAATTACTTAAAATGCAATTTCAGTGCTAGCATACTGAATGAGATTTGCTTTGATACTGCTGGATAATAGAGGGTCACTTAGGACCATTGTTTTAATTCCATTACCAGCAGATTGTGGCAAAGCAATGTCTATGTGGGCTCAAAGTCCACAGTGTTGAAGCAACCCTTGTTTCATACAGAAGCTGCTTTTGAAAGGGGTGGGGACTTCTCTGCAGATCATATGAAAATTATGTAACACTTTAGACAAAATATATTTTTACAGCTGTCTAATAAATGGCAGCTGTGGAATCCATCTCTCATAGGTTCCCTTTACATATTCTGCCTTCCTGCTAAATTCCCATATTTTGCTGACTATTTGGTCAATTTGGGGAAACAGAAATCCATTCTAAGGGATAAATTCATTAGACACCCTTTGGACATATTAAAAAGCAAATTAATTGCTTTGACAACTATGAACGTGTGACAATGGGTTGTGTGACTGGGTTAAGTCATGTACCCAGACTGCTAACATCCCCAGCAGCTAAGTCATTCTTTGTGCACCACTACTGTTGGTGTGTGCTTTTATGGACAGTTACCACAAAACTAATTCAAACCATGATGATGAAGATACAACTGTTCTCATCTCCCAGCTCCCTATGCAAGTGAACCTTGGTGTGAAAAACTCCCATGTTAGTTTGCAAAACAAATCAATCCCTGCTTTTAGGTATCAACATCTTATAGGGCAGCAAATTATTACCTTTGCTAGAGGAATTTGAGGTTTAGCATCTCTTTTTTTTTTACCCTCGCAGTTATCAGAGTAGCTTGCTGGAACAGTGGCATCTGCAGAATCAGTCATACGTTGCCCACATGGACCATCTGGAAAACTAGTCTTCAATTCTGAAATGTAAACAGAAGCAGTGAGTGACAAGGCAGTGAGTTTCCAGGGGGCGGAGAACACCTCCTTCAAATCTCTTGTTATTAGAGGAGAAAATGTACTCTAAGAGCTTCCAACTTAACTTCTGTCTGAATCCCAGGGTGTGTTTCCACTCTTCAGTCTTAGCAAGGTTTTTATTTGTCCCTTGTTTATTTTGCAAAATTTCCAAGTGATCAGAAGGTCAAGATCTCCCCATGTAGTTACAGCTTTCTATTTTCAGTTGCCTGCTTGAGTGCAGGAGATGCACATTTTCCGTTACTCATTTCCTTCCTCTCTCCCATCTTAACAGGGACCATTTTGCCTCCCTGTGATGCTCTTTCTCAGATTCCCCAGTGGGGAAGATCCTGTTACTAAGTAACCTAGCATTTAGGATAAAGCTCTCCATGCTGCCTGCTACCAGTTTTTCCATACAAGTAAGTCGGCCCCCAAACCTACTGATGGCATAATAGTCTGATTACTTCCCATACACAGAAGTCAAACTCTTCTACACTGCTGGTAGGAAATCCTAAAAAAGAAGAAGCTGCATGCTCAGTTGTCATAAGCATTCTCAGAAAGTTGTATTCCTCCCTAAACATGTATATTTTAAGAGCAATCATTTGCTTTTAAATTAAGGAGCAGTGCAGGACTAGAGTTACTACCGCTCTGTAAGGAAAACATGATGTAGCCCTGTTCTTTTTTACAACCACTTCAATGCACATGCCTGTTAGAACTTGCACGTGGGCACCCCCTTCTCCCAGCATGCCATTGGTGCCACAGGCATGTTTTACTTTGGCATACATTTAGCAGCATTAGTAGCGGTTAGAATGTTGAACTAAGACCTGGGAGACCAGCGTTCGAATCCCTACTCAGCCATGAAGCTCACTGGGTGACCTTGGGCCAGTCGCTGCCTCTCAGCCTAACCTACCTCACAGGGCTGTTGTGGGGATTATATGAGGAGGGGAGAACCATATATGCCACCTTGTGCTCCTTGGAAAAAAGGTGGGCTCTAAATAAATAAATAAATCAAACAAAACATATGCTGAAAACCAAATCCTGTGTATGCTGATGGTTGTTTGCAACTGGCTCCCTGGGCAAAGGGAACTTCACATGGTCAACACTGAAGTGGGTCATGAGAACAATTGACAAAATATTGCCAGTAATAAAATTAACCAACTGATTGTGCAATACCGCCTCACTTCCACTATGTTTTATTTTGATGGTGTAGGATATGTTGAGGGAACAATTATATGGAGAATGGTGAGATAGTCATTTGATCACTACTGAAGCTTTTGTTTTAGGATTTAAAATGTGAGAAATGTTGGGGAAAGCTCTATCAAAGAATTGTAATTAAGAATACGGGGTTGAATCCAATTAAGTTATTATGTGAACCCTCCAGAGTAGGGATTTTTTTTGGGGGGGGGAGGAGGTAGTACTGCTTGTTCAATGATTATGTTGAATACAACCCATGGAATACAGTAGGCATACAGAAATTAATAGCAAAGAAGGAAAATCTCATTGTAACAATCATTTAAAACATTTATTTAAGACAGTATAAGCTGAATCACATGACATTTCCTTCAATTCCCCCTCAACCCTCCTTCATAATACCCATTATATAGGTAAGGTTATTACAAAGTAGCAGCAAGAACTGGAAAAATGATCCACCCCCTGCTCATTTTGTACATTACAATGGCTAAGCTCTATATTTTGCTAACTGCACAACAGCCAATTAAAACGACCCCTTTCATAGTCCTATATGAGACTGGACAGCCCGTATATCACAGGTAGCCATGTGGTGCCCTCCAGATGTTGCTGGATTACAGCTCCCATCATCTCTGACCATTTAGCACACCAGCTGAAGCTGATGACAGCTGGAAGTCCAACATCTGCAGGGCACAATGTTGGCTACCCACGCCATATATTATGAACCACTGACTTTCAACTGGTGGGTTGAACCATTTACAATTTAAAAAAAGAGGGCTAGAGGGCTTTTTTTTGGCTAACAATTCTCAAATAAGATGCAGGGGTACAAAGATGAAAAGTAAACACACAAGAGGTAAAGGGAACAGAAATGGTTGATATGAGATAACTACACATAACAAACAGCCAATGCAGAAGGTGTAGCTAGATGACATGAAAAAGGAAACAGAAAGTTGGACTGGGCAGGAGAGAGAAAATGAATAAAGAATTACAAGAAGCTGAATCCATTATGAAAGTTGAATACCACCAAATAGGTAGACTCAAGCACATCATCAATAGTTAGCATTTTTCAAGCTACATATTTAGGATAATGGCATACTGGATTAAAATATTTGCACCCACTGCCCAAGTGTAAGTGTAACCACGTTTTGCAATGTTGCACTTATGTGGCTAGCACATTCCATCTCAAAGTGTAGCAGGTATTTCAACTGGAATGGAAAGGTTTTGAGAACACATTCTAGAACAATGAATTCCATATGGAAAGATTCATTATCTGCGCCAGTACCTACCTCCAAAAGGAATATTTATTGTCCCCAAAAGAGTCCTTTTAATACAAGCAATCTCAAAATGAAAGCAAAAACTTAGAAAGTGCCACACCCACCCACCAACTCAAGCAGGCGAGTCGTGCAGCCACTTGATATGGTCAGTCAGTATTTCAGGTTTTACTAGCGATTTTATAAAAGGTAACAGAAGATAGATGGAATAAGTACAGAAGAATCTAATATTCTTATCTCAGCTTATGTGCTCTGATATGCATTTTTGGACTAGCCTGTATAGTTTTGAAGTCTGTATTAATGTCTGCAGTAAGAATGGTAAACTATTCCTCATAAGAACTCACTCAGATTTGTGTTCAAAGGTTAGTGTGCATACTTCCACCACAGTGAACAAGAAGGAAAATGTGAATAAGACACACTGCACAAAAAGATGCTTGACTTAGTTACACCTCTCATTGTGTGAAAGTTTGCAACTTTTATACATCAAGGATGTCAGCTGTTGCAGATCTCTGGCAGACAGAATTGTGATCCCTTTTGTTATTTCCAGGTAATGGCTTTCCCTAGGATTGGTTGTGAACTGTGGCACTAAACAAGGGTAGGAAAGTATCCAAAAAGATAGTCATGTAGGATTCTGCTTTCATTAATTCTGATTGTGCAACCTGTGCTGACCCTACTAGTCTGGTCTGGATGAAGAAAGATCAGGTCAGGGATTGTTGCAAGCCTCCATCTGGATTGCAAGCGTCAGGCATGATGAGTTAGTGTGACCAACAATGTCCCACAAGGACAAGCCCCATTGTATCTCTTGCACTCAAATGCAATACATAGCTCCCAAAACAAAGATCCTTGAGTTGACTTTGGATCCATCAAGGTGGGGGCATGATAAACACCATTTGGTGTTTACCACCCTGAATAAGAGTGTGTGTGTGTGTGTGTGTGTGTGTGCACGTACGTGTACACACACACACTAGGGATGGGGAGACTATCCGCTAAATCAGATTTAGTACTAGTTTCAGACTGAATTCTATAGTCTGCTATCTTTTCAGACTGGCACTGATTTCTTGCGGTGGGCCGCAGCTGTAATCGGCACGGATTTTGCAGACACGGCTGCAATTGGCATGGTTTTTAAAAAAAATAATAATCCTATTTTATGTAATTATCTTTGTAATTTCCTCAAAAGTTGCTACATTCATAACAGTGTGTGATAATGATTGCCATTTGTCCATTATATATTACCAAAAAATTGTGTTATCACCATATAATGTGAAAATATTGGTTGCCTGCCCTGCCCTAGACTATGTTACATCAATGTTAATTGTTAAATCATCCTGCAATTTCATGTTTTTCGAACAAGACAGCTCAGAGCATTCTGAATCTCCATCCTCTTGTGTGGGAAACATGATGATGAGAGAGACTGACCCACCCGACCTGACCCACCCACTCCGCTTTCATTGCTGCTATCCTCAGCTCATCAAGGACTCTCCCTGTGCTAAATGTGTATGTGCTTGTGTGTGAATAAAAATACAAGGTGGTACTAGTGGTGATGGTGATGCTGCAGCAGTGCTGGTGACAAACTAATTTAAGAACAGCGAAAGGAAAAAAAATGCAGATTGAATCACCCCCAACCCCCCACAGTGGATCAAATCGGCAAGACTCAAAGCAAGTGGGGAAAAAAAAGGGCGGAGCGGGATTGAACAACGGACTATCGGAATACAAGCGGATTGGAACTAAGTAGCGAACCCCATCCCTACTACACACACATATTTAAAAGACTTACTAAAAAGATAAAAAAGACTGGTGTATGAATAAATTTTCATCTATTTATTCAGTAATTGCACAGAGTTGCTGACCGGAAAGCTAAAGAGAGGGAGGGAAGAAAATATAAACACAATCACACAGAAAAGCAGAAACTGTGAAAGTGAAATCAAAGTTTAAGTTAAAATTTAAAAAGTACTCATTTCATTGCCTGAAGTGATCCTTAGCAGAGTTTATTACAGGAACTGGCTTTGGGGATATAAACTTGACAAAGTCTACAAAGATGTTTAAGTTAATTGGAAGCTTAAAGATTCTGCTAGTTAATAATTCACACCCTCATAAAGGTGAGTGTTCTTTTCTGGCACTTCGAGACTGTTGCTATATTTAGGTGGGATTCAATCACATACCAGCAAATTCACGTTGAGCATTTAAAGCTGATTTGGTGCTCTAGCGCAACAAACCCTCTCCCACCCCAAATAAGACTTTTTGTGATAAGGAAAGTGATGGGGAAACGCACTAGGAAGTATGGGATAACAATTGCTTGACACTACGTCATATAGCCTCCCTGCCAACAACTCAGAATGAATATTTAATGAACAGCTAACGTCTAACCAGCCCACAAAGTTTGTACAAACAAATCAGGATGAATGCTCAACAGACCAATTGTCTAGAAGTGATCCCAAGTACGTGATCTGAGAAGCAATACTGGTGAATACTGCTAGTAAGAATTATTCACAATTAGCATGTTTTAAGTATTATAGAAGCAGTCCCTTTTGAAATCTTACATCTAGGACATTGTTATTTAGCTTAAAGAGAAGTAGGAATCTTCATACCAGTATAGATGAAGTGGATGGTTGTCCATAAAAGCTGATGTCATACGTTTGATAATCTTTAAGGTGCCACAAGACTGGGTTGTATTCAATGACGTCGTCCCTTTCACACAAGGACTTCCACTTGTCCAATAGTACTTCCCCTCGCACACCACCCCCTGTGCACCCCCAAGTCTGTTCTGGGTTTTTCCCCAACCCTCCAGAGCAGATTTTTTGGGGGGGGGGTGAGGAAAGAAGAGTGAGGGCAAGTTCCATTGTACAAGTTGAAATCCTTGCACAAATGGGATGACTTCACTGGAGATAACCCTTTGTTTTTGCTGCAAGAGACTAATGTGATAATGAGTATTTCTGTCTAAATCTTGTCTAAATACTGCCTGCTTATGCATCCCTCCCCTTTGAATAAGGATGCTTTAAGGTACAGAAGATGCCAAACTATATAATGCAACCATCTTAATAGTAACAAGCTAATTTACATGCCCCCAATTGTTGCTGCAACAGGGTAGCCCTAATGCCATTTCTAAGAAAGCTTCTAAGGCACAATATCTGTAGGCCACTATTAGAACTAGAAATGCAACCAAATTTCAGAAGTAAAAGGACTGATGAAGACTAAGAATATTTCTCAGGAAGATTCTGCGCATTCTTTACTTGCCAATGCCATTGAGTTTTATCTAAATAGACACTTTCAGAGCAAATGTGGAGGTTCCCAATGGAGCAAAATATTTGACAAATTAATAAGGAAGGCTGTTTTGCTTAACACAAGTAAAATTAATCAAATATGACTTCCAGCTTTCAGTAAGTCATCACTGTGTATTATTAAATAGAGAGACCTCATTACTTATTCCAACATTTTAAACACAATTCTTATGAAGGATTGAATGATGTAGTTATATGGCAATATTAAAGGAATGTTTGAGACAACTTTTGAATAGTGCAAATCTTAGTGCAACCTAAAGATATATAGCAAAGCCTGTGTATTTCACAATAAAACACATAGATTCCAAATAATTTTTAATAACATTTGGTTGGGAATTTTCCCTTTATCTAATTGTATGTTACAGAAAGTTACTTGGACTCTGTATTTCATTGCACTACAATTTGTTACTCCTAAATTTCTTAGCACTTTGGAAATTGAGAGATTAGGTTTATTTATTTATTAAATTTATATCCCCTCCTTCCTCCCAGGGTGGCAAATAAATACACTAAAAACACTCTAAAACATCTTTAAAAAAAAACTTATGAAAAGAAAACATCTTTAAAAACATATTCAAACAAAGCATCTTTAAAAAAAGATTTAAAAACAACTAAAAAACAATTCCAAAACAGATGTAGACTGGGATAATGTTTCTACTTAAAAGACTTGTTGAAAGAGGAAGCTCTTTAGTACATGCCAAAAAGATAAGAGACGGTACCTGTCTTAATATTTAAGGGGAGGGAATTCCAAAGGGTAGGTGCCACAACACTAAAGGTCCACTTCCTATGTTGTGTGGAACAGACCTCCTGATAACTGGAGGCCCTCACCTGCAGAGCACAGTGATCAACTAGGTCTATAAGGGTAAGACGACCTTTCAGGTATCCTAGTCCTGAACTGCAAAGTGCTTTTTACACTAAAACCAGAACCTTGGCCTGGTAGCTAAGTGGGCAGCCACTGTTAACATTAACAATCAAATTAAATAACAATCAGATTAAATCTAACTATGATCACTTGCTTTTATTACATATTTTCACAGAGTTGGCCCCTTTGCAAAATCCACATCCCCCTTAAACAACTGCAAAGCTGTTTTAAATGGATCCGGATTATAGCCTGTTACAGCCGTTAAACAGTAGTTCATTGACATGTGGAGCCTCACAACACTATCTGCTTATCCTATAGCCTGTGTGGAACAGTATTTAGATAAAGCAATAAAACAGAGTACCCTTTTGTACCACTTTATTTGGACTGGAATATTCACAGACATTTATTTTGAAGTACATGCCCCAGTTACATTTGTATTTGTATCACAAAAATACATACTTTGTTCTTGATTAATAGGTTTTGAATCAGCCGTTCCCAAACAGCCTTTAGTATGGAGAGCAGATGGTTGCACCTGATGCAGTGATGTTTTCCCAGCTTCTTTGGCACTGCTGAACAGGATATTTGAAGAGGAAGAACAAGACACCTGTAGGAAAATTCAAAGTCTTAAATAAATATATTGTGAGATTTGTCAGTTATAGATCTCCCTCAACCATCGTGGTTTTGACATCTTAGAAATGGAAGGAACTGCATGCCATTTTGTAATCTACCCTACTTCACACATGATGTACACAATTTCCCCTTCTGGCTCCAATGCTGTGCAAAAAGCTAATTCTGCAAAAACAGGTTTTTAAATTTTCACTGGCTTCCACCTCCCTCACCTAAAAATATGTTTGGAAAAGCTCATACTCTATAAACAAGAAAATAAGCCCAAGGTTTTAAGATCCCCATGTCTTTTCTTAATTATTCCACACTTAACTGTATATATAAAACACCAGATAGAATAAGACCCCTTTGGGTTGGATCCAAAAGTTCCCTAATTTCATCACAGGAAGCACCTTTCATTAAAGGAAGGGAACCTTGTGATCCAACCCATTGCCAGCCATAGTCAATAAGAGTCAGAAAAAGAGTATTGTTTAATAGCCTTCCATGAATACAAGCCACCAGAAGCATCTAGACATGAGGCATTTTTTAAATTATAGTGAAAAGCATTTTAAAAAACTAATAGCCATCCTGTTTTCTAATCTTATCAATGATATTCACCTCTGAATGCATGTGAGGAGACTGGATAACGGCAGGGTGGGCTGCCACTGGCAGTAAGGTCCTCTGACCTGCTTGTTGAATTGGAGTACAGTGCAGTGGGGACACAACAGCCACTATACCTGCAAAAGGGGTGGAGGAATAAAAAACATAGAAGAATGCCATTGCCTCAGTATACAGCAGCAAATCAATTCACTAACGCACATACAGTGCACATTGACCAGATGTAAGGGTTCAAGTAATCAGAGGAGCAAAACCCCCGCACACATCTAATTAAATAACTTCAATAGGGATCCCATCTGGGGCTCCCTAGTCTAAAAATTCACTTTGTAGAGTTGCATGCATGGTCTAGTCTACCATTCAGCTCATTAATTTTGTTATTGGTTAGTGTTCATTTATTCAGCAAGATATGTATACCACTACATCAAAAAATATCTCTGAGCAGTTTATATCATACTATAAAATATCATATAAAAATATAAAAAAATTGAATTATTAATAGAGATAAAATTAGCAGTTTTAAAAGCAAATCAATTATAAAATTACATCTCTATGTAGGCTTGCCTAAGTAAAATACATTTTAGCAGGAAAAACAATAGAATTACTAAAATGAATGTTAATAGGCAGGGAGTTCCGTAGAACAGGTGCTGCCACACTAAAAAGACAGATGTCTTGCAAATATGAACATTATGTGGCACCTATAACAGTGCCAGTTCCACAAATCAAAGTGGTCAAATGGATTTGTATGGGTGGCTATGGTGATCCTTCAAGTAAACTGGTTCCAAGCTGTTGAGGTTTTAATATACTAACAATAACACTTTAAATTTGAGTTGGTAACAAATTAGCAGCTAGTGCAGATCTTTGTCAAAGCCACAGCTTCCCATCACAAATAGTAAAGCAATCATATGCTTCTTTTTTACATATAATTGCATACATGCTCAGTTAGAATTGTGACCACCTCAAAACATTTACAATGGTTTCCATGCAGCACTGTCTCAGTCTGGGTTGAACATATGGGATTGTGAAGAGGACGTGCTTGCTTGCCATCCTGGGCTCCTTTGGGAGGAAGGGCAAGATGTAATTCTAACAACAACAAAAACAACATCGGACTTCCACTATGGCCATCAAACAGAATGGTTCTGACTTACTAGGAAGCACTGTGGTGTTGCAAGTTTGCTATCCGATTTCTGTGCATGGCTTTGCCTAAAAGCAACTCCAGACAGACATCTAGGCTTTGACACAAATGAATAGGATATTTTCCTTAATTGCAGTGGATGTTTCCTGAATGGGGGAATTCAACCTTTAGTGGCAAGGGCTGAGAGAAGCGACTGCCAGACTGCCATTTTGGAATTTCAAAGGAGAAAGCTGAAGCTATGAGTAGGCTGAACATGAAATATCTTAGATATCCTTCTCTCTATGGGAATGGGGTAGCAGAACAGAAGATGTTTTTGCACCTCTTCATTTGGACCAGAATAATCACCAACATTTACTTTTGAAGTTGTTATTTATTAAATTTCTATACCATCCTTCCTCACAGAAGGAGCCCAAGGTGGCTAACAAAGGATAAAATGCTTACAACATCTCAAAAACATTTTTTTTTAAAAAAAAAATAGAAATCTTGAAAAACATCTTAAAAAGCAATTCCAAAACAGACATAGACTGGGATAATGTTTCTACTTAAGACTTGTTGAAAAAGGAAGGTCTTTAGTAGGTGCCAAAAAGATAAGAGATGGTACCTGTCTAATATTTAAGGGGAGGGAATTCCAAAGGGTAGGTGCCACAACACTAAAGGTTTGCTTCCTATGTTGTGCAGAACGGAACTCCTGATGAAATGGTATCTGCCTCACTTGCAGAGTGCAGTGATCGACTGGGTACATAAAGAGTAAGACAATCTTTCAGGTATATTGCTCCCAAGTTGTAGAGGGCTTCGTACACCAAAACCAGCACCTTGAACTTGACCCGGCGCTGACAGCCAGGGCAATTCTTTCACCAACAGGGTAACATGTTGGCAATATCCTGCGCATTACAGTAATCCAACCTGGAGGTTACCAGTGCATGAACAACAGTCAGTCCAGAAACGTCTTTAGCTGTCTTACCAGCTGAAACTGGTAAAAGACCTAGCTATCGAGATCATTTGGGCCTCTAGTGACAAAGATGGATCAGGAGCACCCCCAGACTACAAACCTGTTATGCATCCTAGTTAAATTTGTATTGCTAGAATGCATAACTATGTTCTTCATTAATAGATTTGGAGTTGGCAATTGATACTTATTTTGAAGTACACACCTCTGCTTATGTTCTACTTGTATATCTGTAGATAAAGCAAATACTACAAAAATGCCATGTCTCCCATGCTCTCATCCAAAAAGAGACTAACTCCAGTTCTCACAGAATTCCACACCGCTTGTGGGAACAGGTACCACTTAAAACCTACATCTATATTTCAACCTTCTTCTCACAGTACATATTTGTGCAGCAAACCTAGATCACCTCTGCAAAAGCCAGTTGAGAGCATCCTAGTGAACCACTAAATTTTCTGAGATTTACCTGGAGGAGAGAGAATGCTTTGCTCTTGCGGTTTCAGAGGGGTACACTGCAAAGCTTGGGGGTGTACTTGGTGAGGGACCTTCATTTCTGTTGATCTTGGAAACTGCATGCTAGTAGGTGAAGTGTTCCATACTTGGGGAACAATATTGCAGGGCATTTTTGGATAAAGCAGTGGCATCTAATTGGGAAGAATTCAACAGGATTATTCACATCATTTTCTTGATTAACTGGGTCTTGTATTCCAAAACACTTGCAATACTTCACATCACCGATTAGGTCCTTCTCAAATTCATGCATAGGAGGGGTGCATTGTACCATGATGAAGAGAGCCTTCTCAGTGTGATGCCCCAGGTGTGGAAAACTCTCCCCAAGGAAGTAAGACTGGTGGAGGTGTATTTTTATATTTATTGTCTTAGTGTAAAATTATTCATTAGCTGTTTCAGATATGTTGTTTTGATTTTTTGTTTTAATATTGTAATTGATGTATGCTGTCTGACACTTTGTTGGGGTAGTTGACTCCGTTGTATTTTTATGTTTTGTTGTTTTCTTTTCACGTTATTTTTTTTTAAAAAAATGTAATTGATATGAGCACTTCCCTAGAATTCATGTTTTGGATGAAAGCGTAGCTTAGAAAATGTCTAAATAAATAAATAGCTACATTTCAGTGATGATACCACTTTGAAGATCAGACTCTATGAAAGATCTGAAAGCCCTCAACTGTGGTAGGGGAAAAGCTTCAGGCAGGTTTACATCAGGCATATCTTTAAAGATAAACAGATGCATATGCTGGTGCTGTATGTCATCATCACATACACAGATGCCAGCATATTAGGAAGATGCACAAGGTGCAAAAAAAGAAAGCCAAAGAAAACATTTGATAAAAAAAAGGAGTTTACCTTAAGCTGCTCTCTACAAAATAAATCCTTTTGCCCATTTGCATTTTGCTTTAAGCCCATTTCTGTAAAAGTTGTAGAAATTCAGACATTTAGAATAGTCAAGCATGCTGGCATTACAGAGATTTTTCAGTTTGTATGCCTTTATTATTTCCCTTTTTCTTCTTCCATTTCCAGTACAGGCCTTTTTAACCCATTAGTGCCCGCCCAGATAACATATGTTATTGGATGGTATATGAGTGTTGTAAATACATACACAAACACATATAAAAAGAGTCACTACATCCCATCTCTTGTAGTTCAAGTTTATGGCCCACATATCACACTTCCTCAAACAAATAAACAAAAGCCTAGCTCATATTCTAACCCAGTCTGTGGATCAGCAGTATGTTGTGAAGCAGCATTGTCTCTTTTCCCATACCATGCAGAGCTAGCATCAGCACCTGGCATCTTTAGGCAGCTGTTGCGTCCCCTGTACCCTCTTTAATTTTACTTCCTAACGTAGCACTCCAAATAGCATGGGACAGCTGGGTCTATCTTCCATAAAAATTACCCATAATGCCCCAGAGCATTAAAATGGTGGCTAGACCAGGCTCCCTGTTATCATCACCACATATGTCCAAGACCCATCAATGAATGAGACGGGGCACTTTGCCCAGTGACCTCTTCAAACCTGGAGCCACCTGTGCTATCATGTGCATTGTGTGCTATCCAATGTGAAGGCTCTACACATTTGACCATTACCTGAAACTTTTACATTATATACATGGTAGAGGAAAAAGCTTGCTCCTTTACTACAGAAAGAGAGGATACACATCTCAAGTAAGAGTATAAGCCAGGTGAAATGTCTTCTTGAGAGGCTGGCAAGTCCAGGAAGCTTCAGTATTGCAAAAACTGTAGGAATGATCACACTAAAAGCCAGTGCTGAGACCCAGTGCAATGTAATGGTTAGAATGTTGGACTATGACCTGGGAAACCAGGATTCAAATTCCCAATCAGTCATGAAACTCACCAGGTAATCTTGAGCCAGTTACTGTCTCTTAGCTTAGCCTACCTCACGGGGTTGTTGTGAGGATGAAAGACAGGGGGAGAGTCATGTATACCACTTTGAGCTCCTTGGAGGAAAGGTGGCATATAAATGGAATTTATCATTATCATAATCATAATAAAATCATCTAATGGGTCAAATGTGCCTTCTGCTTATAGCATTCACATACTACTGTTGCTTGAAAGCAAACTTAAGCTCTATTTTTAACAAAGTACTATGTGCTACAGTTTTTAAATAGTTTAACAAAGTATACTCTAAATCACTGCATTTCTGCCACATCTAATTTTGTAGAATGTATATCCAATACACGGGCTACCTTTCGCCAAGTTGGATCATTGGTCTATCTATTCCATAGATAAGGAATCCAAGGCCTTCCAGATGTTGTAGGACTACAACCTCCCATTGTCCCTGACCATTGGCCATGTTGACTAGGGCTGATGGGAGTTCCCCATCCCCCTTCAAGCCTGATCTAGTCAAAATACTAGCTAGTTTCAAGTTGAGGGCTTTCCCAGCCCTGCTGCGTAATCAAAAGTGTCAGGTTCAAACCGCTGGCTTTTGCCACTCAGCTACGGCCCTTCCATCATTCATATATTTTCCGCTTTCTAACTTGCATTAGCAAGAGGGTGAAGTTTACACATAGTCACAAACCATGCAAAAGATGTTCCAAAGTTGCAATCCAGGGAGTAAGTCCCACTAACTCACTTCTGAGTAAACACACTTTGAATGTTACTGAGCTATCTGTGCATTGCATGTTGAACGCTGTTTGTCAAGAACAAGGCAGAGTTGATTGCTGAGTGAGCAGAATCAGGGGTGGAAGTGCGAATACAGTTTTTCAAGGGGAACTTCATCATGAACTTAGCTCCCGCAGTTAAGAATTTAAGAACAAAATTTGGAAGAAGTCCCCAGTATAAGTTACATAGCAACTTTCACTAGGCCCATTGTTTCAAGAAACTAAGAAAACAAGTGCACCTGATTCAGAATCACTGCTGTTGGAGGAGCTGGAATCATTGCTGGTGCTATCAGAGTCTGAGGAGGTGCTGCTACTGCTGTCACTTAGCCGGCTTGGCCCTCCAATGGTCTTTGGCACGGCATTATTTTCAGCTGTAACACAGGGAGAAGATCTGAACAAAACATGGGTCTTGAGGAAGTACACGTGTGTGAAGACAGCAACATTCAGGCAGTGCTAAGAGATTTAGGCTTGACTGGCATTCTTATGCTTAATGGTTGCTGGGCAGGCAAGTATGGTGTTTCTCCCATTACTATAACCCTTCCCAGTCCAGACAGTTGTGTTATTGGGCAGACTACAAGTAGAGAACTGCAGAATCTCCACCCTTTTGAGAATTCCATACAATTATTTTTAAGCCGTCTCTCCGTGTTTCACCTACATTTTGCATTTTGCTTCTTAGAGTTGAGCTGCCCATTGACATCCAGCAACCTCCTTTCTAATTCTTGCTTCTTCTCAAAATTAAATTCCTCTTTTGATTTTTTTGCTGCATACAACAGATAGGGTTGGGTGGGGGCAGAAATAAATATTAGGAACAAGCTGCAAGGAATTCCCTAGAAAAAGCTTAAGTTTCTTCTCCTATTGTTTTTGAGCACATCATATTACACACCATAATGTTTCTTGGGCCTTTTTCTCAAACAAGCCATTACGTATTTCTCCAGTTCCCTTAATGTTGATGCTTTTAGAGTTTCAAAGTCTATTTCCATTTCATCGGGATTCGAGTATCTCAGTGAAGGTTCTCGCGACTGAATAATATAAACCACTCTGCCAAGCTTTTCTCCTGGGAGTTTATTTATGTCTAAACTTAACTGCCTTTTTTCATCATAACTCATAGGCTTGGCATTATCCTCGTCCTCAGACTTGTGTGCTGGCTCATCTTGCGGCTTGATTTTCTTTGAACTGCAACAGAGAAAATAAAAATGAGTTAACTACAGTGCCAACAGCTTCGAGCACAATTTCACACCCAGAAGCAATCTTACATGTTCAAAGACATTTTCTTCTTCAGTTTCTTCATTTGCTTCATCTTTCTCTTCTTTTGACTCCCTGACTTCTTTCTGACTTTGTTTTTTCTTCTCTCCTTCTTAGATTTTCCTTTCTTCTTCTTTTTCAGTCTGGGTAAAGTTGTTTTAGCCAAAGCTTGCAACTGCTGATGAACAGCCTTAACCTATTTAAAGGGGGGAAAGAAAGGGGGAGGGGAGAACTGACATTCAAACACAAAATATTTGCATGCGTCTTTAGCAAAGTTACTACACAGAGGGAGAATATCATAGAGGTCTAGAATTCCCACTACAGTATATTTATATAAAAAAGAGAGTTGGACAGCTACAGATTGATCTGTTGCCCTGCTTTTCCACAGTTTGTATTCATACTTTTTTTGGTGGGGGCGCGTGCAATATACTATTTATGTTGGAGATAGTGTAGTAACAGTCAGGCAGTGGTAACACTCAGACACCAACAGTTGTACAGCATAAATAAGCAAATAAAGTTTAGATTAAACCAATATTTTTTAAACTAAGAGACAATTAATGGCATTGAAACATTTCCACTTTAGTTCCATAATGGCAAATACCTAATTTAACAGAAAAAAAACAGAACTTCTCTCTATGTGGCTCGCTATCTACAACGCTGCTGTGCTAGGTCAGACTTCTCTCATGCTGTTGGGACTTTGTTGATAACATACACAGCCATCTTGAAAAAGCCAGCTCATATTAGCAGCGTCCTGATCTTAGCCAATTAGAGAAAGCAAATGTTCTGATTGACAAGGAAGTTCTGCCCTTTCCTGTATGTCAGCCCGTACAGAATAGAGAGAACACATCACCATTTCCTTACTAGTCACCAGTTGCAACGGCTTTCCTTTTCCTTTGGCTATAGAAATGCGACGACAGGAAAAAAGGGAGAAACAATTTTGGAGCAAGCAGGTAACCCATTTGTAACCTGGAGACACAAGTTGTGGAAAGGTAGCACGCATATTTTAAAGACACATGCACACTTAGTTTTTTCCCATTCTCACCACTTGCAAAATATGGACAGAGTGAAAAGCCAGTGATTCAGGCCACATATTACATTAGCGAGGCTAGGAATTAGTCAACTTTAATGTAATATGGCGATTTTAAAAAAACTTGAACGAAAATAAAGAGCAAGGAGGGATGATGGCAAAGGGTAACAGTCCCCCAAAGTATTTTCCACTATCCCAACATTTTGTCACAGCATTTTAAAGATCCCTTATATTATGGATTAAATCCTTGAACTCTATCAATGGTTCCTAGTTTTTCTGGCACTGCATAAGCAATTATTGAAAGAACTAGCCCAGAAAAGGGAAAATGGGGACAGGGAACATAGGAAGCTGCCTTCTCCTGAGTCAGACTATTGGTCCATCTAGCCTGGCATTTTCTACACTGGCTGGCAGCGGCTCTCCAGGGTTTCAGACAGGGATCTGCCCCAGCCCTACCTGCAGGTGCCAGGGATTGAGCCTGCGACCTTCTGCATGCAAGGTAGATGCTCTACCACTGACCTACTATCCTTGTAAGGGAGGGAACATGATAGCATTCTTCAAATATTTGAAGGGATGACAAACATAAGAGAACAAAGACTTGTTCTATGCTGCCCTAGATGGTCAGACCGGATGTAAGGGCTTAAGTTACAGAAAAGTAGATTTTGGCTGAACATTAGGAGAAACTTCCACATAATATACACATCCACACTGTATATTTAAAGCACATAGCTTCCCCCAAAGAATCTTGAAAGCTGTAGTTTACCTCTTACAGAACTACAATTCCCAGCACCCTTAAAGAATCCTAGGAACTGTAGTTTGTTGAGGGAAGCCATGTTCTTTACATGGTGCGAATATTACCAATTCTTGAGGGGATGAGCTCCTTCACCAGAGGCCTTCAAGCAGATGCTTGACAACCATCTGTTAGAAACAGTCTAAATTCTGGATTTCTTGCATCTAGCAGCAGGTTGGACAAGATAGCCTGCAAGGCCCTCTCTGACTCTGATTCTATGAGTCACACTCAAAGTACTTAGCAGGAACAAAGTGTGATAATATCCCAGAAACCTGTGTGAACATTTCCCCCTTTACATGATCATCAACAGATCATAAGAAAAAACACTGGGTTCAATTTTCCCCAAGTCAGTTGAAAACATTACTTTTGTGTGTGTGTGTGTGTGTAGACATCAGAAGAGAGAGAAACACATTTAGAAGCACAGTGACAAGCAAGCTTTCCAGAGAGCTGGTGTGAATTCCCAGCTGTGTGTATATGTGATGACAAATGCATCTTGTCAGGTCAACATGTGAAGCTGCTCTTTGTTTCAGTACCTAGAGCAGCCTTTGTTTGGCTATGTTACACAGTAGTTTTGGACTACAACTCCCATCAGCTCCAGCCAGCATGAGGTAATAACCTAGTAAGGGAAAATACAATCTAGTAAACTTGATGCCAGCTGTGTGGTGCTCCAGTCCAACACAGGCAAGCAGGACTACAGAGCCAGCATTGCATCTAGAAAATTATGCCACATATTTGTTGAGAGGTCAAACACAGAGCCTACAGTTTACTAAAAACAATGCAGTAAATAAGCAATGTGCACTGTATTTTTTCCCTCTGAAGTAGGAGTGTAGACTTGGAAATGAAGTTTTCTGCACAAGTTAATTGTTTGTTATAATCAAGAACAGTTTCTTTTACTTCTTTTTTTAAGTTACAACAACCAATTAGGAACTAGGCTGGTCACTGTGTGACATTGAGAGTCAGTCAGAGATAGAAACAGAGATAATATATCAATCCATCCATTCTACTAATAACAAACACACAGAGCTGCTAGGTAATATTGGTACATTGCCACCTACTTGATCCTGGAGTTCTGCAAGCCGTCTTGCTCTTTCTTCTTCTGAGTCCTCAGAGGAGGCATCATCACTGCTTCCACTAGAAATAGATGCTGCGCTTCTTGCAGCTGGGTACAGCAGAGGCCTACAGGGAGTCGGTTCATCTGGAATTTTGGCAAACTGCATCTCAAAGACATCCTTAACAGAAGAAAGTTAGCTACCTTAAAAACCTCCATTGCAAAGGTGTAGATTGCTTTAGCAGTTCTATAGCCTCTCTCAACACGAGGTGCAGTGCTGCTTAAAGGAACTTACTGCATCCTCACTGGAATTTCAGAAATGCTTTTCCCCCCACTATCAATAATTCACTCACCTGGAGTTTTCTTGCCATTGTTACCACCTCATGATCTGGAGAGTTGTATCTGTAGCAGTTCATGAACATTAACCTAACATCAGCAGCAAATTCTTGGGTATCTTTGTACTCATAATTTTCCATTTTTCTCTGTGGAAAATAGAATGACTTAAGATTCAGACTTTGTGATACAGGTCTGATGTATGCTAATTAATTAAAATATTTTAATGATACACGTTTTATATTTGGGGGATTATAGCCTGAACCCATATATCCGCTTGAAGAAGCTCATTTCAAGTGCTAACACTGATCTGCAACAGTACTTGGTTCATCACTATACCCTGTTTAGTCAACTGAAATAGGCACCAGTAAAGTTCTATATCTTAGGATGCTTAATATGTAAAATTAGTAATGCAGATATCACACACGGATCATTGGCAACAATTTTCTTATTTCAGCTATGTTGCCTTTTTGTCATCTATGAAAGAATGTGTTGATAGTGTCATGGGAGAGTGATTTCTCTTGCATTAGCTGAAGAAGGCTGTGGGATTATTTAAAGTGGGAAAGGCATAATTTGTAAATGGTTTGTAATGCACAATAAATTGAAAAAGATGCCCAAGTGATCATTAAAGCATACCCTACATGCTACAGTCGCAGTGCAGTTTCTGCCTTAGGTCATGCTGCTACTCATTGTTAGAAAAGTCTTCCCTTCTTCCCTTCCTTTCTTTGTCAAGCTGCCTTCCTTCCCTCCCTCTTTAAAAGCCACCCATCTTTTAACAACCCCTGTTGATGCTTCTGTTCCTACTACTGATTGTCAACCTGTAGCTCAGAGACAACTAGTTTTGTGTGCAGAAGATCCCAGATTTAATCCCCAGCATCTCTAGAAAGGGCTGGGAGAGACCCCTGTCTGAAATCCTGGACAGCTATTGCAAGTCACTGTAGACAATACTGAGCTAGATGGGCCAGTACTGATTTGGGCTATGAACACTCCATACCTTTCAAGAGCAGTCAAAGCACATTCTCCCCGTCAAAAAATCCTGGGAATTGTAATCCACCCCCACAGAGCTACAAATCCCAGCACCTTAATGACCTACAGTTCCCAGAATTCTTGGGTGTGTGTGTCAGGAAACGTGCTTTGAATGTGCTTTGCAGATATGATGTGTATACCGCTTATGACAGCTTCATATCCTATGTTCCTCATCTCCAATTTTTCCCTCTATCCTGTATTTTGCACATTGACACCTCTAGCAGGGATCATGCCAGTGTTCTGCTCAGTGTCTAGCACACAACATAGGTTCAGTAAATGCTAAAGCAATTGTAGCAGAAGGGTTCTTTCATCTTAGGCACTTTCACCTTGGCAGTTCTTCCTAAAGCTCAGTCAGTAACTAGTTACTAGAGAGCCATTTGGAGTAGGAGGTGGCCAGTGTTGGGCTACACTCCCTCGCCAACACACAAACTACCACACCCTGAAGTGGAGTAAAAACTCCTGTGGTCCCAAGTCTACAACCCTCTTAATTCTCCAGGTGAGAAGAGATTTGGCCCAGGTATCTTATCCTCTGCCCTACAAATATAATACAACAGTCAACCTTCAGTTACACACTGTAGCCTGTGTGGCTGTTAGAGATATTGTATGTACTTTTATCCTTTAAAACTCCAAAAATATAAAATTTAAAATATGCAGAATTCACAGGACTAGCTAACAACTGCACTCACTATGCCACCCCCCACTTACTTTAATAGTTCCAAGATCCATAGGGTATTTAATAATATCACGATAATCTTCAAGACCTAAGGCTGTAATGTCTACTGGTTTATAAAAGGGCCAAACATATGCTGCATGCTGCTTCGAAAGCATTTCTAGAAGGATCTCGTTACAGTATTTTAGTGGCTCTGTTAGCTTTACATTTTTTATGGGTTCGAGTAGTTGTTGGGAGTCTGGCAAATCTCTTTTTGATAAGAATTCTTCGCATTCTTCTTGAGAGGAGATCTTTGCAATTTTGGATTCATTGGATGCTGGAGAGGATTCACTGCTTGCTACGCTGATTGCAGTAGTAGTATCAGCCTTCCTTTTTACGCCCTTTTCCAATACAGAAACACAGGTTTAACAAAGGAGAGAATTGCAACATATAAATCTGTTTTAGAAACTTTTGAAATAAAGCAAACAGAAATCCAACTATGCCCAGTATGCAGCTGGGCTTGTTAGTTCAACCAATTCCTTTCTGATCCTTTTCAAGAACTTTGGTGAAAAGTGCAGGTCTCAACCTAAGCAATGTACTAGTAATCTTTTAGGAAGCTGGGAAGAAAATGGGAAAAAAAGATTCAAATTACTGTAAATTTACCATTTCCTTTTCAGAAGACCATTTATACCAGAAATGCATACTGAATATGTACTTGTTGCATGGTATCCAGATCAGCCCACCCTACTTAGTGCATCCATCATAGGGAAAGTGAGGTCTCTCACTAAGCAGTGAGTAGCTGGAAAATTTGCACTTTCAATAGCATCATCCGACAGCTGGTAGCACAGTGGGGAGGAGAGCCTGGCTGGGAGTCCAGAGTCTGTGAGTTCAAATCCCCGCTTGGATCTCCTGGGTGTCAAGGGCCTTCTAAAGATTCTTTGTTTCCATGGGAACTATTCCAGAATTGAAAACCTGTAATATTTCAGCTGCCTTTGCTTCTTTTTAGCATGGATTTACTATTGGCCAATGTGTCTGTTGTTCTGCTTAGCATCTTTTATAAGCAGCAGATCAAAAGATTACTTCCTTCGAAACATGCACTGCTTTCCTCTTTTCATTTTGGTACTCATATCGTGCATTGTCCAAAAGGCATACCAGTCACATACACCCGTGTGTTAGAAACTGCCCCTTTCAAAAATGTCACTTACTTTTGTTACCGTTTCAGTAGCTGGCATAACATTTGAGGACTGAGTCACAGGTGATGGTTCTGGGTTATTTTGCTGTGGTGCTGGTGTCATCATCTGAATCAGCTTTACTTTCTTAGGCGTTTTTGGCTGTTGGCTTTGTTTAACCTGAGAGATTACTGCATCAGGCTGCTCAAGCACTAAGGAAATGACATGAAGTTGTATTAGTGGAGAGCTTCTAATCATGCTCCAAATATTGGTGTCCTTGTCATTTTAAAAGACTCTTTGCTAACTTGTCTGCTGTCATAGCCTGGAAGGCTTGATAATAGTCTGCAATTTATTTTTAGCTGATCACTCAGTACTTGACGTAACTAGCAAATCTCAATAGCCATGCATAGCTGCCACTCTTCAGCTGATACCACGGACATAATAGGATTCCAAACCCTCTTAACACTACACAGATGAAAATAGGGATGTTAACTATACATATAACTATCCCTAGGATCACACCAAGACTCTCAGCTTCAGCGGGACCCTCTGCCCTATTTCTGAAGGCTCTTCAACACTGCCATAGCTTATTCTTCACTGCCTTCTGAAGCCTGGTATCCAACCTGAATATAATACTTGTCATTTGTTAAAGGGTAGAGACACACTTACTGTTGTGCTGGTTCCAGTGTGTCTCTACCACTCTTTTCTCAAAATGGGCACATGACACTAGTCAAACTCCACCCCTTTTTACTCCTTAAACCTCAGCAGATCAGCTCCAATGTTTTTTTAAAAAATTCAGAGAGGTTTCACAACCGATTGGTAGACTGACCCCTTTGTCTTCCAGGTGTGGCCAATGGAAACTCTTTGCTGCAGGCTCTGGCAGGGATAGCTATTGGCCCAATGCTTTCTGTGGGCTGTCCTGGAAGGTCTGAAGGCAGCAGTGGGCAAGGGAGGTGTGGCCAGCACAGGGCAGTGTTGCTTCAAATGCAGCCAGAACAACCATTCTGGCTGCTTTTCAAGGACTAGTATGCCCAGAGCCAAGGTGTTTTTTGTTTAATCTTACAATGGATCATCTGAATATTCATTATAGAACAGTAGCAACTTAAAAATGCTCAGCAGCCTTACTATCCTCCATAGAATCATAGAATAGTAGAGTTGGAAGGGGCTATAAGGCCATCAAGTTCAACCCCCTGCTCAATGCAAGAATCCAAATCAAAGCATTCCCGACAGATGGCTGTCCAGCTGTCTCTTGAATGCCTCCAGTGTTGGAGAGCCCACTACCTCTCTGTCTTCTTGGATCTCTGCTATGGCTAGCAAAGGTCTAGAGCAAAGCAGGAAAAGTAGTGGAGCCCTGAAAAGAGCTTCTGAAGCCGCTTCAGCAAGCTGGGACCTCTGTTTCAGCAGGCAGGGGTCCAGAGATAGAGAAAGGAACAAGGGGAAGTCAGACCCCAGGCAATTTCAGGTAGAGTGATGTTCAGCAAGGTAGGTAACCAAGACCCAGAGCCCAGAACAGCAATTCCAAGTTGTGAGGATGTGGAAGAACAGCATGGAGATGGCATTTTGGCTGGGAATATACCATATATTTAAACGACATGGCTCCCCTCCAAAAATCCTGGGAGCAGCAGTTTGTTAAGGGTGCTGAGAATTGTAACTCTGTTAGGGGTAAACTACAGTTCCTAGGACTCTTCGGGGGAAGCCATGTGCTTTAAATGTTTAGGGCATTTGCAGTCTGTTTGTGTGAATGAGTGTTTTCATGAGTGTGCTCTTACATACATCATGAGAAATCTCAGTGGGGAGTGAATGCTATTACTAAAGATCCACCGAAGGGGCTGAAGCCTCAAGAACTGTAACACATATGTGAACAACGTACTAACAAATCTTTAGAAAGGCATCCTCAACATCCCACACACATACAAAAAAGGAGAGCTGGGGAGGGGCAGTAGCTATATGGTAGAGCATCCACTTTACATGAAGAGGGTCCCAAGTTCAGTCCCTGGCATCTCCAGGTAGATCTAGGAGACACTCCCTGTCTGAAAGCCTGGAGAGCCGCTGCTAGTCAGCACTGACGATACTGAGCAAGGTGGACCAATGGTCTGACTCAGTATAAGGCATCTTCCTATGTCCTTAGTTTTCCAAGGAAGGTACAAAAAAGAGGTAATTTCCCTGGTAAGAGGAACCATTGGAGCACACTGGGTTAAGCATTCAAATAAGAAATAGGGAGCAACAAGCACGGCCTGTAAACTTGTAATGTGAAATGCTCCTGTTTAGATTTCTTAGCCGGTTAACTATGCTCTTCTCCAGAAAACTCTATTCCATTCCCTGTCACCTACCCACTGGTTTTTCATCTCCTCCCACCAGTAATCAGCATTCTTTGTCCAGTGACCATGCTCAGTCCTCATTTTCTGGGTTTCCCCCTCCTCGTTTAGGGTATTTTCTTAAAAAATTTAAAAAGATTTTTGTATTTCTGTAAATCTGGGGGCCCTGCTAAGTCTGTTGAAACCTTTTGTGCATGGGCTGTGCTATTTTTCCTGTTTGATGATGAGCACTAAGGGTAGACACACTGTTCTGCTCTGCCGGTTCTAGTGTGTCTCCACCTCTCTTCTGAAAACGGAGGCACACCACACTAGTCAAACCACACCCCCTTTTTACTGTAAAACTTGGTAGGAGCAGCTTGAGTGCATTTTTTAAAATTTAGCTTCACAGAGATTTCGCAACTGATCGGCAGTTCAACCTGTTTCCCTCTCCAGGTGTGGCGAATGGAAACACTTTGATCTGGCAGCTAGTGTGTTTACAGCCTCAGAGGGCATTTCCACACAACCCATTTATCGAGCATTCATCCTGATTTCTTTGCAGGAAGATTAGACAACATTAGCTAATTAACGAGCATTAATTCCAATTTGTTTGTAGTGAGATTTCCCCCCTTTTCCTTACTGCAAAAAGACCAACCTTTCGGAGAAGTGTTGCGCAAGACCTCCCTGTCAACTATAGTCTGAATTAGTTGATATATGATTGAATCTCACTCCTAAATCACAACGGTCTGGACATGCTGAGTTAGATATTGAGATAATGTCAGCATATATCCAAGACTTTTTGCAATGAACACAGTTTTATAAATGGTTATAACTAATCGTGTAGTTTTGGCATGTATTTTAACATGCAATTTTATTTTATTGTATATATATACTGTATGCACTGTTTTTACTTATATTTTGATTTTTTTGTCAACTCATTTTTAACATATGATTTTATCAACATTTTAAATTAATATTTTATATCATTTTATGTAAACGGTTTAGAGATTGAGGAGTAAGGCAGTATATTAAGGCGGTATATTTAAATATTAGGCAGGCTAATCTTTTCAGCGCCTTTTGAAGACTTTCCTCTTTCAACAAGCCTTTTAGGTTGAAACCTATCCCTGTCTGCATCTGTGTTAGAATTGCTTAATATTTTTTTTAATAATGTTTTTAACCCTTTTTTAAAAGTTTTTTAAAAAATGTTTTTTAACGCTGTTTTAATGTATTTTAAGATCTGTTTTTATGATGTTTCAAAGTGTTTTTAGCGCTTTGTTTGCCGCCCTGGGCTCCTGATGGGAGGAAGGGTGGCAAACAAATTAAATAATAAATAAATAAATTCTGTTTAATAAACATAAAATAAACAAACCCATAAAAATTGATGACACTTCTCTTGGATTCTATGGGGTTGTCATGCAATTTTAATTATCTCTCTATCGTTAGATAACTTGAAACTTTCATCATGATCTATCTGGCTGAGAAGCTCTAAGCATGTCAGATGAGCGTTACCACAGGGAGCAGTTACAAGAAACCACCATTAAAAAGGTATATTTCTATGTATGCTTTTATCATTGAAATACATTATCAGCATATTTTATTAATATTGTTAAGGTCTGTTTTGTCATACAGTAAACTTTTGATTGTTTTTGGCATTATCATTTCTTCAGTAGTTGACTAGAATTAAATCTAGTTTAAACATTGTGAGAAAGTCTTATGAAAGTTTGTCAGCAAGAAACAGATCACAAACCTCTTACAAACTTAAGTCTTAGATACAAGATTTCCTACTTTCTCAATTTCTTAAATTTCCACCCTGGAAAAGACCATATTCTTTATCCTACAACAGTTCTGCATAATCTGACTACTAAATCTTCCCATCAACAGTAAATAGTCTAAGTTGCTATACACTTTGTCCTAGATGTTTGCAATTAGAAAGGATTCTCTCCAGAATGGAATATTTTACAACAGACAATTAACGCTACAGAGAGCATCATTCAAGTAGTTTCTTACCATCTGTTTTTTTCCCTTTTCTTTTTCCTTTATTGACCACCACTATTTTCTCTTCAGGTGGCATCTGTGCAACTTTTTGCATAAAGAGTTTCTCTAGCTCTTGGGCCATGAAAACAATGTCATCACCGGGCTGCAAGACAAGCATTATAGTCAACTACTACAATGCATAAATTTAATATGCTTGTATTGCATATTTAGTTGTAAACCTGCATGCCGGACTCCAGTTTTTTTAAATTGTAAATCACAGAGAGCTGTGGAGGCTGGTCTATTAGGGAAAATGGGCACTGCCCCACCAATCACAGACTGCCCTCTCCTCCCCCAGGTGGCCTCATCTGCCTGCCTTCTTTCTTACAGCCTATCATTGGCTTTGGCTCCACCTACTGTTGGTCTTCCGGCCTCCTGTCCTACCAGTTCTGATGGGCACAAATCACCACTGACATAGAGTCTGCTTTTAGCCTAACCTTACTCAGGAAAGGTGAGATACATAGATATAGATCACATCCACCCCATACATTCAAATCATGTTTAAAGCACATGGCTTCCTCCAAAGAATCCTGGGAACTATAGTTAATGGTGTTGGGTATTGTGGTTCTGTGAGGAGTAAACTTTAGTTCCAAGGATTATTTGGGAGAAGCCATGACTATTAAAGTACTATAAATGTACTTTAAATGTGTGGTGTGGATGTCATCAAACTGGACCAAAAGGAACAAAAGTGAAACAAATTAGAAGTTCTAGGAATCTGACAAATAAATAATTTCATTTCACTTTTATTCCTCATTGCCCCAGTGATCAGCAGCCTTTGGCCCCTCCTCAACTGTCACACACTAGCAGCCATCTCATCGGGTTGCCTGAAATAGTGTCTGACAGATTAACCAATGCTCAGGGTTAATGGGAGTTGTAGTCAAGCAACATCTTGGGACTCAAGCTTGAACAACACTTACCTAAACTATTTCCATTCCACTGATCATGAAAGGACATTGGCACCTGAGCTGCTTCTCTCCCCACCCCCTTCCCTCCTCCCAGTCTACGTTTCTTTGTGTCTGTCATTGTTTTTAGATTCCAGGCCTGAGGACAGGGACTGTCTTCCTACTGATTTTGATAAGCTGCTCTGGGAGCCTATTTAGCCAAAGAGCAAGGTTACAATGTTTTTAAATAAATAATAGTTTTTCATGTGTATACAAACAACCTGGCCTCAGATTTGTAGACAGATTTTTCATCCCCGCTTCTAAATAATGCTCTGTATTTGCCATTGCACCTATGCAGATGAATTTAATGCAGACTACTAGAAAGATGGATGTGAGAAGCAGTGTGAAATAGGATACTGAAGTGGCCTTCTGTCAGAAGCAGGCAAAGTGAACAAGTTGTTTAGGTGAATGGGTACACAAGGGCAACAAAACAAATCCACTATTAAAAAAACCCAAATAATACAGGGAGAAGTGATATGGAACAGTTGCCAAAAAGTCGTGCATCAGGAGTCTTGTTCAGATGTTTATACTTTTTTTTTTAAATACAACTCCAGTGTCTGAGTAAAAAAAGACACAGAAATCGAGTAGTACCCTCTCTCTCCATCCCATCATTACAAGAAATAATTCTACTGCTATTAAATAATTTCAGTTAGCTCAAACAGACAATTGCAGAGAAATCTAAGCGACTGCTCTCTAAATATACATTATACATACCTTGTTATACAAATAGCAGTTTGCAAACATAGTTTTAAAATTTTCAATGCATTCTGCAGCGCATGTGTAGTAATTGTGTTCCAGACGTTTCTGAATTGTAGTCAAGTCCATTGGGTTTTTAATAATGTTATAATAATCCTGTTCATTTTTTAAAGAAAGAAAAACGCTTTATTATTTATTTATTTATCTTGCTGAATACTTGGAAGAAACAAATCACCAGGAATAGATGGAATACCAATTGAGTTGCTGCAAGTTACTGAGACGGAATCTGTCCAAATTTTGACAAAGATTTCTCAACAAATACGGAAAACTAAACAATGGCCCACAGACTGGAAGTGTTCAATATACATCCTAATATATTTATACATATACACACCAGTTGTATGCCTAAGAGCATCTCACTGTCTACCATTGCTATTATTGTTGCTCTTGTTTGTTACTTTTAAAATGGTCACTACATTAACAAGGAATGCACTCGTGTTCATGAAGAGTACAAGAGACACACCTCTTAAATAACTTGGATTGAAATCCAAACCCCCAATTCACCATGTTGGAGGACTCCCTCCAACCAACCCAAAACAGTCCCACCAGCTGCCACTGATGGAATGACACTGGCGTTGCTCCTCTGGTGCAGAGCTCTGGTGGGATTCCCACAGACAGTAGTCCACAGAAAGCCCTCAAATAGGGCTACCCCTACCAAGGGAAGAGGTGAGCCAGCCCAGGATCCACTAGATCCCAGGCTGACCCCATTGCCATCATTTGATCGCATCAGGCTCAGTCCAGGTTGGTGTAGCACAGAGCTGAGTTTTGCCTGCCTCCCATCTTCCACCCAGGTTGGTGGGAGCAGCAGTGCTGTGGAGGTGGCAGTGGCCACTCTGTCATACCCTACCGCTGCCTGGTCAGGGTTATGATTTGTTCTGTTATGCAGGCGTACCTACTTCATTTTGCCATATGTGATCACAGAAATACAAAGAGAAAAAGTAGAAGAATTTGCTTTAGATGAAGCCAAAATGCTTGCATCAGCAGAGTTTCTTTCTCAAAAATGAGCTGCATGTTAAAACACATATGTTTGGGCTAAGATTTTCATAGAAAAAATACAAGAAATACAGTGAGCTCTTACCGGAAGTTTTAGGCCTGCAGCATCTACAGGCTGATGGAATGGCCAGGAAAAGTTATGCCTCCACATTACTTTCATAACCACTCTCTGCAAATATTGAAGCTGATTTGTTAAGCGGCCAGTTCCTTGGGTATTGATGTATTTTGGTGGGGGAGGATTGACAATTGTCATATGCTGTTGATTTGAGGCAGTCATCATAATCTCTAGGGTGTTTCTGTTGCCTTGTAGGTCAATATCTTTGTCAGAAAATCTGTCAAAAAGTGATTTGCAAGAGGCATATTGATTAATTGCTTAGTCTTTACTTGTTAGACAATGTTTTTGAGAAACTGGAAAGTAATTAAAATGCATCATTTACCATACTGCAGAACACACATGATTGAAGCAATACAAAAATCTGTTCAGTGGAGGCAAAACTAGGATGAAGATCCATAGCAGGAGCAGTGATCCCTCTTACAGTCAACTTGGGGGGATGGCCAGGGGCAGGAGACAAAAACCTATTGGCTATTAAGCTGTTTGGACTGCATATTTAATTTTTTTTTTACCCCACTCTTAGCCAAAAGGCTCACAGAGTGGCTTACAGGGTTCAGTAATAAGATGGCCCTTGCCCTCAGACATATGATCTAAAAGATATGACACAAAAATAAAAAGGGATTGAGAGGGAGGAGGAAACAAGTAAAGTCAAGCACTAGATCTTAGTTACAAAGTTCTTTCAAGTGTGCTTTCTAGCAGGGAGATCACAAGCAAGCTGCCTGTAGCTGCTGCTTCTTTGCTGATGGCCAGATCAGTTTCCCCCTTGCCATGGTGTTCATCCTGGAAGCAGGTGGGGGAAAGCAGCCTCCAGCAAGCCTTTGGTCCGCTGGACAACTGGAGGGGCCAGAGGGTGCTGCCCTTAAGTAGTTAAGCAAGAATCAGGAGAAGGGATGGGATTTGGGGTAACAACTTAGAACGATCCAAATGTTGGGAAGAAAGAAATAGAGGATCCAGTCATTATCAGCTGGTCAGGATGCCCCTCTGGTTGGGGACTTTTCAAACTGTAATATTTGTATCTCCCTACTCCAGGGATCTGACAGACATATTATCCCATTCATATCCCTGGTGTGTGTGTGTGTGTGTTTCGATGGCTGATTCATGCCTCCATCTCAAAGAGTTTAGCAAAACTGTGTCACACAGAAAAGCCCTTCTGAATGAAGACAACAATATTCCTCATCCACATACCTGGAATTAGAATCATTCATTTCAAGCAAACTCAAAGCATGGATTCACTGGCCATTCACTCTTGTCTCCAAGTTACAAGGCCAGCCAAAAACATAAACCCATACTCCAGTATTTACCACAAGATGCCAGGGAAACACTGTAAGAATTCTTACATAAAGTGAGAAGTTGTTTCTCTTCCCCCTCTGCCCACATGCCAGCAGAATCAAATCAATCTCTGCATAGATCCACACACACACACACACACACACACACACACACACACACACACACACACACACACACACACACACACACACACACACACACACACACACACACACACACACACACACACACACACACACACACACACACACACACACACACACACACACACACACACACACACACACACACACACACACACACACACACACACACACACACACACACACACACACACACACACACACACACACACACACACACACACACACACACACACACACACACACACACACACACACACACACACACACACACACACACACACACACACACACACACACACACACACACACACACACACACACACACACACACACACACACAGAGATATCATATTAGGGCAAATCCACACTACGTTTAAAGCACATCCAGTGCACATTTAAAACAGATGACTTCCTCCAAAGAATCCTGGGAAGTGGTCCCCCCCCCCACAGCGCTACATCCTTAACAAACTACAGTTTCCATGATTCTTTGGGGGAAGTTGTGTGCCTTAAATGTATGGTGTGGACCTGCCCTCAATTTTCAGAGATAGTACATCTTTGAATACAAAGTTGCTGGATGACAAAGCTGGGAGGGGGCTATTGCCTTTATGCCATTCATGAAGGCCCCTAGTTGTTCATTGTTGGTAAGAGGGGTTATTTAAGACCTCTCATGTGTTATACCCGGGTTATTTTCTGAGGGGCAAAAGAGGTAATTTATTATGTACACACCCCTTAATCATTCAGAGTAGCAGATTCCTTGGTATTCATCTGGGACTCTCAACCGTCTTCCCAACTGCCATAGAACCTTCTATTCCATGCTGATTTATCGAGTCCACTCAAGATGAGAGCTGCCATGAATCAAGACAAGAGCTGCCCTGAATCTACCCTTCCCAGAGATATATGTCTGCCACTCAGTGCAGACTCATCACATTATGAGCATCACAAGAGACACTGTTTCTTAGGCCTCCCATTTTTAAAGGAAAGGTAACTTTTGGCTGCTCATTTGAATAAGACCTATTGGAACCATGATGAGCCAGAACAGCCTTCCCCAACTTGGTGCTCTCCAGATTCTTAACTACAAGTCCCATCACAATTATGCTGGCTGAGGCTGATTGGAATTACAGCCCAAAACATCTGGAGGGCACCAGGCCGGCATTCTTTATTTAATTTGTGACTGCTTCCCACACAAGAAGTCTCAAAGAAACTACCATCAATAATAAATACCATACATAAAAATAAGTCAACTTTGAAAAGAAGTTTGTCCACAAAAATTGGTCACAAGACACTCCCACCTTGGGGAAGGTAGGGAAGGGTGAGCCAATGGGAGTGTGTATGTCATGAGGGGCTCTTGGCACTGATCCACAGCGGAAGAGGTCTTTTATTCAACTACCCTTTCTACCAGATTTTTATACACTCTGGGTTTAGGATAGAATTTTATGCAAAAATATATTGAGTTCTTGGCTCATTACGGAAGCCAACAGTTCTGGTGATCTTGCCAATAATACTATTAAAGGATTGGGGTTGGGCTGGATGTCATCTCAGGATTCCTTCCAGCCTTTTGATTCTATGGGTTGTATTCAGTCTAACCCTGAGCTGCTGGTTCCATCAGTGCAAGGATTTCTCCTTGTGCAGTGGAATCTCGTTCTCCATTTCTCCTGCTGTGTGCCCTCTAAATTTATTCTGGGTTTCTCCCCTACCCTCTGGAGTAGATTTGGGGATGGCATGCACACAGGGAGGAGAGAAGTTCCGTTGTGCTAGCACTAATCTTTGTTCTAGTATAATCATTTAGTTGAATACTAGCCCATGGTTGTAAAATTGGAGTCTGCAAAAGAGGATTGCAAAAAATGGTCAAACTAGTTTCTTTTGTTAAGTATATTATTATTATTATTTAAATTTACATCCCACCCTTCCTCCCAGAAGGAGCCCAAGGTGGCAAACAAAAACACTAAAAGCACTTTAAAAACATCTTAAAAACAAAAGACTTCCAAACATATTAAATTAAAACATGTTAAAAACATCTTTAATTAAAAAAAAAAGTTATAAAGCTATTCCAGCACAGATACAGACTGGGATAAGGTCTCTACTTACAAGGCTTGCTGAAAAAGGAAGGTCTTCAATAGGCACCAAAAAGATAACAGAGACGGCTCCTGTCTAATATTTAAGGGGAGGGAATTCCAGAGTGTGGTACCACAACACTAAAGGTCCGTTACCTATGTTGTGCGGAACGGACCTCCTGATAAGATATCTGCAGGAGGCCCTCACCTGCAGAGCACAGTGATCAACTGGGCATATAAGGGATAAGACAATATTTCAGGTATCCTTCACCCAAGCTTTGCTGGGCTTTGTACACCAAAACTAGAACCTTGAACTTGGCCTGGTAGCTAATGTGCAGCCAGTGTAATTCTTTCAGCAGCGGGGTGACATGTGGGCAATACCCTGCCCCGGTTAGCAGTCGTGCTACTTCATTTTGCACCAGCTGCAGCTTCCAGACCAACCTCAAGGGCAGCCCCATTTAGAGTGCATTACAGTAATCCAGCCTGGAGATTATCAGTACATGGACAACAGTGGTCAGGCTATCCCGGTCCAGAAACGGCCACAGCTGTCTTACCAGCCAAAGCTGGTAAAAGGCACTCCTAGCCACTGACATCACCTGGACCTCTAGTGACAAAGATGGATCCAGGAGCATCCCCAGACTACAGACCTGCTCTTTCAGAGGGAGTACAACCCCATCCAAAGCAGGCACTTGACCAAATATCCGAACTCCAGAACCACCAACCCACAGTGCCTCCATCTTGCTAGGATTCAGACTCAGCTTATTGGCCCTCATCCAGCCCACCACCAAGTCCAGGCACTGGTCCAGAGCTTGCACAGCCTGTCCCAATTTTATTTATTATTTATTTATTATTTCAATTTATATACCGCCCTTAGCAGAATAGCTCTCAGGGCGGTGAACAAACAAGATAAAATACAATATATCATAATAAAAATCATTAAAACATATACAAACAAACAACAAATACGCTACAAAAACACAATACGACAAAAATTAAAAAATACGGATTAAAAGATTAAAATGGTTAAGAAAATTTAAAATGCCTGGGAGCATAAAAAGGTCTTTACCTGGCGCCGAAAAGATAGAAGTGTAGGCGCCAGGCATACCTCTTCGGGGAGGCTGTTCCACAACTCAGGGGCCACCACAGAAAAGGCCCTAGATCTAGTAACCACCCTCCGGGCTTCCCGATGGGTTGGTACCCAGAGGAGGGCCTTAGATTCTGAACGAAGTGAACGGGTAGGTTCGTATCGAGAGAGGCGTTCCACAAGGTATTGAGGTCCCACGCCAGTTCAGATGCTATAGAGAAATGGAGCTGGGTATCATACAGTGTACTGCTGACACCTCACCCCAAATCTCCTGATGACCACTCCCATGGGCTTCCTATAGACATTAAACAGCATTGGGGATAAAATGGTACCCTGTGGCATACCACAGCACATCTTCCAGGGGGCTGAAAGACAATCACCCAATGCTATTATCTGACAATGACCCTAGAGATCAGAACCACTGTAAAACAGTGCCTCCAATACCCATCTCACCAAGTCAGCTCAGAGGGATATTATGGTCAAAGGAATCAAAAGCCACTGAGAGATCAAGTAAGAATAACAGGGTCGCACTCCCCCTGTCCTTCCCATAAAGGTCATCCATCAGGGTGGCCATGGCCGATTCAGTCCCATCCTGAAACCAGATTGGACTGGGTCAAGATAATCTGCTTCATCCAACAGTACTGGTAATTGCTGCTGCACAACCCTATCGATCACCTTCCCTAAAAAAGGAGTATTTGCAACCGGGCAGTAATAGTCACAAACCAATGGGTCCAGTAACTAGTCTTGGCCAGGTCTGTTAAATACCCACTTTGTAATGTAAGCAAGAGCAAGGGGTTACAAAAGAAACTAAGCCTGTGGGCACACTAGTCGCTTCAACATCAGCATGGTTTTTCTGGCTGCATTTTGAAGTGACTCTGCTCTTTGCTGCACATACTTCCCTTCCCCACTGCTGACTTCAGATTCTTCAGGACCGCCCACAGAAAAGGGGCTAATCACTGTGCCTGCCTCAGCCTATAGCAAAACGTTTCCATTCGCCACACCTGGAGGAACAAAGGGTTGATCTACCAATCAGTTGTGAAGTTCTGCCTGAAGCTGAATTAAAAAAACGCATTGGAGCTGATCCGACCAGGTTTTAGAGTAAACAGGGTGGCATTCAACTAGTGTCATGTGTCCCCATTTTCAGAAAAGAGGTGGAGACACACTGGAATCAACAGAACAATAAGTGTGTCTCTACCCAAAATTAACTTGATAAACGTTTGGAAGGTGAACAAAAGAGGGATATAAATCTCAAAGCAGGACAGGTACATCAGATGTTGTCGGACACCAGTTCCCATCAGCCCAGCTAAAATGGATAGTGTTCAGGGGTTGATGGGAGTTGTAGTCCAACATCTGGAGATAGGTTCCCCATCCCTGAGAGAGATATATAGACAGACATGGATGGTAGAAAACTCAAAAGCATCTTCAACTCTACACAACTGAGTTTTTGTCAGCCAATTTGTCAGTCATTTAGATATGGATTCTAAGCCTACCACCATAAGTCAGTCACTCAGTAGGTACAGCAGAGGAACAAAGTGCTGTGAGGAAAAATTGAGCTTGTAATTAAGCCAGGATTAAGAGGTTCTAAGAACCTTAATATAATTTAATTCAAAGCAACTGTTAATTAAGGTACTAATACACTAGGGGAATCTTAAACACAGCTATTGTAATAAGGAGTCACAACTCAATACTATATAGAAACAGACAGGCAATGACTGGGGCCTGCATATTGTTTAGTCAGGAGGGAACAGTCTTTGTTGTACAACACCGGTACTACATCAAGTTTCAAAACAATTGCTCTTAGGTCCACCTTATGACATCACACCCCAAAGTCAAGTATTGATGGAGAGCATTTAGTCAGTTGCACATAGCTGAACACCTTTGTGTTTCTCCTGGCTACGAAGCTACTCTTGTCTTTCAGTACATGTGCTGCTTAGCCAGACAGCGGCATGCTCTTGATTTCCAAAAGGCTCAACTAGCATCCCTGGCACAAGTTTAAGAAGTCTTGTCCTCCTTTTAAAAAGGGCTTGAAATAAAATGCTAAATTTTGTATATCATTCAGTAGCAGAAGTTAGCTAGATTTTGGAGCTCCTTATGATTAGCTGTCAGAATATTGCACATACACAGAAACAATGTATCTACCAACAAACCTTTAAGTTTCCTACCTAGAAAAATTAACATTTATATACCACCAGGACATTTAACTCATGGAGCTTATCACAAGCAACCACCATCCACCTGCAAAAAAGTCCTGAAGGAACCTACTTTTCACAGGGACTAGTTTTTAAAACCTTTTTCCAAATAATACCAGTATGAACTCTTGAGCTGTTCTAGTAGTTCAGTATACATAAGTGTAATACACACCTCTTTTGTTTTTGTTTTGGAAAGACATTGCTATATCTGCATAGTACTTGGGGGGGGAAGGCAGATCATAGTGGGGTGTACATCCCACTGCGCTCACTGTAGTTTATTCTTGTATGTGCAGTCCTATACTCTCTTCTGCTCTCTGTTTTGTCTTTTGCAAGTAAACCTAACTATAGATCCAGGGGTGTAGTTGTCGAGAGTCTCAGGGAGTCTTAGATGCCTTATTTTTTTAGGAGTAGGGTCCTAGCAGGGTCCCTATGTCTCCAGCATCCTATGAGCCAATCAGGGCAAAAGGGGAGAGCGTTAGGCAGTGAGAAGAGTCTTCTAACATGCTTCCTTGTCCTTTCCTGCTGATTGGAGCTAAGAGTGAAAGGAGGTGAGTCAGCCACTGAGAAGACTCTTCTCAATAGCTAACATGCTCCTCTTCCAAGCTCATTGGTTCCTACAAACATCTGTTGTGGTGCACAAATACATTAACAAGGATCTTATTCTCAACCCAGCAGCAAAAAAAGGAGGAGGAGTAGGGGAGGGGGCACTTTCATGAAGGGACCTTGTACTTCTGAAGTTGCCAGTACGCTACTGTATAGATCTGATTCTTTATGAAGCCATCCTGTAAATCAAGATATAATTTTCTATTCATTATGTTATTCCCAGCAGAAGCAGCAAAGCTGCACATTTCTGATTCACCAGGTAAGTTGGTGAACTTCTGATCCACCAGGTAAGTAAACATCACAAATGCATTAGCTTGTTATCAGCAAGGTCCCCTCACTTATAGGAAGAAAGAAACTTACTTTGTATTATCTGAAGTTCATAGTAATACAAGGTTTCTCTTTAGACATGGCAGTCTAAAATTTAAACCAAATTGGAAAAAACATAGTTCACTGACAGCCAATTTACTTTCTCTTTAAAGAAGAAAAAAATAGTTGGAAATCAGAGCAGTAATATCGGACTACTAACAACCTAGCAATTTACCTGTAAAGAACAGGCAGAACTTGCCAGTGGGCCTTTTCCCTATGCAAGTTTAACCCACAACAGCAATCTATAATTTTACAATGACAACACCTGCCCATGGTTAACAGCCAGGTACTTATTAATCAGTTATTTATACCTAGCCCCACCCACAGTGGGTTTTTTTTAAAAAGCCCACCCAGAGTAATTAAATAAAATGTTAGTTGTACTTCAATTTAGTTAAATATGCAATGGTTGTGTCTTAATTTTCTTTCATCAAGCAACTAAGTTACAAAGTGATGCTTATGGGGATCCATCCTGCAATGATATACCGCAATGACTACCCTAAAGTCTTTGCAGAATTGGTGCCTAGCTTTTTTTTAAACTTGTTGACCATTCATAGTAGCTATAGGTTCATATCAATGTGTTTGCAAGTCAAAAGCCTCAGTGATTCATAGTCAGCATATTTAGAGATCAGGAACATATGACAATAAAGCAATAATATTTCAACCCATTGAAGGCAATTGACTTCGTCCCAAAGAAGATGTGAACTGTATATCTTTGACCAGCATTAAATTTGAAAATGATGCATGGAATAATGTCTGCTGTGCATGTGAGATAACAAATGAAAAACGCCTCAAAGATACATGCATGTGCACTGTGATGGGGCTCTTTTGGCTGTAGCAACAGCTAAATAATGGTCAGGCCTCCTCTCTGCCCTTGTACACACTAGATTCAGCACTTCAGCCCTGGTCTGCTAAACCAGAGTTTCCTGCTACATCCAAAATGAGGAATCCTGGTTTAATCTCAGTCTACTAACTACAATTTAAACCAGAACAAACCTGGTTTTAATATCCTGCTTAGTTTAGCAAGGTGAAATCATTATGTCTGAACCAGTGTGCTGTCTTTTGAGACCCAAGCTTCTAATTTTAATTGCGTCTTGGGAGAAAAAACAAAAAATTGACTATAGCATAATTTTAATGTTCTGTTATCAAATTCCTCCAAGCTACACAGGAAGTGGATTGGACTGTGAAAAATGAACCCAAATTGTGTTTTCATTTTTACAAATTTGTAGGGCAGTACAATATCTTAGAGAGGAGGTCAGGTCTCCTGCTCCACTGGTGTATTCACTATAGCTGCCCAATTTCCTTGCTTTTTAAAGTTTGATAGAAATATATGTTGGTTATAGGTATGTTCTTAAACTGCAAGTTTTTTTTTGCCTATTAGTGAATAAAGCATTTTAGGCTGGAGATAGAATTACCATCATTTTCTGTATCAGGATCCCTGTGCTTTAAAAATGCTGCATGTATGACAACCAGAAAAATGAAAAAGTGTCACAATCACATCTCAATTCCAGGAAAAGTTTTCACTGTTGAATGTATTCTTCTCCTGCAACATTTTAAAGGTGGAGGAACACCACCAGAGAACAAGGTTGACTCTAATAACTAGTTTACAGCATTTTTAAAGTATTCTGCTGATTAGCAAATCCCTGAGAGTTCTTCAGTCAGGGGAATAAAAGCATTCATTTATTGTGAACTCATCACATAATGTTCAAGCTTCTTCTGTGCTGAATGGGTATCTATGTAATATTTTTCAATAAAACCACACGCACCTATTATTAGAATTTACCATTGTGTTGCATAATTTTAAAAACAACTGGTTTAATGCAACAGGTAAGTCTTACTTTCTTTCTCATACTATTTCTGTAAAAGGTCCCTTTTAAAATAAAGCAAAATGTATAACCTTGCCTCTAAAACAGAGTTATTTTGCTGCCTACAAGTCAAGGTAGCTCTGATGATTAGTGCACTCATAGCATTTGCCAAGGGTAAGGCTGCTGCAACTGACGGTATTAATTCTTATATGCATACATGTTCTCAGATTGGTGAGTCTGTTAAAATCCCTAGTTTGGAAGAAAAGCATTTTAAATAGTTTATGGTTTGGCATATTGGTTTGGAGACCCAGTAGTACACATTGGATTCTTTTTGGAAGGTAGACACCTAAATCCATAATTATCTGTTTCACAATTGATTCAATAATGCATTTACAGTTAGAGGGTTGGGGCCCTCTGCTGTTCTTAAGCATTAATGGAATAGCATTAAGAATACTAAATTCAGTTTTCGTGTTGGTATGGGACAGAAAAAGAGGTGTGAAACATATTCTGTCTGCTTAGGCTGCAGTCCTAAAAACACTGTTTTGCTCTTGAACTGTACTGAACAGGGAGGTGCTGTGGATAATTATTGATGTATTTATATTTTTATTGATTGTTTTCATGCTTTGCTGTGAAGCACTTTTGAGTGTAGTATTTACAGAAAAACAATATAAAATTTGAATGACTGAATGACCAGGGAATAAGCCTCATTGATCAGAGTAGGGATTACTTCTGAATAAATGTCTGTTGGATTACACTGTTAAACCTGGTGAACACCAGTTTAATCTGCTTTGTTGTTTCTGTAGGGTGTTCTATTATGAAAGTGTGATTTATCATTTGTAATTAGAATAATGCTCATGCTTTGCTGGCAAGGACTTATATGGAGTGTGTGGGGGGGTGATTTTAGCCCCTTTTGGTTTTTTAAAAATTGCTTATTATCTGGTTGGGAAACCAGTGTCTGCAAGTACAAAATGTTTTGAAGCCATGAATACATCTTTCCAGAGAGCAGTGGCTGAGCCATGAATGGATGTATTGTTTGTGTGATTGTAAGAGGTGTGTTGTTTGTTGTGTCAGTATTACATTTTCACCCAGAGGAGTGTGGTGGCTCTTGATGCAGATTCACACCTGATAGTAGAGTATATCCTGATGTTTGCTTAGTGTTCTACATTCACATAATCTTTCTTGGATGGCACTACAAACAGCAGTCTTTTAGATAGCTTTGCTGCAGACCAAAAGGTGCAGGATGGTTATTAATTTTTGTAAAATAAAATAAAAATCCTAGGTATGTTCAGAACCTGCCAACATGGGTTCATGTAGAAAACAGTACACTCTTGGACTTTCCTCAAACAGGTGTAGGATTTATTTTAGATAATAGGATATTAATGTTTTGGATTAACAAAATATATAACACTATAAATGAGAGATGGGGAACCTGTGGTCCTCTACATTCACACTAGACTTTCATTCTTTAAAAAGTCATGGCTTTCCCCAAAGAATCCTGGGAAGGGTAGCTTGTAAAGGGTGCTGAGAGTTGTGAGAAGACTCTTATTCTCCTCAAAGTGCTACAGTTGCCAGACTGGTTTAACAGTCAGTCCCTCTTCCCAGAGAACTCTGAGAATTGTAGCTCTATGAGGGAAATAGGGGTCTCCTAACAACTCTCAGCATGCTTCACAAACTACAGTTCCCAGGATTCTTTGAGGGAAGCTCTGAGTGTTTAAAGTGGAATAAATGTATGGTATGAATGTGGTCTAGATGTTTTTGGAATTTAACTCTCATCAGTCCCAGCTATGATGGCCAAACCGTCAGCGAGAATGAGCTTTGAACTACAGCAATATCTAGTGGGCTGCAACACAGGTTCTCCCATCTCTGCCATAAATCATATACTCAAAGTAGAATTTGCACTGTCAGGGCAATCCTATACATGTCTACTCAAAACTAAGTCCCATTGAGTTCAGTAGGGCTTACTCCTATGTAAGTGGGTATAGGATTATAGTTTGCAGCTACCCAAATCTCTCATCACTTTCTTTTCCCCTCTTCTGCAGTTCTCTCCCATCTCCATGGTAACCAGCTACCCTCGCCACCATTCCACCCCTCTCTCATCTGTTGCTATACTAGATCAAACCAGAGATCTTGATTGTCTCCTTTAATGTTCTCTGGTAATAGGAAACTCTGCAGGTGCTATGCTTCTTGCCCCATTTCACCACTGGCCAGCTTCTCCTGCTTGCTGTTTCAAGGACGACACACAGAAGAGGAGGGCGGGCCAGTTGCACTACAGGTGGAGTAAGAGTGAGAGATGGGACAGTTGTGCCTTCTTCAACTACCCAATTACATTTAGAGGAGGAATAGAGAAACTGTGGCCTGCCAAATGTTGTGGGACTCCAACTTCCGCCAGCCCCAGCCAGCACAGCAAATGAATTGGAATGATGGGAGTTGTAGTCCAGCAACATCTGAAGAGCCATAGGTTCCCATCCCTGATTCAGAGGAAGAGACAAGCTCTCCAGCTTGTGATCTGGTGGCCCTATTGCAGGTTCTGCACTTCAGCATTGCATCATACTTGGCCAGTATTTACAGGAAAGGATTGAATTTAGAAGTTAAAGGCTGTAATTCTATATTCACATTCACTTCAGGAGTAACACACTGTGTAATGTTTGTTTTTATGTTGTTCTATAAGAGAAAAGGATTACCAAAATAATAGGTGAGTGCTTTAGTAAGGTGGCTAGAGGTTAACCCTGATGGCATTCACAATTTCATGGATCCTCTTAATGAGCTCTAAAAGTGAGGATGCGTGATGGGAGATCTCAAATTCCCGATGTACAAGAAGACTGCATTTCTGAATGTGAATTGGCAAGTATTTACTAACAGTACAATCCCTACCATACCTACTCAGAAGTAAGACTCATTGAGTTCAATAGGACTTACTCCCAGATAGGTGTGCATAGGATTGCAGCCCAAAGCTTTGAACTATATAGTAAGGGGTCAGGAGGTCTGATTGGCAAGCAATGTAGGAATGTAGTGTCTTGGATGAATAATAGGTGATTAGATCTGATACATTTTAGCATGTCCTCGTCAGAATGTGATCATGGCACCAGGGCTATCTCTAACCACATCATTTGTGAACTGGGCTGCAAGATGGGTTTTTGTGAATAATTTTATCTCCTTTAAGGTTAACTGGAGCTCTTAAGGTTGCAATCCTGTGTATTGTTATTTCAGAGTCGGTTTCATTGATTTTGGAATACTGTAATTCTGGGGAAATTTGGATGAGATTGGACTGTATATAATCACATCCTTGATTACACATGTTGCCCCAAACTGTATTGCTCTGTTCTATGTGGCTGGGTACATATCAGAGGTGGCTAACCAGATGTTGACATCCAACTTCCATAAGCCACAGGCAACGTGGTCAATGGTCAGGGATGATGGGAGCTGTAGGTCAACATTATCTGGAATTCCATAGGTTTGCCACTCCTGGTTTAAATGATATAACTTTATGGCCAGTGCATACCTCTCAGTGTCCTAATAACTCCATGCATTATCTTCCCTGAAGATCAGAGAAACAGAAAGCTAAGGATTCCCAATGCATCCAGATGGAAATTGTGCATAAATTACTCTGATATTGTTATACTAGCAGTGCAGTCCTATGAAGAGTTAGGTGTATCAAAGGCGATTGATTTGAATGTGTTTAGATATGCCTGCCTCTTCATGGGATTGAGCTGGTGCTGGCTTACTGGTAGTCTGAAATACTTTAAACTTTATGTAGCTAACTTCAGGACCAACTGAGCACAGTATCTGCACATCTACTAACAGTCTGTTGATCAAAACATAGCAGGGATGCTGAAAGCTAGCTTCCAAACAATTATAAAAAGGTTAAAAATTAAAGTTGCACATCACAAACTTTCACTGTTTGGGCTACATCTGAGTCTCCCAGAGAGTATTCAGTAAATGCAAAAATGATCCTCAGCTCAGCTGTTCCATACTTGGATAAGCTTTTTGCTTGCACATTTAGGTATTCATAAGAAATCTTTTTCATGTGTCTGCAATTTCCATATATGACTCTTGATCATTATTTATTAGGACATTTTAGCTAGGAGTCCTATTAATAAATATAGAGCTTTTATTTAAAACACATTTCTCCTATCAAACAGTGCAGTGTACAACATTTTTGTTATTTACTGGATTATTTTTAAAGATTTACAGTGCATTTGATTTCCAGTGTAAGGCCTTATAAAATGTTTGTAGAGTCCAGCTTGGTTAAGCCTTACATTCTGAAAAGTCAGCTACAGTAGCGTCAATTGATATGTAGTCTACCTATGAAAACTTTGAAAAATCTACATGTTGTACAGGTTCTAGCTAGGATGTTGATATAGGAGGATTAGACTAAGTCAGAGGCTTAAATGTTGATGTGCTAATTTACAAGCAAATAAAAATGTTACAAACAATAGGTTTGTAATCCTCGGCTGTAACAGTTTAAAAACCTAGGCAATATACTTCAAAGCTGATTATTATTTTATTTTTTAAAAAATGTATATTCCACCCTTCCTCCCAGAAGGAGCCCAGAGTGGCAAACAAAAACATTAAAAACACTCATAACAGAGCCAGGAGAAGGGGTGCCAGTGGAAGATGAGCCGGTGAGAAGGTCCGTGGCATCCAATTACCATTTGGGGGCCTCCGGGCTAGCTGAATGCAAGGACTGGAAAGTGAATGCCGGGTCTCACAAATATCCCTACCGGGGAGTAAGCGCTCTCCATAGACTTCCATTGTATTTATTTTCTTAGACCAATCTTTTTCTCTGTTTACCTTTGGCCCAGATTGGGACCTGCAGGAGCTCTCTGAACACGAGTAGGATGTGGCATAAGTTCTCCCCTGCTCTGACACCCCCCCCAGAATGCCCTTTTTGGGGGCCTTCCGCTGGCTTCTGCCAGCCTGGACTTCCATGATGGACCCCCGGCTGAGCCAACGGGGTCCCAGCTCCACTGTGGCTGAGCTGAGGGGAATCTGCCAGCGGAGCCCAGTTCAGCCCGGACCCTGCTGGCTCAGCTGTAGGTCTACCATATCCAACTCCTCTCAGCCCAGAGTAAATAGCAGTTGGATTCTCCCCTAAAACATCTTTAAAACAAAGGACTTTAAAACGTTTTAAAATGCATCAAAACAAAACATCTTTAAAACCTTCTTTTAAAAAATATTTTACAGCATCTTCAAAAGCAATTCCAACACCAATGCAGACTGATCTAACCATTTTGGGATTTGATTTGATACCAACCATGATGCATTTATTCTGATGATCAGTTTCATTTACAATTTTGTAAAATGTTTATTCTAATTCTTTCCTAATTAAAGGTTTCATTTTCAGTAACCTTAATAACGGAGAATGATATATCTAAGCAAAGCACACCACCTCTGCAATTAAAACATACATTCCAAAATCTGAGATGCTGAATGAAAGCAAATGGCGTTGCCCAACGGTAGCTTTTCTGTATAAGCCTTGCAAGCAATCACCTTATAATCAACTAAGGTTTTATAAACAACTAGAATAGCTAATATTTATTTTGGCTGGTCAGCTTTATGACATAGCTATATAAGCAAATATTTATGAACATTGACCACCTTGGGTGTTTTATTAAAATAGAAAGGAAGGATAGAATTTTTGTTGCTATAACGATATCTGAATAATTTTCATGTTTTAACTTTAAACATTCTTTTAGGGTTATGATTTGAATGAAAGCAAATACTAAAGTAGCAGTCCCACTTTATTACTGCATGGTTCAGGGGAAATGAGATTGGTTGGGAACTTAACGCTGTGATTTCTTATGAAGAGTGGTGTACAAATTTAATAAATAAATAAAGCAGTATAGCACAAGTTCAAGGCATGAAATTTTTCTCAGCATAGAGATGTGCTGAGAGGAAGCATCATCTTCTGAATGTATTGATTGTGCAAATGGGGGAAAGATGGCAACACAAATGGTAGCTCTACATTCTAGTTGTTCTTCTAGAGGAGTGAGTTTCAAGCGGTGAGGCTATGCCATGACAGCATTTATGAAAAAATATCCTAATGTTGGCTGCCCTCCTACTTATTCCATTGTCCAACCTCCTTTCCCTTTGGCTTTCCACAGGAAAGTCTGTGATGGAGAATGTTCTTGTCTAGGCTTTTGCATTATTATTATTATTATTATTATTATTATTATTATTATATACAGACTTTGAAACATATTAAAACAAAACATCTTTAAAAGATATTAAAACAAAACATCTTTTAACAACATTAAGAAAAAAAAATCTTTAAAAACATCTTAAAAAGCAGTTCCAACACAGATGTAGACTGGGATAAGGTCTCTATTTAAAAGGCTTGTTGAAAAAGGAAGGTCTTCACTAGGCACTGAAAAGGTAACGGAGATGGTGCCTGTCTAATATTTAGGGGGAAGGAATTCCAAAGGATAGGTGCCACAATGCTAAAGGTCCGCTTCCTATGTTGTGTGGAACGGACCACTTGATAAGATGGTATCTGCAGGAGGCCGTCACCTGCAGAGCTCAGTGATTGCCTGGGTATATACAGTAGGGCCCCGCTTTACGGCATTCCGCTTTACGGTGCTTCATTCATGTGGTGGTTTTCAATTAGGGAAAGGCCCCACTCTTACAGCGCTTGTTCCGCTAATATGGCAGTTTTTTTCCATCGCGCACCATTTTTACGACATTTTTACGTCATTTTCACGCGACGTGGCCCATTATAGTCTATGGGGCCCCGCTTTACGGCGATTTCTGCTTTACGGTGGGGGCCTCGTCCCTAACCCGCCGTATTAGCGGGGCCCTACTGTAAGGGGTAAGATGATCTTTCATGTATTCTAGCTAATGTGCAACCAATGCAATTCTTTCAGCAGCGGGGTGACATGTTGGCAATACCCTGCCCCACGGAACAGTGACGCTGCTGCAGTTTGCACCAGTTGCAGCTTCCGGACCAACTTCAAGGGCAGCCCCACATAGAGCACATTAATAGAATTACAAATCTGCCCCATAGAACCCACAATTTTCTTTATACAATGAATGTAGGGGCTATATCTAGGGGCTGCATCTGATGGCCTGTTTGCTTAGATTATAAAACAAATTTGGCTGTCCAGGCCTGGGGTTGCACTCTCAAGCTGAGTTATCCTGGATTTATATATGTGTCCCTAAATAGTAGAATTTAGATGAATATGTATAATGTGAATTCAAATCATTTCAAGTAGTTAAAATACAAAGTTGTGAGTTATAGTGTTTCTCTTGGATCCATTTCTTAATCCTTGGTTAGGAGGGATACCACCTTTTTCTTTTTAGGTTGCCTTTGTCTTTAATAGCTGCACAATAGAAATAAATTCAACAGTAAGATTTTCTTCCTATTAGAAAATGATTCACTTCTTGAATTACTATCCAACACATAGTGCTTCAAGGCATGGGCAGCAAGCTCATGACAATATTCTCCTTTTAAAAAAGTCCTCTCTGTGTTCTCTCACTCACACACAGAAATATTTTTTCATGTTTTAGCTGTTCTTAATTATTTGATTGTTATTTGCTATTTATTGATTGTATTTAGGTATTTCATACTGATTGTCATCCCTTCAGCTGATTTCATTATTCTGCCTTTGCAAAGGTTTGCTTAGAATAGATGCCCTAATTGTGTTTGTAATGCAACTTCCACCTTTCAACCAGTAGATGTCAGCTCACAACTGGATTTCATTTCTTTTGAAGATAATTGAAACAAGCGAATCAGGAAACACATTGTTAGGGAACAGAAATATCAGGAACTGGAAAATAAGTAAGTGATATCAGCTGAGTAATAATAAAATCACTTTTCAAAAAGCAAGATCTGTTCATATTCATGCTTTGAAACTAAAGACATTCATCTGCCTGGCTTTTACTATAAACTAGCAAAGTTTCTATCACATTGAGGGGTTGGAAGGCAGAGGGAGAGCTCAGGTATTGTTTGTGTAATGTGTATCATGCCTTCACATGCTTGCACACATCCTTTCTAGTATCTGCCAGTGGTCACGTGGATATGGGTAGGTTTGAATACCACCACCACCGATTTCCTAAGAATAACCCCGTACTGTTCCCCATAGGGGTGAATGGCAGCCATTCACATATATGGGAAAGAATTATGGGGTGCACCAGTGTTTGAAGGTGTGTGTGTAGGGCGTGGTCTCCTCCCTAAATGTGTCCCACACAGCTGTCCTATATTGTATCCTATCTATATAACTTTTCCATTGGTAGAATGTGTCAAAGAGGCAAAACACAAGGCCAGATAAGATGTGATGTGGGAGTTCTATCACTGGATCTCCTAATATTGTTTTCAAAAAGCGGTCATGGGATGTATGGTGTGAATGGGATCAGGGTTGCAACATGGAGGGAGGGAGGGGATTACTCATTTCCCATATTAATTCCCCAGCCTAACTTCATCTCCACAAAAGCTGCTATTAGCTATGAACATTATGCCTGCCTGTTTTCCACCCCACAGCTAGTAGCACCTCTGGGAGAGCGGAAGGATGTTGTTCAGAACTGTGACATGGGAGAAAAGGATAGAATCTCTACCCTCCCATATCACGGACCCAATCCAAATTTGTCACCCCTTCCCCAGTAGCTGTTTTTGGACATGAAAAAGGCACATTTAGTCAGCTTTGACCCACATAAACTGTATGCAGATGACTGATATGGGAATATTCAATGCACAGAGAGAATGTGATTGCACTGGCCCCATCCCAGCCTCTATGCATAGATTACCTTTTCTGCGCAGAACCAATGTATGTGCAAGTTGTACATACAGTAGATCTGATCAATACATGAAGGTGGGGAGACAGAGTCACTCCCTCCTCCAAGCATCAGTTATCACCAGTTGTATGTGTGGGATTCACAAATGGTTGTTGGGTAATCCTGTGAAAATGTCAACAATAAACTCGGTTTTCATTTTCATATATAGTTAACATGTCCTATATCATTTTAAAGATCATTTCCCAAAGTTTCATTATTTAGCTATAGTTTTTCAAAATGGCATTTTACATGTGAATAAAACAACCAGAAGTGTGGTATGCAAGATGACTCAGAATTTCTTTATTTTTCTGCTAGGCTTCAGTTAAAGACCTCTCCAAGAAAATAGACAATGGGTTAATGACCCTTTATTGTATTGATAGTTTTGCTTTCTCATTTGGTAAACTAGGAAGAAATTTTATGTTAAGAACAAAATCAGATGAGATTAGGAAAATAAAATGAATGTTGGATCAGCGTATTATGTTGGTCACAAAAATGCATATCCCCCTTCAGTAAATGAAAAGAAAAATCTGTAATTTTCAATTTTATTCCCTTCCTTGCAGTTGCTAGCTTTAAGAAAATGTGATGAGATATTACCTGAAGTGTGTTATACATGCAACAATTTTTGTGACCAACATAATACCACAATGTGCAACTTACATTGCACATATGTGTTGTCACGTGTCATTTCAATTCCTTTTTACAATTATAATTATTTTCCTAAGAAATTAATTATAATTAGGCCTATTGTTTGTACCATACCATTGATGTAAGACATCTTACAGAGTTTTTTAAAAAGAGACAGGCCTCTGCCCTCAAGAAATTTACAATCCTAAAGACAAGTTGGATAAGAAGTGGCTATTTCCTGCCTGAACTCGAACTCGGAGTCAGACACAGCTGTAGTTTTTTCTTTTACTGAAATAAGAGAAAGTTTCAGTTCAGTGCACTTCATTTATCTACAACTTACTCAACTCAGCATCCCTCTCGAACTAACTAGGCACAACTTGGCAGCATTAAGACGTTGACTCAGCAACTAATACTTCCCCCTCACCCAGCTTCAGTAGGGCTGGGTGGGCTCCTTGCTTGCATGTACTGTGAATCACTGTTGGAGGTGTACGCATAAGTGCAGACTCCTCCTGAGCTGGGATTATTGAATCTCCTGCAGCATTCATCCTGGTGAAGGCGGGGCCTGAGTCTCTGTCCTGTCCCCTCTCTCTGCAGGGGGAGGGCTGTCTGCTGGTGATGCAGGCACTGGGAGAGGCACCTTCTCAGGCGAAGGAGTAACTGGCAGGTCTGGTGGTCTCTCCAGGGGGGTGTCTGGGACTGCTGGAGGTGATCCATCAACATCCAGAGCAGGGGCTGCTTTGTCATCCCTCCCCTAGCTGGGTCCTTCCACGACTGGAATGTCCCAGTTCAAGTCCTCCTCGCCCCCTTCCTGCTCGCCAGTCTACTCCCTGCTAGCATGGCTTACAACATCATCCCCCCTTCCATGCCGGGCCCCTTCCCACCCTGGAGTCTTGGGTTTGTCAGGGTATTCTTCATGGAATTTTCTCACCAAGTCTGACGCATGGACATCAGATGCTGCCTCCCTGGACCTTTCCTCCAGTCCAAAACCTTTCCAGTGGATGAAGTACTGTCGTTTCCCTCACCACCGGCAGGAGTTGAGAATCTGTTCCACCTCATATTCAGCCTCGCCATTGATGATGATCAGTAGTGGTGGGGTGTCAGGCTCCTGGTAGGGGCTTGGAGTCTCCTCTAAGGTTAGCAATGACCGGTGGAACACGGTGTATCCTCATGGAAGTGGGCAACCCTGCCAGATTGATCTGAGTTTCCATTTTGAAGGGTCCCCCACTCCTCGCTTCCAGTTTATGACAAGGCATCCTCATGGGCAGATAACGGATGGAGAGCCATACCGTATCACCCACCTGTATCTCAGGGTTGGGCTGTTGGTATTGGTTGGCTACTCTCTTGTAAGTGGCCTTAGCTGTCGTCAGCTGTTCTTGTAACAACTGTTGCATTGCCTGTAACTCTTGGGCAAACTCTGCCGCCGCTGGTACTGCCAGGGAGGAGGGAGGAGTGGAGAAGGTTTGAGGGTGGTAGCCAAAGTTGGTGAAAAAGAGAGTTTGCTGGGTAGAGGCATGAACCGAGTTATTGTAGGCAAACTCAGCCAGGGGCAATAAAAACACCCAATTGTCCTGCTGGTAGTTCTCATAGCAGCAAAGGTACTGCTCCAGAGTGGCATTCACTTTCTCAGTTTGTCCATCCATCTGGGGATGGTGTGATGACGACAACATTAATTCAGTCTGTAACAGCTACCACAAGGCACACCAGAACTGGGCTGTGAATTCGGGCCCCCAATCCGAGACTAGGCTGGTTGGGAGCCCATGTAGCCGGACTACATGCTGGGTAAACAACTGCTCCGTCCCGCGGGCCGTTGGTAAGCCAGCACATGGAATGAAATGGACCATCTTGCTAAAGGCGTCCACAACCACCAGGATAGTAGCTTTCCCTTGAGAGGGGGATAAGTCTGTGATGAAGTCCAGGGTGATCATCTGCCAATGTCGTGAGCCATGCAGGGAGGGGGCGGACAGATGATGAGGACTTAGACTGGGAACCTGGGGAGGGGACAGGCAGCGGGGTAGACCCACAGGGCACCCCAGTCCCTGTCTTTGGCAGCTCAGCCCCCCCAGCTCCTGACCACCTGTTGAAGCTCCACCTGGCCCATCTGACACTCTTCAATTGGAGACGCCCCCACCATCTGTGCCAGAGGCTCAACCTCGCACATCACACATTTCCCAACCGAGTACTGCCCAGCTTCCCACACCTGAACTGTTAGCAACCCCCCTCCGTTGGAGGTGCTTGAGGTGGGAAGTTTAGCAGTCAGAGCTGAGGCAGAGGCATGCGCGATCCAACCCTACTTAAGCTGACTTGGGGGGGACCCGGTTGCTGAGTCAACATCTTAGAGTCGTAAAGTCATGCTTAGAGCTAGAGCACAGCTCTTAGAAAGAGTAGTTAGGTTAATGAGGTGAACTGCTTTGGATGCATCTATTACTTTAACAAAAAGAGAAAAAGCTACAGCCGAATCCGAGTCTGAATCCTTCAACTTCGGGCAGGACAGCCAAGGACCCTCAGATGTGGGGAGTGGTTCCAACAACCTGGCTGGGCGCCCTGGGGCATACTTAGCTCTCAGGTAAGTGGAGCAGGAGTGGATATATTTCTCAATGTCATGCTTCATTTGTGGCCACCAGAAGTCTCATGCAACAGCCTGCAAGGTCTTGAACACCCCAAAATGGCCTGCTGTTGGAATATCATGGCATTGGCATAGGATTTGGGCCCAGAGCTCTCCAGAAGGAATGTAAAGGGCTTCGAAATGATAGAGCAGCCATCCTCTCTGGGTGAAGCCCTGGGTGCAGTCTTGTGGGGGTTGCTGTAGCTCTTGCACTCGCACCTGGGTATATGGGTCTTGTTCCTGTGCTGTATGCAATTCTTCCACCCCCGGATTGGGACAGGCCATCAACACCAACTTGTCTAGGGGAATGATACGGCACAAGGAGGGTTCAGGCTGGGTTTCTTGATATTCTGGCTTGTGGGACAGTGCGTCACCCCTGTAGTTTTGTGACTAGGGAATGTAGTTGATGTGGAAGTGAAACCTTGTGAAGAATTGAGTCCAGCGCACTTGCCGTTGGTTCAACTTCCAGGCCATTTGTAGGCTCTCGAGGTTCCGATGATCAGTGCGGACCTCCAGGAGGTGCCACCAGGTCTTGAACACATCTCAAATGATGAACAGTTCCTTCTTCCACATGGTGTAGTTTTGCTCCAAGCTAGACAGCTTTCAGAAGAAGAAGGTGCAGGGAAGCATCTCCCACCCCTTTTCGATGGGTTGTAACAGCACATCTCCGATGGCTACATCAGAGGCATCCAATTCCACTACGAACAGTTGGCATGCAGTATGGGTTCTGAGGAGAACAAAACCTTCAGCTGCTCAAACGTCTGTTGGGCATCTTCGGTCCAGTGAAATGGGTCTGTCCCTTTTAAGCAGTCTATTAGGGTGGCTGTCCTGTTGGAGAAGGCATCAATGAAGCATCTGTAATAGTTGGCAAATCCCAAAAACCACTGTAGGTCTTTCTTGGTTTTTTTGGGGGGGGTGCCAGGAAAGCACGCAATACACCTTTCCTGGGTTCATCTCTACTCCTGTGGGTGTAATACGGTATCCCAGAAAGTCCAGGGTGGTCAGGTCAAAGCCATATTTCTCCATCTTGGCATATAGATGATGCTCCCTCAATCTCTGCAACACCACTCTCACATGAGCCTCATGCTGTACTGGGGAGTCTGAGTAGATAAGGAAGTCATCTAAACAGACTATCATGAAATGATCTAAGTAGTCCTGAAAGATGTCATTCATAAAATTTTGGAAGATAGCTGGAGCGTTTGGTAGACCAAATGGCATGACCAGATACTCAAAGTGGCTGTACTGGGTCTTAAAGGCAGTTTCCCACTCATCCCCTTCCTTGATACAGACCAGGTTGTAAGCTCTGTGCAAATCCAACATAGTGTAAATCTTGGCCTTGCACAGTCATTCCAGCATCTCATTGATAAGGGGGAATGGGTAATTATTGGGGATGGTGATTTTATTCAGCTCACGGTAATCATAGCAGGGGTGGAGCACCCCGCTCTCTTTTTTGACAAATAGTAGACGAGCCCCAGCACGAGACTTCGAGGGCCGAATAACCCCCCGCTGCAGGTTAACATCCAAGAAGTCCCATAACGCAGCCAGCTCTGGCACTGAGAAGGAGTATATGCATCCGAAGGGGACTTAAGCCCCTGGGAGCAAGTCTATGGTACAGTTGTAAGGCCTGGGGGGGGGAAGCTCATCTGCCTCCTTCTTGTCAAAGACATCTTGATAGTCCAGGTATTTGGTGGGTAGTGCAACCCCCTTGGATAGGGGAGGGGTGGCTGCTATCACTGCCGCCACCGCTGTCGCTGCTGCCACCACTGTCGCGGGGGCCTCAGTAGGCTGGTAGTGCTGTTGGCAATGGTCCAACTGGAAAGTCCAGTGGCCTTCCCCCACAAGATAAGGGGGTCATGTTGTGTCAACCAGGTCATCCCGAGCACCATTGGAAAATGGGGCAAGGTGGTAAGGTAAAAGGCCAGCTGCTGTACGTGCCCCAAAAGCTCCACCCGCAAGCACACAGTTAACCTGGGCAACCATTCCAGACGTCAGGGACCACCCGTTTATGATTTCCATGGAAAGGGAGGTCTTAAGCTTGATGACTGCTATCCTGTGGTGTTTAACAAAGTCCAAGTCCATAAAGTTACTAGATGCCCCTGAATCAACCATAGCATATATGTGGATCTTTAGCCCGAGGGCAAGCATAGACAGATGAGACGCAGCACTGACTTTGGTGGAATAGGTCTGTCTTGAGGTCCCTGGCTTACAGTTGATCCCAGCTCATGGACCTCTATGAAAACTGGGATTTGGAGTTTTCTTGCATCAGGGCGTTCTTAGCAAGGTTCTCCACCTTCCCACAATAAAGACACAACCCCTCTCAATGCCGCTTCTCTTTCTCCACCTCTGTCAGGTGTGGCCGCACCCCCCGTGGTCGAGGTTCCCACAGGGTTCAGGCCGTCTTGGCCTTGCGCTCCAGATGGCGACCTTCAAGTCTGCTGTCTATCTGCAGGCACAGCTAGCTGGATGAGCTCTGAGAAGGTGTTTGGTTGTGGGGTACGCACCAATTCATCACAGATCTCACTGCTGAGGCCATTATGGTATAGGTACATCAAGGCGAACTCGTTAAAATCCATCTCTTGGGCCAGGATACAAAAGGTGTTAGTGTAAGTCCTGACAGAGTTCTTCCCAATTGGTGGGACACGGTGGCCTTCCTCTGGGGGTCTCGAAAGCTCTCCGCTATGGCTTCAAAGAAGTTATCATACTGAGTCAATATGGGGTCATTTCAGAGCAACAGAGGTGTTGCCCGCTGGGCAGCCTTTCCTTCCAGGAGGCTGATGACTAAGGCCACTTTCAAGGAGTCATTAGGGATATTTGACTGCTGCACTCGCATGTAGAGCTCACACTGTTCCAGCTTCTTGACACAAGACACTGGCACGGGTGGCGTGGGGCTCTGCCCCTGCTGCAAGGTGGTCAGTTGAACCCCTAGCTGGGTCACTTGGAGGTGCAAGGTCTGATTCTCTGACCAAAGGGACTGGGTCTCAACTTGGAGATTCTGTAGCTTGGTTAACATGGACTCGAAGGCTCTCTGGTAGTCCTCCCCTGTTCTGCTGCTCACTTCCCTCATCTCTGTCAATGGGGTGCCAGTTGGAGGAGATGGTGGCTGAGTCAAACTGTTCTGCCCGAACTCAAAGAACTCAGACTCAGACACAGCTGTAGTTTTTTCTTTTATTGAACTAAGAGAAAGTTTCAGTTCAGTGCGCTTCATGAATCTACCTATGACTTACTCAGAACTCAGCCTCCCTCTCTAACTAGCATCTCTAAGTAGGCTGAACTTGGCGGCATTAAGAAGTTGACTCAGCAACTAACCCTTCCCCCTCACCCAGCTTAAGTAGGGCTGGGTGGGCTCCTTGCTTGCATATACCCTGAATCACTGTTGGAGGCGTGCGCATAAGCGCAGACTCCTCCTGAGCTGGGATTGTTGGATCTCCCACTGCATTCGTCTCCTGGACTGGGGTGAAGGCATGGCCTCAGCCTCTGTCCCATCCTTTCCTCTGCAGGGGGAGGGCTGTCTGCTGCTGCTGCGAGCACTGGGAGAGGTGCTTCGTCAGGTGGAGGAGTGACTGGCAGGTCTGGTGGTCTCTCCAGGGGGGTGTCTGGGACTACTGGAAGTGACCCATCAACATCTGGAGTGGGGGCTGCTTTGTCATCCCTCCCCTTACTGGGTCCTTCCCCAACTGGAATGTCCCAGTCCAATTCCTCCTGCCCCCCGCTCTCTGCTCCACCCCTTGCTAGCATGGCTCACGACATCCTGGATATGCTTTTAAAATAATAATATAATTATATGTTAATGTATTTAGTAATTAGATTAACTTTTTAGGTTAATTATCAAACTTCAACCTGGGTGTAGTTTAACAAAGTGTAGAATTGATATTTCTCTACTAGACCCCACCCCCTTTCTTAAGGCATGTAGCAGCTTATACCAGCTTTCCATCATATGTATCAACGAGGCAGGCCTTTCCTGATTTGCTCTCCCTAACTAGAGTGAATAGGTGGGGGCATCTAAAGATACAAAAATTCACCTCAGGAGCTGACGGTCTCTTGCCTTGCCTCAGGGAACAGTACAAACCTGTAAAGAGTTGAAGGCAGTCCTGAACACAAATTCATTTTTCACATAATTTCAAATAAACAATACAAATGCAGGGCATAATGCCCCTATGAGAAATGTGATTCTCCTGAAAGCACAGAAGCTGAACAATCCACTGAAGTAAGGATGTCAGTTGGCAACTTTGTTATTGTTGAATTTGAGACGGGGAAACTGACAAGAAAATTTATTAGAGACAATTTGTTGTGAAAACAAAATTTGTTGTGAAAGTTTGATCATTAATATGAAATCCTCTTAAGAGGGGGCATTTGTCTTCTCTGCAAATGATGATAAATGTTGGGCTGAAAAGAAGCAAATCATAATGTTGCCACAGCCATGTGTAACTTCCCATGGGCATTTCAACTTCCCACATGAAGTTGATGCTCACCTGTAACTTGTGAATGCTTAGTGAAGTGTCATATGCACAGAGTTTTGCTTTGGAAGCAATTATTTGTTGGTGTTTGTCAATGAATTGCCACATGTTATGTTAGTTATAGATCATTTCCCAGAAAACCTTTTTTCCAGTTTCCAATAAACATTATCATAAGTTTGACACTTGTCCATGAAATATTAGCTCTTTACATATATTGCTGCAGAATTTTTTTATTCATACTTTTTAAATTTCATTTGCAAGGCATTGCTGCTTTGGTATTTTTCACTAGTCCAATTGCTACTACATGGAATACAACCCTGTCCCTCCCTAGTATATAATCCCATTCTGTGCTAAATGCCACTAGGAAGTGAAACAAAAAATGGCAGGTTCTTGAGTCGCTCGTAACACATTGTATTTCTTTGGTTATGCATGGCATGGAGAAAGTGGGTAGAGAAGAGCTTTTCTCCCTCTCTCATAACACTAGAACTCGTGAGCATTCAGTGAAGCTGAATGTTAGAAGATTCAGGATAGATGAAAGGAAGTACTTATTCACACTGCTGGAAACCGCAGGAGGGGAGAGTACCCTTTGCATTCAGGTCCTGCCTGCAGGTTTCCCCTGGGCAACTGGTTGGCCACTGTGAGAACAGGATGCTGGACTAGATGATCCATTGGCCTGATCCAGCAGGCTCTTCTTACGTTCTTAATTCTGCTGCTGAAGTTAAGCAGGTTCAGACTGTCAGTTCTTTAGAGGAAGAATCCGGAGCACCATGGCCTATCAGTTTCAGAGTCTCCTGTTTTAATTACTGTGGTGTTTTAAGGGGATTGTTTTATTGTGTATTTTAATTATGCATGTTTCTATTTTAATGTTGGTGTAATTGGTTTTTATACTTATAAACCACTTAAGCCTCTTTGGGCATTAAGCAGTGTATACATAAATGTGCATTGTCTATGTTCAAGCATAGAATCTGCAGTTCTTTAAAGATTATCCTACAGGGGGTGGAGGTTTCTAGTTTTATTATGTTTTTAATATGTTAATGTATTTTTATTATTGTAATTTCTTCTTGTAAATTGCTTTGGGATTTCTAGTTATGAGAAGCGATTCATGAATCTAATTAAATAACTAACACTGACATGACTATTCTGTGATTCTGTGTTCTCAAATTTCCCACCCGAACCTCTTATCTGTATTGTGTATATTATACTTAATATCCCCCGATTTTTTTTATGGGAGTTGTTCTAGTCCCAACAACATCTGGAGGGCACCATGTTGGTAATCCCAGATTTAATTTCTTTGAGTATAGAGGAAGAACTTTCTGTAGCTGGCACAACAGAAAAATACCTCACTGGCCAACACATCTCAGTTCAGTCCAGTTACTGGCAGCTGCCTCAGTCCGAATCCTTGTGTGGCCTTTGTTGCTCCTCTCTGCGCAGACTGCCCCATTCTGTCTAAGGGAAGTCTAGAAACCTGCAGATGTCTTTTATTTTTGAAGTGTGCGGAGAAGTCTGTGTGGGCAGGAAAACAGCACATGTGTGCACAAGAGTTTCTGCATAGGCTCAGGCTGACTACATTGTAAACAGTCTCCAAATCCTCTTTGATCCCTTAAGGCTCTGCGTAGATTTGGAGAACCTCCCTAGCAGCCTCCAAGAGTTCTGCCCTTTATTTCTAAGAGTTGAGTCCCACACCTCATTATGTAATCACAACAATTTAAAACGCAATGCATAATAAAAGCAAAATAAAATTCACTTCATACTCTTCCATCTATTAAATGTATCTGTCAGAACAGCCATGTCACTCACTGCACAAGGAACTTTCTCTCAGGTACATAATGGCCTACTAAAAAAACTGGCAGAAGAGAGGAGTCTTCAGCTGACACTGAAAAATAACCAAGGTTGGCACCAGTTGAACCTTAGAGGATAGTATGTTTTGTAGCTGGGGTGCTATTGCTGAGAAGGCAAGCTGCAGATGATCTCCTAATCTCATGCAACAATGGCACTGCCAGAAGAGTCTTGTCAGCCAACCAAAAAGCCTGGGCAAGAATATGCAGGGGGAAATGCTCCTTCAGATACCCCAGCCTAAGCTGTTTAGGGATTTGTACATTGGTGCTGTTGCCTTCATTTGGGCCTGGTGACAAAGGAGGAGCTAGTGCAGATATTTGAGATGTGGTGTCATATGGTCTTCTGAAGATATGCCAGTTATTTATTTATTTTTATTTATTTATTTATTAAATTTATATACCGCCCGACTAGCAATAGCTCTCTGGGCGGTGAACATAAAACAACATAAAAATACAATAAATAACAAAACAATACTAAAATACAAGCAACAATCCAACACAGTAAACATTTTTAAAATTAAATCAGTATAACTTAAAATGCTTCAGAGAATAGGAAGGTTTTGACCTGGCGCCGGAAGGAGAGCAGAGTCGGCGCCAGGCGTACTTCCTCGGGGAGACTGTTCCATAGTTCGGGGGCCACCACTGAGAAGGCCCTAGATCTTGTCATCACCCTCCGGGCCTCCCTGTGAGTTGGAACCCGGAGGAGGGCCTTCGTAGCAGAACGTAGTGCACGGGCCGGTTCATATCGGAAGAGGCGTTCCGCAAGGTATCGTGGTCCCGCACCGTATAAGGCTTTATAGGTTAATACCAACACTTTGAATCTAGCCCGGAAACATATTGGCAACCAGTGCAAGCTGGCCAGTTAACACTCTGGCTGCTGCATTCTGCACTAGTTGCAGTCTTTGGATTGTTCTCAAGGGTAGCCTATGTAGAACTAGCAGCAATAATTCATCCAGGAGGTAATTAGTGTATGGATAACTGTATCAAGGTGCCCTTCTCCAGTAATGGCCATAGCAGGAAAAAGCGATTCTGTGCTACTCATGGTTCCTGGACCTCCAGTGACAAGTTGCTTTTAGAAGTAGCCCCAGATTATGCACCTGCTCTTTCAGGCGAGAGGGGGCAATCCCGTCTAGACCCATGGTGCCTCTCTTTTGTCAGGATTCAGCTTCAGTATATTGGCCCTCCTCCAACCCATTACTGCCTCCAAGGATTGGTCTAGAACCTGCCCAGCTTTAGCTGATCTCCATGGCTGATCTCCATGTAATCTGTATATTGATGACATTTTCCTCCCAATTCTCTTGGTGACTGCTCCAACAGGCTTCATATAGATATTAAAAAGCATGGGGGAGAGACTGGAACATTGTAGATCCCCACAGCATAACTGCGGCGGAGCCAGACAAGCTTCCCCCAATGCTGCTTTCTGAAACCAACTCTGTGGATGGAGCAGAACCATGGCAGACCATGCCTCCAACTCCCAACCCAGAGAGTCAGTTCAGGAGGATAAAATGGTTGATGGTATCAACCTGCTGACCAATCAAGGAGAACCAATTGGGGTCTCTCTCCCCATATAAGTCATCCATTAGAGTGTGGAAACCAGGCCAGATTCAAATAGGTCAAGAGAATTTGCTTCCTCCGGCATGTCTGAATTTGAATGACCACCACACTCTCAAGTACATTGCCAAAGAAGGGGGTATTTGTGACTGGACAGTAGTTATTACCATTGTCTAGGTCCAGGAAGCACCTCTTGAGGAAGGAGCACACCACTGTCTCCTTTATAATGTGGTTAGTACTATCCCCCCTTCCAAAAAGCATTAACTACTCCCTGGACCTATCCAGTCAACCTCCCTGGCTCAATCTAACCAGCAAAGAAGGGCAAGGATCAAGAATACAAGTGGTTGGCCAAACACTTTCAAGCATCTTGTCTACACCATCAGGCTGCAACAACTGAAACGGATCCCAGAATGGACTAGACAGTTCACTACACACTACTGAATCTATAATAATTGTGGTATCAAGGGTAACGTGGATGTGAGCAACTTTGTCCTCCCAAGTGTCTAGCAACTATGTTACAGCTCATTGGCCCAATTTGAGCACATGTGAATGAGCTTTGAGCTCACACATTTCCCCTTCCCCTCTATTCCTCTGGCATGGCTGCAAGGAGGAGATTCGAAGCATCTGCTTTTCTTAGTTTTAACTACTGCATGTTCAAATTGTGTCTCAAAAGGATAAAGTGTGGTTAGTTTAAATTACATTTTATTGAAACAAGGTAGGATCAAACTGTGATTTATGATTCTGTCTTGTTTCAACAAAATATAGTGTAATTTAATCAGAGTTCCCAGTTCAGGTGTAACTTCCAATCTCTTTCTTGTGATTTCACCAGAGGAGTGTGGGCAGGGTACAAGTCTGAGACTTACTGATGCTCACTGACGTAAACCCCTAAACAAGGGGTGGGCAGCCTGTGGCCCTCTGGATGTTGCTAGAATTCCCATAATCCTGGCCATTAGCCTTACTGACTGGGGCTGATAGGAGCTGGAGTCCAACAGCATCTAAAAGGTTACAGGTTCCCCACCCTGGCACTAAACCATGAACTGAATCAATTTCAGTGAAATTCAGTGTTCTAGGCGCATAGGAGTTCAAAAATCTGCAATATGTAAGGTCTAGAACTGAACAAAATGTTAACTCCTTAAATGCAAGTTAAATAAACCAATGCTTTGACAAGTTTTATTTTGCATGAGGCTGATCAGGATGTTTATAATGCAAACATGCTAACATGAGGACTAGTCAAATGTTAACAAATAAAATGAGATAATATGGGGGTTTTGTGCTGGGGTTTTTTTGGCTCATATCTATTGGGGTTAAAATGTTTCATCTGACAAATCAAAGTGCCTTTTTTCATGGAAAGTGTTCATTAGTAGACAATGATTCTATTTAAAAGGAAACAATGTCCAATTAGACATCAGGTGAGAAAGAAAATTTGGAAGAACATACAACAAATAAGCTATTATGAGAGCTAGTAAGCTATTATGAGAGCTAGTAAGCTATTATGAGAGCTAGGGATCACTGAGCAAGAAGGGTTTGGATTAAAGTGGGTAGGAGGTTGTTTGTGTATGGGAGACCACATTAGGAAAATTCCATTGCATTTGATATCTCTTGTCCCATTTTCTAAACCTTGGTTGAATTCTTTTATACAGAATAATCCTTCATTTCTATACTTCCACTAGGAAAGGCACACGAAAAGCATTGTGATTTGTTTAATGGATGCAGAGATTTCAACTTGAAAAGCCACTACATCTGTACCTTTACATTCATCTCTATGGCAAGATGAATCCAAGATGTGGTCATGTTTTGCCTCAGAGCAGTTGTACCAATGAACCTTAACCGTGATCTTAAGAGGCTTTCTTGGTTCCTCTGACAGTTTGTTTATTCTTCACTTCAGGGCCTCTTTTGAGCTAAAACAGCCATTAAGGACAAACTGTCCTAGACAGCTTTTCTTTCTCTATGAGTAACAAAAGCCACTCTGCTCATATATATATTTTTTGCTTTCTATATCTTTTTTTTCTTTACAGGTAAATGCTTTCCACTGTGCCAGCATAATCTAAATATAGATGAAAAGGCATGCTAAGGGAACAGATGAATATCTTAATGAACAGGTATTATACAGCCATGACGAGAGTGGCTGTATAATATAGAAAGCATGGATTTTTCGCATTCTTCGATGTTAAATTGAAAATACCCCCATTCCATTCTGATGCTTCCCATAAGCTCATTTCAAAACAAAGCCTTACAAATCATATTGTCCTGAACTCAGAAACGCTTGCTTAACAACCCTCTAAATTTTCATGGTGATACACAAAATAGTCAGAGAGAATTGAGAGTTCAAAATGTAAAAAGAGAGAGAGAAAAACCAGACCCCTTTTGAACTTCTTTCTGTCAGTATTCTCATAATTTGTTGAAATTAATTAAAAATCACCCATGTTCACAGAGTACCTGTAATCCTATTACTGACCTTGCCCCCATACTCTGACCTTCATCTTCTGCAGTTTAAAAGTAAAAAAAATGCCTGGCTGAGTTTTAATTAATTTCAGAAATTTAGCATTGAAAATGATAAGGCTGGGCATGCTCAGTAAGAACTAGCTATCAGTGTTCTAAAAGCCAGACTCACAGCTGCTTGGCTTGACTAATCAGTAAGCATGCAAATGATCAGGCCTGCCTTCCTCCTCCCTTCTTCCTCTCTTCCCCTCTTCCTTCTTCCTCCTCCCCTGCCCACTTCAGGCCTCCCTCCCCATAGTCAGTTTTACCTATCATAAGCATGATTGCATGGGAGTAAATCCCACTGAACTCAATAAACATGCAAATGATCAAACTTGCCCTCCTCCTCCCCCTCCTTCCAGCTCCCATCCCCTGTGGTCAGTTTCACCTATCCTAAGCATGATGGCAGGTGAGTAAATCCCACTGAACTCAGTAAGCATGCAAATGATCAATCCATTCTCAGTAAACTTGCAAAGGTCCCATTTCTTATCTCCCAGATTAAAAAGCAGAGAAATTCACTAATAGGCAAAAAACCTTGCAGTTTAAGATCGTACCTATAGCCAACAGATATTTCTATCAAATTTTAAAAAGCAGGGAAATTGGGCAGCTATAGTGAATGCACCAGAGGAGCAGGAGACCTGACCTCCTCTCTGATATATTGTACTGCCCTACAAATTTGTCAAAATGCAAACACCATTTGGGTTGGTCTTTCACAGTCCAATCCACTTCCTGTGTAGCTTGGAAGAATTTGGTAACATGTGCCTCTGAGCATATGGTGAGTGGTGGCAATACCTGCAATCAGCCCAAATAACAGAAACAAGACATGTGCTGTGCTGATCTTATTTTAGCAGGGAGGAAGCAACAATATTAAAACAGTTGGCATAGTTGAGATAGTAACTATAATATGTTTGATTTACTTTGCAATTTTAGTGAAGTTTCCTATAGTAAATCATTTTCTTTTGCTTCTGTTTCTGTGAATATGTGAAGTACAGCAACACTTTGCAACACTAAAAAAAAGTTCCAAAAACTATTGTTGAGTAATGGCACTGACTGTTCTGCACAATAGTTTCCAGTGGACACGAGGAGTGTCTCAGTTTACACAAGATAAAACAGTGGGAGGTGAAATATATTGTAGCAAAATTCTAGGTATGCTCTATGTTTTTAATTGACCATGCCCATCTTTTCTTAGGTGGAGTAGTTTAAGCATAGCAGGCTGAAAACATGCATCTTGGGCAGGCCAAGTTTGTTTTTTCCAACAGCTAAAGTCATTGCTTAAGTAGCAACATATTGTAATCCGTCTGATTTTCCATCAAACTGCAGTTTAAGATTCAACTGTTAATGCCCCCAAAATAGAAATAGAGCATAACCTCCAGTTTGAAACACAAAAGGCTGTCTTCACCATCATATGACATTTACCAATAAAAAGGCTTTGAAATTAATAAAAATAAAATATAAAAATAAATTTGACACCAATTTCTAGGATGAATAATGAGAGAAATATGATTTTCTAGGTTAGATTATCTGTAGAAACATTAGTAACACAGAAAAGAAGCAAAGTAAGAAGAACAGCAACAAACATACAAAAATGCAGTTCTCCATCTTTGGAGATGGCAGGTGTTGCCCTGCTTTTAAAGTGATAGAAATATCTGTTGGCTATAGGTACATTCTTAAAAGGCAAGGTTTTTTGCCTATTAGTGAATAATAATACTGAGCTGAACTGGATGCAGTATAGTATAGTATAGTATGGTGTACTATAGAGCTATGCATATTTTATATAGTTTCACCTGCCTATATTTTGTAATATTCACTGTATCAGTAGCCAATGAAGAGGACTATATATATGGTCAGGGCATTTTTGTGACAGTACTTATACCAGTACCTTCACTTCCTTTTTTGCTGCCCATAGCAATCATTTAGTGCTGACACCAATGACACTTTTGTCAATATATGAATACTAGCATCTCATCTTTTACCAGAAAAGCATGGTATATGATACGTTTTGATCATATACATATGTTCAGAATTATTTAAACATTTGATTGCATACCTTCATGTATACATCTGTAATGTCTTTAGGGGATACATTCTGTACATCAATTTGGCCTTTATTTGATGTCCTAAGCAGATGCAAGTCATTGAATATTATAAACTGTTAGTTTCTTTCCGTTCAAAAGAGGTAATGACTGCAGCACACCTACTATGAAATATGCTTTTCTTTGGAAAAGGTATTTGTAAGGTTATGGGTACTACTAATTTATTTTAAGTGATTGTAGTGTTGATTAAAGATGTCATGATGTTATTTGCTAACCATTATTTAATTTTACAATAGCGGCAGAAAGGAGGATCACTATTTATCAAACCATCTCCTTTTCCTCCTTTGAATTATGCCTAAAATAACTTCTTCTCCAAACCTTATTTTCTTTAAAGCAACAACCACCAACCTGATTTATTTATTTAAAGAATGTTTATCTTGCTCTTCAGCCAAAAAAGACTCCCAGAGCAGTGTATAGATAACTAAAAAGAAGCTTGCTGTCTAAAAAGGCAACATGATAAGAAAATGGATAAGAAGAGATGAGGAAATAAGCAAGCTTGGATGCAAATTCTTAGTTACACGTTCTTCCAGTTTCAGCTGGGGTGGGAAAATTCAAGAGAGGATGTGCCAAAAGTTGCTGCTCTCTCAGTTGCACCAATGTATAGTTCAGTTCAAAATGCGAACGAGCATACCAATGGACGTGGGGGAGGGGGGCTATTTCTCAGAAGACCAGATTCTTTTCTGTCTTTCTCCATACTGTGCAGTTGGCTCAATTGTGCAACTTTTTGTGCAAGTCTCTGTTTCTCCCATCTCCTTTTTCCATGGGCCCACAGTAATTCTCATCTGTCGCTGCAACAATCATGTAGCTATGACTATCATACATCCTTAATAAGAACCCATACTTTTTCATGCACAACTGTCTTGACATGAAGATAGACAGACGTAATGCTCCACACTATTTATTTATGGATAGTTAAGTGAAAGCAGAAAGCTAGCCCACTAGCATTTACCTTCCCAGTCTATTGTTTCTTGAGTACCAAATTCTGAAAATATACAATTACCTATGTTAAAGAGTACTTTTGCCTAGTTAAATACTTTCACTGGTATATAGGCACCATTATTAAGGTCCTATTTGCAGGTGCAAGAGATTGAACAAACATGAGGTATAGTCTCTTATTAATTAGAAGGAAATTAATTTAGTCTGAATTCAATTTACTATAGGTTATTTGAAGTCTTCTAAATTAATGAAATGGATATGTTTCGTAAGGAGCTCACATGCTACTTTCATTCAGAGAATGGTTGAATAGCTGAAATCACTTAAGCAACATCATTTTCATGTTCTCATATTTAGTCTATAATGAAAACAAATGAACTGACTATGTAGGTATCACATTGATCCATTCTACTGTTGTGGTATCATATTAAAACAAACATTCGTGGATCAACAGATAAGTTAATCTTTTGACTTTTGCAAGGCAATCAGTGTCGAGGACTGGATATAGGTAATGGTTTTGTGTGTGCATTTTTCTTTTTAAAAATTCTGTTTTATTTCTTTTGTTGTTGTTGCAGTTATGGTTTCAAATCAGTTGCTATATTTATGTGCCCCTTCACTAACAGAACGATTGGTGGGAAGAGGAAAATTGAGGCCTGAGGACAGACAGGCTCTCAACCCAATCCCTCACCATTTGTTTCATTTATTTTGTATCTCACCTTACAGTAACTGTTCATATGGTGGATGGTTGTTATAATGAATGATTTTTAATTTTAGTACTTTAGTACTGCCCTTGTTCCTTTCTAGTATTTATTTTATCTCTACGATTCTCTTTTACAGTTTGAACAAAAATTAATGAATGAATGGTCCTAGTTTCTCCTTGCCCTTCTGCTTCTAAACTTTCTGTGAGGTTTTAGCCTGAATTCCCTTTTGGTCTGGCCAGTTCACCTGCTTCTACCAGTTCTGTCCTGGTCACTCTAGTCCTACAAGACCCTGATACAGCTGGCACCAGTCATGTCTCCAAATGTCTGCATCAGTACCAACTTAGTTCAAACTATTCTTGTGGAAAATTCAGATAATTGGCATCCCTCTTGTTGTATGCCCCACATCTTGTGATGCATGTGTCCCATTCTCAGTATCTTCACCCATGAGAATCCATACTACCTGCAAAGGAGTGGTTAGGAGTTGTTCTGCTATCTTTAGTGCTATTAAGTGCTATTATTCTTCCTTTGAGGGCTTGGTTCTTACCCTGGACTTCCTCCACCTTCCTTTGGACTTTGTGTCTGTGGGAGTGTTGAGATCACAGGAAGAAAATGCAGTGTTGTTATATTGAATTGTGATGTCACCAGCACTAGTGTTGTGACCCAGACCACAGATGGCTCCAGGGGTGACCCTTGTGATGCTAACTTCAAGTCTAGGTCATCTGTCTCATGCTCCTGAATTTGCCAGGAAAATTCAGCAGAGCAGAACTCTCTGTTGACCTTTTTTGGGAGGTGGGGTGGTGGAGAATGAGTGACTAGACTTTAAACTGATGATTGGCAGTTCCAACCTCTTGAGTGAGATGTCTGAATTTGGCTCACAAAGGTTGTTCACTCTCAGATGGGTCTTTGCTAGATTAGGCTAATCTAGGGTGTTCAGAAGTATCACAGTACACTGCTGTTGTGAGAGTGATGCCTCTTTTCATTCCTTGCCACTGAAGTACCTCTCATAAATTCAGGGACTAATTAGTTCAGGGAATCTGTGGCCCTCCAGATATTGTTGGATTTCATCTCCTATTAGGCCCAGCTAGCATGGCCAACGGTCAGGGAAGATTGGAGTTGTAGTCCAGCAACATCTGGAAGGCCACAAGTTCCCTATCCCTAATTAGTCCCTATTTGGACATATAAAGACTAAGACTACAATCCCATACCCACTTATCTGAGAATATTAAATCCCATTGAATTAGTGGGGCTTACTTCTGCATAGAGATTTTAGAGATACAGAAAACTGCCTTATTCCAAGCCAGACTGCTGGTCTATCTAGCTCAGTATTGTGTGCACTGACTGGCAGCAGGTTGCCATGGTTTCAGACAGGAGCCTTTCCCAATTGTACGTGGAGATCCCAGGGATTTACCTATCCCACACCTAGAGTTACCAGGTCTCCGTTTTTTGGCTGGAGTCTCCGGTTTTTGGGGCCCCCCTCCAGCTCTCCGGCTAGCACCCCTTAATCTCCGGACTCTCAGCTTCAATTTTAAAAAAATTAAGTTTCTAGGTGGTCTGGTTCCCGAGATATACACCAAAACGTCAGCTGCCCCCCTGTGACTGTTTAATCTATTTAACTGATACGACGCTGAAGTTGGTTCCTAGTTCCCAGTTCCTTATTTGCTTGAAAGTTCAAAACACTAAAAAAGAAGAGTTGACAACTACAGCAACTTCAAACCAAACTTAACATGTCTCTGAACCCCAAAATATATGTTGGGGTACCCTGTATGATATAGCACTGTGATCGGGGACTCTCCCCGTCAAGAATATCAATACATTTATGCAATCAAAACCATCAGGCTTCTGATATTATCATAAATACATAATGATGTCATAAAATCATAAAAAATAAGTAACTGGGGGTACCCACCCCAAACTCTGTTCTGGGACAGGACAAATCATATACCCCAGGAAAGGGGAGGGTGTCCTCTACGACATGCCACTGCGTCCCGCCTGGCCCAGAGCTTCTACTGGGTGCAGGGCACGGAGGAGGGCATCTATGCAAAATCAAAGCAGAGCACAACATACAGGAAAAAATAAGTAACTGTGGGTGCCCACCCCAAAATCTGCTCTGGACCAGGACAAATCATATACCCCAGGAAAGGGGAGGGTGTCCTCTATGAGATGCCACTGCGTCCCGCCTGGCCCAGAGCTTCTGCTGGGCACAGGGGAAGGATGAGGGCATCTATGCAGACAGAAAGGGTAGAGAATCTTCTTACTCTTACTCATTTCTCAGACCTCTTTCTGAAGTGAAGGGTTAAATCTGTAAAGAAGTTTGGAGCAGCCACATTAAAAGATAAGGGCAGGGCATTCCAGGCAGGGGGTTGCCAACCCTGCTTGGAGATGGATGTCTTTGCACAGGATCCCTAGTCAAGCTTTACCAACAGCACAATCCAAACTATATCTACTCAGAAGTAAGTCCTGTTGAGTTCTATGGGGGCATAGTCCCTTAGTACATGTGTTTAGAATTGCAGCCTTCAGGGGCATCCATCTTTACTCCCAAATGCTCCCATCTAACATCTCCACAACACTAGGCTCCTTTCTTCCTACAGTGACCTTCTGGTGACTGGCCAGGCGTGAAAGCACTTAAACCCTTCTTGCCGAAAGCAAGTAGGCTAGATTAAATGTTCCCTAGCCAGGCTCCATCTTTTAGCTAAGATGTCTAGCTTAATTTCCAGTCAGATATTTTTTTTAATTGTACGCTCCAAGCAACTGTGGTTGATGCTTAATGTATCATGCTTAATGACATCACTCGGGCCTGCTGCGTGACATCACTCGGGCCCGCCCCGTGACATCACTTGGGCCCGCCCCTAAAATCTCATGTTTTGGGATGCTTCTGACCTGGCAACCCTACCCACACCTGACATCAAATATGACATCAGGTACAAGGCATGTGGGGAGGCCTAATGGGCCTAGTTAGGCCCATAGGCCAGAGGCACCCCATTCCTGATATAGTAGAGTGTAGGACTGTGCTGTAGATTGGGCTTTGGCCTTCACCGGATCAACTTCTGCAGTCTTAGGGAATTCATCCAGGGCCTACAATATCCCAGTTTGACCAAATACTTGCAAGGAGTTCTGCGGTTTGAGATCCATTTACCCATTCTGCTGCCTGATATTCGTTCCATAAAAGCCCTGCTGGATCAGATAAAAAATCCCATCTTTTTTCCAGTGGTGGCCAACCAGATCCCTCTGGCTGCTCTACACTGCGTCCCCACCCTCCTCGGATCTTGCCCAGTACCCTGCAGGTTCTCTGTACAACTGAAACAGAAGGACGGTGTTGAATTGTGCACTACAGCTTTCAGGTTAGTGTGAGGAGAAATGCTCAGTCTGTGTTGCTGCCCTCCTGTTCACCACTTGGTGTCTGCTGTTGCTGCCCCAAGTTGCCTTCCAATGGAGCCTGCTCTCCTTTTACATAAGAACATCAGAATTGCCCTGCTGGATAAGGCCAAAGGTCCATCCAGTTCACCATCCTGTTGTCACAGTGGCCAACCAACCAGATGCCTATGGATTATAGGAAGCTGCCTTTTCCTTTTCCATTGGTTCATCTAGCTTAGTATTGTCTACAGTGACTCACAGCAGCTCTCCAGGATTTCAGGCAGAGGTCCCTGTGAGGCGTCCTTCCCTGGCTCTCCCTGTCAGGTTCCTACCTGCTCGTGGTTACTGCCTGTCTCTAGGCACCACCAGGGACTCCACCAGTCCGGACTGTCCTTTATTTTATTTTTTCTCTCCCCGCTCTAGCACAGATCTCAACAGATCCCCCTGCTAGGCAACCACCAGTCACGTCCTAATACTAGTATTCCCAGAGACTCTGAATACTGGTATTGTTATTCTGTTCACCGCTGCCACCATTTGTTACAGTTCCCCTTCAGCCTTGGTCATTACCTTACCCTCCCTTCTGGTCTGTGAAACCCCAGCCAAGGATCAGGCCTTTGGTAAACCAAATTAAGTATTTATTAAAGATAACAAAGCTAACAAGATTAACAAGATTTCTTCTTAAGGCACATAAGCATATGGTTTTACTCAATACTAATCCAAACTCCACCCCCCTCCTTCTCCACTCTCTCCTGTCAAACAACTCTCTAAACCCCACCAAGCAACCCACTCAGTTCTCTTCTCCCCCCAGATTCCACTCTCACTCTTCCTTTTATACATTCAGCCATTTTAAACACTCAGCCAATCATCTCGCATTCTACTGCCCATTCACTCCCCCTCCTCTTTCACTCCACTTACCATGTATCTTCTAAAACAACAACACTTACCATATATATATTAATATAGGAACATCACATTTCCCCCCCCCCTTAAACAACAGCAGAGTATTATTCCTGTTCCAGGATTTATACGTCGCGTTAACAAATAAAAGTCTCTATGGGGAAAATGTCTTTCTTTGTTCCTCTGTCTGGTCACGTCACTGCAGTCCCAGCCACTTGCCTGGAAAGTCCATCGGCCAGTACATTGTCCTTGCCTTTGATGAACTGGAAGTCCACTTGATAGTCCTGTAGGGCCCAGGACCACCTCTGCAGCATAGTGTTATGGTTTTTCATAGTCTGCAACCATAACAAGGCCCGATGATCCTTAGTCACTGTGAATCTTCATCCCCACACGTATGGGCGCAACTTGTTCAGTCCCCACACGACCGCTAGGCACTCCTTCTGGACCGACGAATAGTTTTTCTCCCTCAGCGTCAGCTTGCGACTCAGGTACGCCACTGGATGTCTGGTGCCTTCTCTCTCCTTTAGCAAGACGACTCCCAGCGCCAGGTCCGACGCATCTGTAGCCACGATGAATGGTTTCTCATAGTCTGGTGCTATTAATATGGGTCCTTGGCACAAGGCTTGCTTCAGTAGATCAAAAGCCTTCTGACATTCATCTGTCCATACCACACGCTCAGAACACTTCTTCTTTGTTAATTCATGCAAGGGGGTTGCTATTTCCCCAAAATTTCTCACAAACTTCCTATAAAATCCAGCCACACCCAGAAATGCCCTTACTTGTTTTTTGGTTAAGGGGATCGGCCACGCTTGTATTGCCTCCACCTTGCTCCATAAGGGGGTGATTTTCCCACTCCCCACCTTATGTCCTAAATAGATTACTTCCTTTAGTCCAAACTGGAATTTCTTAGCTTTTATTGTGAGGCCTGCTTTTCTTAAGGCCTCCAATACTGTTGTCAGGTGTTGGACATGCTCAGGCACCGACTTGCTAAAAATGGCCACGTCATCGATATAGGCCACTGCAAAATCTGACATGCCTCGCAACACAGTATTGATTAGCCTCTGAAATGAACTTGGTGAGTTCCTTAGTCCCATGGGTAAGGTCACAAACTCATATAACCCATCTGGTGTACTGAAGGCAGTTTTGGCTCTGGATTGCTCGTCTAGTTCCATTTGCCAAAATCCTTTACAGAGATCTAGTGTAGAGATAATGGTTGCTGCCCCCAATAACTCTAACATTGCGTCTACCCTAGGCATAGGATACGCGTCTGGGACAGTAATTTTATTGATTAGCCGATAATCAATGCAAAACCTTGTCGTTCCATCTTTTTTCGGAACCAGGACAATACTTGAGGCCCAGGGACTGATGGATTCCCTGATCACTCCTAATTCCAGCATCTCTTCCACCTCCTTTTTGATCTCATTCAAAACTTTCCCATTCACACGGTACGGAACAGATCTGATTGGGGCATGATCTCCAGTATCAATGGAATGTATAACTATACTGGTTCTGCCAGGTTTGTTGCTAAAGAGATTCCTATAGGTTTTCAAAACTCTCAGAATCTCTTCTTTTACTTCCTCCTTCACCTCCTCTGACCATTCCACTTGATCTACCCCTCCTTTGTCTTTGCTTTCCTGTACCAAATCTGGAAGTTCAGGCCCACTTCCCTCAGGGAATAAGGTAACTTGCAACACCTGTGCATCCCTGGTATGGTAAGGCTTCAACATATTTACATGAACCACTTTGCTTTTGTTTAATTGGTCTGTGGTGATTACATACGTCACTGTGTCAAGCCTTTCTGTGATGGTATATGGTCCTTCCCAGTTAGCCTGTAATTTGTTAGGTACTATCAATTGCTTCACTGGTTCACATTCATCCTTTCTCTCAGCAGGCATCCACAGTCTATATAAAATCCCATTTTCACACACAACTTGATTCCTCAGTTTGTCAGTGAAAGGAATCTGTTGGGTCAGGGCTTGTTCCTTTATCTGCTTCAAACTTATATCTTTATGCAGCTCTTCCCTGAATTGATCTGCTTCTTCCCCAGAGACCACTTGATACAGTTTGTCTCCTTCAGCAGGCCTGCTAGTGGTTGCTATGGTGACCTGAGGCTGGTTAACAGATTCCACCCTGTTTGTTTCAGCCCCCCTTAATATGGCTTCTTTTTCTCTGCCAATTTGCTGTCTGGTCACTACATAGATCTTTCCTTGGGCGCCCATTACATCCCTTCCCAGTATTACTGGTTCTTGTTGCTGGGCATTAATGCCTACTTTATATCGGCCCTCTCGGCCTCTCCAAGTCATTTCCACCAGGGCCACAGGCAAACTTTCTGGTTGACCCCCACTCCTTGGATAGTCACAGTTTCCTGAGGTAATATTACCTCAGATTTTATTAAATCTGGCCTCAGTAATGTCTGAGCGGCACCAGTATCAAGCAATGCCCAATAATTTGCCCCTTGTACACTCACTTCCTCTCTCAGACTTGAATCAAGGTCTGTTACTTCTGTCCAGTTTATCTGGCAGAACTGAACCTTTTTCGCTGTTTCTAAAGCCTTGGGCTCTGTTTTCACTGCCCTTGTCTGAGCAGGATTACTACTGGGGTTGGCAACCTCACATTGAAAACGTAGGTGCCCCGGTCTACCACATTTGTAGCATAATTTCTCCTCACTTTTAGGGTACACAGATCTACTCTGGGGTGTCCTGTGCCCTTCAGATTTTACTGGAGAACTCACTCGCTGTGGTACCACATCCCTTCTGCCAGCATTATATGGTCTGGGTTTAAAATCTCTAGATGTTTTCCCCACCCAGCCAGTTCTGTTGGAGGCGAAGTGATCCGCCATCTCTGCGGCCTCCTGCACCGATGTAGGGGAACGGTCTTTGACCAGGAGCCTTATTTCTGTTGGTAACTGATGGTATAATTGATCCAATATCATGAGGTTTTTCACCTCCTCCACAGACTGAGCTTTTGCACTTGTCAGCCATTTCCCAAATATGTCCATCAGTTTTGCCCCCAGCTCCACAAAAGACCTCCCTGTCTGTATCTGGCAGTTTCTGAAAAGCTTTTTAAAATAATCAGGCCCCAGTCTGAATCTTTTAACCACTGCTTCTTTGAATTCAGCATAGGTGACGGGCCTGTCTGAGGGGAAATATTGGTATACCTCAGCCAATTCCCCTTTAATCAGGTTTGATAGATACTGCATGTATTTATCTTCAGGTAGCCCCCACAACTGAGCTGCTTTTTCAAAGGTGCTGAGGTAAATTTGAGGATCTTGACCAGGCTCATAGACAGCAAAGTCCTTTGGAGTAATTTTTATTTTTGCTCCATCTCTGTCCTTTCTTGTTTCATCAGAATGAAACTTCTCTCTTTCCAATTTTAATCTTTCCCCTTGTATCTCCGCATCCACTTTCATTCTCTCAGTTTCCATCCTCAGTCTCTCTGTTTCCAACTCCCTCTGCTTGTCTTTTTCCTCAGCCTCCATCCTCAATCTCTCAGCTTCCAACTCTCTCTGTTTTTCCTTCTCTGCACCTTCCATCCTCAATCTCTCAGTTTCCATCTTCAACTTCTCTCTGAAGTACTCTATATAAGCGGGATTGCTTAAATATCCTTCTGGGGTCTCTTCCCTGACCGGTTGTTTTTGCTGGGCAGTAGCAAATCCTATAAGTGCTACCCTCAATTCATCTACCCCTTTACCCTCGTGAGGTAAATTGAATGTTATGCACTTCTCCACCAGCTCCTCTCTTTTCATTTTTATGTATTCAGCCATGGTGTTTGAGTTCACTCACTCTTTGCCACACACTCTTTGCCAGTCACTCTCACAAGAAATCTTGTTTTGTTATTTCTGTTTGCCACACAACTATTAGGGATTGTCTAGTATTCGTATCTCACTGCTACAGCCAACACCTGTGACGTAGTCTCCTTTGTCACCACATGTCTTTGGGACTCTCTTTGGTTCGTATCTGGATTCTCTGTTGTTCGTGTCCCACCGCTACTGACACCACATGTGAGGTAGTCTCCTTTGTTCGGATCTGGATTCTCTGTTGTTCGTATCCCACCGCTACTACCACGTGTGAGGCATCCTTCCCTGGCTCTCCCTGTCAGGTTCCTACCTGCTCGTGGTTACTGCCTGTCTCTAGGCACCACCAGGGACTCCACCAGTCCGGACCGCACTCTCTTATGGTTTACCTATCCGCTCTAGCACAGATCTCAACAGATCCCCCTGCTAGGCAACCACCAGTAACGTCCCAATACTAGTATTCCCAGAGACTCTGAATACTGGTATTGTTATTCTCTTCACCGCTGCCACCATTTGTTACAGTTCCCCTTCAGCCTTGGTCATTACCTTACCCTCCCTTCTGGTCTGTGAAACCCCAGCCAAGGATCAGGCCTTTGGTAAACCAAATTAAGTATTTATTACAGATAACAAAGCTAACAAGATTTCTTCTTAAGGCACATAAGCATATGGTTTTACTCAATACTAATCCGAACTCCACCTCCCTCCTGGTAAACAACTCTCTAAACCCCACCAAGCAACCCACTCAGTTCTCTTCTCCCCCCAGATTCCACTCTCACTCTTCCTTTTATACATTCAGCCATTTTAAACACTCAGCCAATCATCTCGCATTCTACTGCCCATTCACTCCCCCTCCTCTTTCACTCCACTTACCTTGTATCTTCTAAAACAACAACACTTACCATATATACATTAATATAGGAACATCACAGGCCACCGCTTACATCTGCTGTTGCCAGGGTGAGGCAAAGAGGGTGTTGTTGGTAGCTTACTGCCCCACAATAGTTTATCTTGCATCATACTTGGTGCTGGGGTGAAAACCTGATTCCTTTATGGGTCAGCAGTGGGGTCCTTTATGAGCCAGAAGCGGGGTCCTTTATGGGCCAGAAACGGTGTCCTTAATGGGGCACAGCTTACATATTTTATTGTCAGGGTGAGAAGCACAGGACATTGTTGGTGGTTAACTGCCCCACAATGGTTTAGCTTGCACCATACTTGGTACTGGAGCGAAATCCTGGTTTCTTCATAGGCCAGAAGCGGGGTCCTTTATGGGCATCAAGCGGGGTCCTTTATGGGCATCAAGCGGGGTCCTTTATGGGCATCAAGCGGGGTCCTTTATGGGCATCAAGCGGGGTCCTTTACGGGCCGAAGCTTACATCTTTCATTATCAGGGTGAGGAGACCAGGAAATTCTTGATGTTTAACTACCCCACAATAGTTTAGCTTGCATCATACTGGGTGCTCGAGTGAAAACCTGGTTCTTTAATGGGCCAGAAGCGGGGTGCTTCATGAGCCAGAAACAGGGTCCTTCATGGGCCACAGCTTACATCTTTTATTGTCAGTGTGAGGAAAAGAGGACATTTTTGGTGGCTAACTGCCCGAGAATGGTTTAGCTGCATCATACTTGATGCTGGGGCGAAAACCTGGTTCCTTTATTGGCCAGAAGTGGGGTCTTTTGTCGGCCAGAAGTGGGGTCATTTGTGGGCCAGAATGGGGTTTTTATGAGACAGAAGCAGGTTCCTTTTTGGGCCAGCAGCGGGGTCCTTCATGGGCCACAGCTTACATCTTTTATTGTGAGGATGAGGAGATAAGGACATTGTTGGTGGCTAAATTCCCCACAATGATTTAGCTTGCATCATACTTGGTGCTGGGGAGAAAACCTGATTCCTTTATGGGCCAGAAGCGGCGTCGTTTATGGGCCACAGCTCACACCTTTTATTGTCAGTGTGAGGGAAAGAGGACATTGTTGGTGGTTAACTGCTCCACAGTGGTTTAGCTTGCATCATCCTTGGTGCTTGAGTGAAATCCTGGTTCCTTCATAAGTCAGAAGCGGGGTCCTTTATGGGCCAGAAGCTGGGTCCTTCATGGGGCACAGCTTTCATCTTTCGTTGTCAGGGTGAGAAGAACAGGACATTGTTGGTGGTTAACTGCCCCACAATAGTTTAGCTTGCATCATACTTGGTCCTGGGGCAAAAACCTGTTTCCTTCATAGGGCAGAGGCAGCATCCTTTATGGGCCAGAAGCGGGGTCCATTATGGGACACAAGCGGGGTACATCATGGGCCACAGCTTACATCTTTTATTGTGAGGATGAGAACAGGACATTGTTGGTGGCTAACTGCCCCACAATGATTTAGCTTGCTTCATACTTGGTGCTGGTTCGAAAACCTGATTCCTTTATGGGCCAGAAATGGGGTCCTTTATGGGCCAGAAATGGGGTCCTTTATGGGCCAGAAACGGGGTCCTTTATGGGCCAGAAACGGGGTCCTTTATGGGCCAGAAACGGGGTCCTTTATGGGCCAGAAACGGGGTCCTTTATGGGCCAGAAACGGGGTCCTTTATGGGCCAGAAACGGGGTCCTTTATGGGCCAGAAACGGGGTCCTTTATGGGCCAGAAGCGGGGTCCTTTATGGGCCAGAAGCGGGGTCCTTTATGGGCCAGAAGCGGGGTCCTTTATGGGCCAGAAGCGGGGTCCTTTATGGGCCAGAAGCGGGGTCCTTTATGGGCCAGAAGCGGGGTCCTTTATGGGCCAGAAGCGGGGTCCTTTATGGGCCAGAAGCGGGGTCCTTAATGGGCCAGAAGCGGGGTCCTTTATGGGCCAGAGGAGGGTTCCTTCATGGGCCACAGCTTACATCTTTTATTGTGCGAGTGAGGGAAAGAGGATATTGTTGGTGGTTAACTACCCCAGAATGGTATAGCTTGCATCATACTTGGTGCTGGGGCGAAACCTGGTTTCTTTATGGGCCAGAAGTGGGGTCTTTTGTGGGCCAGAAGTGGGGTCAATTGTGGGCCAGATTGGGATCATTTATGAGCCAGAAGCAGGGTCCTTTATGGGCCAGCAGCGGCGTCCTTCATGGCCCACAGCTTACATCTCTTCTTGTCAGGGTGATGCAAAGAGGACGTTGTTTGTGACTAACTGGTTGCATCATACTTGGTGCTGGGGCAAAAACCTGGTTCCTTGATAAGCCAGTACGGGGTCCCTTATGGGCCAGAAGAGGGGTCCCTTATGGGCCAGAAGAGGGGTCCTTTATGGGCCAGTAGCGGGGTCCTTTATGGGCCAGTAGCGGGGTCCTTTATGGGCCAGAAGAGGGGTCCTTTATGGGCCAGTAGCGGGGTCCTTTATGGGCCAGTAGCGGGGTCCTTTGTGGGCCAGTAGCGGGGTCCTTTATGGGCCAGTAGTAAGGTCCTATATGGGACAGTAGTGAGGTCCTTTACCGAATTCTCCGTGGCGCAGAGTTGTAAGCGGCGGTTATTGTCAGGGTGAGGAGAACAGGACATTGTTGGTGGCTAACTGCACTGGAATGGTTTAGCTTGCATCATACTTGGTGCTGGGGCGAAAACCTGGTTCCTTCATAGGGCAGAAGCGAGGTCCTTTATGGGCCAGAAGCGGGGTCCTTTATGGGCCAGAAGCGGGGTCCTTCATGGGCCACAGCTTACATCTCTTCTTGTCAGGGTGATGCAAAGAGGACGTTGTTTGTGGCTAATTGCTTGCATCATACTTGGTGCTGGGGCAAAAACCTGGTTCCTTGATAAGCCAGAAGCGGGGTCCTTTATGGTCCAGAAGCGGGGTCCTTTATGGTCCAGAAGCGGGGTCCTTTATGGTCCAGAAGCGGGGTCCTTTATGGTCCAGAAGCGGGGTCCTTTATGGGCCAGAAGAGGGGTCCTTTATGGGCCAGAAGAGGGGTCCTTTATGGGACAGTAGCGGGATCCTTTATGGGACAGTAGCGGGATCCTTTACCGAATCCTCCATGGCACACAGTGGTAAGCGGCGGTAACACAGCCGAAGCTCTGCTCACGGCCGGAGTTCGATTCCAACGGAAGGAGGAAGTCGAATCTCTGGTAAAAAGGGTCGAGGTCCACTCAGCCTTCCATCCATCCGTGGTCGGTAAAATGAGTACCTGGCATATGCTTGGGGGTAAACAAAGACCGGGGAAGGAACTGGCAATTGCACCCTATATATACGGTCTGCCTTCTAAACGACACAGGACGTCACCCTATGAGTCGGAAACAACTCGCACTATAAGTGCGGGGACACCTTTACCTTTAGTGAGGTCCTTTATATGCCAGAATAGGATCCTTCATAGGCCAGAAGCGGGGTCCTTCGTCGGCCACAGCTTACATCTTTTCTTGTCAGGGTGAGGCAAAGAGGACGTCGTTGGTGGCTAACTGCCCCACAATGGTTTAGCTGGCATCATACTTGATGCTGGAGCAAAAACCTGGTTCCTTGATAAGCCAGAAGCAGGGTCCTTTATGGGCCAGAAGCGGGGTCATTCATGGGCCACAGCTTATATTTTTTATTGTCAGTGTGAGGAGAACAGGACATTGTTGGTGGCTAACTGCACTGGAATGGTTTAGCTTGCATCATAGTTGGTGCTGGGGTGAAAACCTGGTTCCTTCATAGGCCAAAAGCGGGGTCCTTTATGGGCCAGAAGCGGGGTCCTTTATGGGCCAGAAGCGGGGTCCTTTATGGGCCAGAAGCGGGGTCCTTTATGGGCCAGAAGCGGGGTCCTTTATGGGCCAGAAGCGGGGTCCTTTATGGGCCAGAAGTGGGGTCCTTTATGGGCCAGAAGCGGGGTCCTTTTTGGGCCACAAGCGGGGTACTTCATGGGGCACAGCTTACATCTTTTATTGTGAGGATGAGGAGAACAGGAGATTGTTGTTGGCTAACTGCCCCACAATAATTTAGCTTGCACCATACTTGGTGCTGGGGCGAAAACCCGATTCCTTTATGGGCCAGAAGCGGGGTCCTTTATGGGCCAGAAGCGGGGTCCTTTATGGGCCAGAAGCGGGGTCCTTCATGGGCCACAGGTTACATTTTTTATTGTAAGGGTGAGGAGAACAGGACATTGTTGGTGGCTAACTGCACTGGAATGGTTTAGCTTGCATCATACTTGGTGCTGGGGCAAAAACCTGGTTCCTTCATATGTCAGAAGCGGGGTCCTCTATGGGCCAGAAGCGGGGTCCTCTATGGGCCAGAAGCGGGGTCCTCTATGGGCCAGAAGCGGGGTCCTTTATGGGCCAGAAGCGGGGTCCTTTATGGGCCAGAAGCGGGGTCCTTTATGGGCCAGAAGCGGGGTCCTTTATGGGCCAGAAGCGGGGTCCTTTATGGGCCAGAAGCGGGGTCCTTCATGGGCCACAGCTTACATTTTTTATTGTCAGGGTGAGGAGAACAGGACATTGTTGGTGGCTAACTGCACTGGAATGGTTTAGCTTGCATCATACTTGGTGCTGGGGCGAAAACCTGGTTCCTTCATATGTCAGAAGCGAGACCCTTTATGGGCCAGAAGCGGGGTCCTTTATGGGCCAGAAGCGGGGTCCTTTATGGGCCAGAAGCGGGGTCCTTTATGGGCCAGAAGCGGGGTCCTTTATGGGCCAGAAGCGGGGTCCTTTATGGGCCAGAAGCGGGGTCCTTTATGGGCCAGAAGCGGGGTCCTTTATGGGCCAGAAGCGGGGTCCTTTATGGGCCAGAAGCGGGGTCCTTTATGGGTCACAAGCGGGGTACTTCATGGGACACAGCTTACATCTTTTATTGTGAGGATGAGGAAAATAGGAGATTGCTGTTGGCTAACTGCCCCACAATGATTTAGCTTGCATTATACTTGGTGCTGGGGCGAAAACCTGATTCCTTTATGGGCCAGAAGCGGGGTCCTTTATGGGCCTGAAACGGTCTCCTTAATGGGGCACAGCTTACATCTTTTATTGTCAGGGTGAGAAGCACAGGACATTGTTGGTGGTTAACTACCCCGAAATGTTTTAGCTTGCACCATACTTGGTGCTGGAGCAAAATCCTGGTCCCTTTATAGGCCAGAAGCGGGGTCCTTTATGGGCCAGAAGTGGGGTCCTTTATGGGCCAGAAGTGGGGTCCTTTATGGGCAACAAGCGGGGTCCTTTATGGACCAGAAGCGCTGTCTTTTATGGGCCGAGGCTTACATCTTTTATTATCAGGGTGAGGAGACCAGGAAATTGTTGATGTTTAACTGCCCCACAATAGTTTAGCTTCCATCATACTGGGTGCTCGAGTGAAAACCTGGTTCTTTCATGGGCCAGAAGCGGGGTGCTTCATGAGCCATAAAGAGGGTCGTTCATGGGCCACAGCTTACATCTTTTATTGTCAGTGTGAGGGAAAGAGGACATTATTGGTGGTTAACTGCCCGAGAATGGTTTAGCTGCATCATAGTTGGTGCTGGGGCGAAAACCTGGTTCCTTTATTGGTCAGAAGTGGGGTTTTTTGTGGGCCAGAAGTGGGGTCATTTATGTGCCAGAAGCAGGGTCCTTAATGGGGCATAGCTTACATCTTTTATTGTCAGGGTGAGAAGCACAGGACATGGTTGGTGGTTAACTGCCCCACAGTGGTTTAGCTTGCATCATCCTTGGTGCTAGAGTGAAATCCTGGTTCCTGCATAGGCCAGAAGCAAGGTCCTTTATGAGGCAGAATTTAGGTCCTTTATGGGCCAGAAGCGGGGTCCTTTATGGGCCAGAAGTGGGGTCGTTTATGGGCCAGAAGCAGGGTCCTTTATGGGCCACAAGCGGGGTACATCATGGGCCACAGCTTACATCTTTTATTGTGAGGATGAGGAGAACAGGACGTTGTTGGTGGCTTACTGCCCCACAATGATTTAACTTGCTTCATACTTGGTGCTGGCTTGAAAACCTGATTCCTTTATGGGCCAGAAGCGGTGTCCCTTATGGGCCAGAAGCGGTGTCCCTTATGGGCCAGAAGCGGGGTCCTTTATGGGCCAGAAATGGTGTCCTTAATGGGGCACAGCTTACATCTTTTATTGTTAGGGTGAGAACACAGGACATTGTTGGTGGTTAACTGCCCCACAGTGGTTTAACTTGCATCATCCTTGGTGCTGGAGTGAAATCCTGGTTCCTTCATAGGCCAGAAGTGGGGTCCTCTATGGGCCAGAAGTGGGGTCCTTCATAGCCCACAAGCGGGGTCCCTTATGGGCCAGAAGTGGGGTCCTGTATGGGCCAGTAGCGGGGTCCTTCATGGGCCAGTAGCGAGGTCCTTCATGGGCCAATAGCGAGGTCCTTTATGTGCCAGAATGGGGTCCTTCATAGACCACAAGCGGGGTCCTTCATGAGCAACAGCTTATATCTTTTTTGTTAGGGTGAGGCAAAGAGGACGTTGTTGGTGGCTAACAGCCCCAAAAGTGGTTTAGCTTGCATCATACGTGGTCCTGGGGCAAAAACCTGGCTTCTTCATAGGCCAGAGGCGGGGGTCCTTTCATGGGCCAGAGGCGGGGGTCCTTTCATGGGCCATAGGCGGGGGTCCTTTCATGGGCCATAGGCGGGGGTCCTTTCATGGGCCAGAGGCGGGGGTCCTTTCATGGGCCAGAGGCGGGGGTCCTTTCATGGGCCAGAGGCGGGGGTCCTTTCATGGGCCAGAGGCGGGGGTCCTTTCATGGGCCAGAGGCGGGGGTCCTTTCATGGGCCAGAGGCGGGGGTCCTTTCATGGGCCAGAGGCGGGGGTCCTTTCATGGGCCAGAAGCGGGGTCCTTTCATGGGCCAGAAGCGGGGTCCCTTTTGGGCCAGAAGCGGGGTCCCTTTTGGGCCAGAAGCGGGGTCCCTTTTGGGCCAGAAGCGGGGTCCCTTTTGGGCCAGAAGCGGGGTCCCTTTTGGGCCAGAAGCGGGGTCCCTTTTGGGCCAGAAGCGGGGTCCCTTTTGGGCCAGAAGCGGCGTCCTTTATGGCCCAGAAGCGGCGTCCTTTATGGCCCAGAAGCGGCGTCCTTTATGGGACAGTAGCGGCGTCCTTTATGGGACAGTAGTGAGCTCCTTTATACGCCAGAATAGGGTCCTTTGTAGGCCAGAAGCGGGGTCCTTCATGGGCCACAGCTTACATCTTTTCTTGTCAGAGTGAGGCAAAGAGGACGTTGTTGGTGGCTAACTCCCCCGCAATGGTTTAGCTTGCATCATACTTGATGCTGGGGCAAAAACCTGGTTCCTTGATGGGCCAGAAGCGGGGTCCTTTACGGGCCAGAAGCGGGGTCCTTTACGGGCCAGAAGCGGGGTCCTTTACGGGCCAGAAGCGGGGTCCTTTACGGGCCAGAAGCGGGGTCCTTTACGGGCCAGAAGCGGGGTCCTTTACGGGCCAGAAGCGGGGTCCTTTACGGGCCAGAAGCGGGGTCCTTTACGGGCCAGAAGCGGGGTCCTTTACGGGCCAGAAGCGGGGTCCTTTACGGGCCAGAAGCGGGGTCGTTTACGGGCCAGAAGCGGGGTCCTTTACGGGCCAGAAGCGGGGTCGTTTACGGGCCAGAAGCGGGGTCCTTTACGGGCCAGAAGCGGGGTCCTTTACGGGCCAGAAGCGGGGTCGTTTACGGGCCAGAAGCGGGGTCGTTTACGGGCCAGAAGCGGGGTCGTTTACGGGCCAGAAGCGGGGTTGTTTACGGGCCAGAAGCGGGGTCGTTTACGGGCCAGAAGCGGGGTCGTTTACGGGCCAGAAGCGGGGTCGTTTACGGGCCAGAAGCGGGGTCGTTTACGGGCCAGAAGCGGGGTCGTTTACGGGCCAGAAGCGGGGTCCTTTATGGGCCACAAGCGAGGTCCTTTATGTGCCAGAATGGGGTCCTTCATAGGCCACAAGCGGGGTCCTTCATGAGCCACAGCTTACATCTTTTCTTGTCAGGGTGAGGCAAAGAGGACGTTGTTGGTGGCTAACTGCCCCAAAATGGTTTAGCTTGCATCGTATTTGGTCCTGGGGCAAAAACCTGGGTTCTTCATAGGGCTGGGGCAGGGTCCTTTATGGGCCAGAGGAGGGGTCCTTTATGGGCTATAGCTTACATCTTTTATTGTCAGGGCGAAGGAAAGAGGACATTTTTGGTGGCTAACTACCCCACAATGGTTTATCTTGCATCATACTTGGTGCTTGGGTGAAAATCTGGTTCCTTCATAGGCCAGAAGCGGGGTCCTTTATGGGCAGAAGCGGGGTCCTTTATGGACCAGAAACGGTGTCCTTAATGGGGCACAGCTTACATCTTTTATTGTCAGAGTGAGATGCACAGGACATTGTTGGTGGTTAACTTGCCCACAGTGGTTTAGCTTGCATCATCCTTGGTGCTGGAGCGAAATCCTGGTTCCTTCATAGGCCAGAAGCGGGGTCCCTTACGGGCCAGAGGCGGGGTCCCTTAGGGGCCAGAGGCGGGGTCCCTTAGGGGCCAGAGGCGGGGTCCCTTAGGGGCCAGAGGCGGGGTCCCTTAGGGGCCAGAGGCGGGGTCCCTTAGGGGCCAGAGGCGGGGTCCCTTAGGGGCCAGAGGCGGGGTCCCTTAGGGGCCAGAGGCGGGGTCCCTTAGGGGCCAGAGGCGGGGTCCCTTAGGGGCCAGAGGTGGGGTCCCTTAGGGGCCAGAGGCGGGGTCCCTTAGGGGCCAGTGGCGGGGTCCTTTACGGGCCATAATGGGGTCCTTCTTAGGCCAGAAGCGAGGTCCTTCATGGGCCACAGCTTACATCATGTATTGTCGAGGTGAGGCAAAGCGGACGTTTTTGGTTGCTAACTGTCCCAGAATGGTTTAACTTGCATCATAGTTGGTGCTGTGTGGAAAACCTGGTTCCTTCATAGGCCAGAAGCGAGGTTCTTTATGGGCCAGAAGTGGGGTCCTTTATGGGCCAGAAGCAGGGTCCTTAATGGGCCACAGCTTACATCTTTTATTGTCAGGGTGTGGAGAACAGGACATTGTTGATGTTTAACTGCCTCACAATAGTTTAGCTTTCATCACACTTGGTGCTGGAGTGAAAACCTGGTTCTTTCATAGGCCAAAACTGGGGTCCTTTATGGGCCAGAAGCAGGGTCCTTTATGGGCTAGTAGCGGGGTCCTTAATGGGCCACAGCTTACATCTTTTATTGTCAGGGTGTGGAGAACAGGACATTGTTGATGTTTAACTGACCCACAATGGTTTAGCTTGCATCATACTTGGTGCTGGAGAGAAATCCTGGTTCCTTCATAGGCCAGAAGCGGGCTCATTTATGGGCCATTAGTGGGGTCCTTCATGTGACAGTAGCAGGGTCCTTTCTGGGCCACTAGTGAGGTCCTTTACGCCAGAATGGGGTCCTTCATTAGCCAGAAACGGGGTCCTTCATGGGCCATAGCTTACATCTTTTATTGTCAGTGTGAGGGAAAGAGGACGTTGTTGGTGGCTAACTGCCCCACAATGATTTAGCTTGCATCATACCTGGTGCTGCGGCAAAAACCTGGTTTCTTGATAATCCAGAAGCGGGGTCCTTTATGAGCCAGAAGCGGGGTCCTTCATGGGCCACAGCTTACATCTTTTATTGTCAGGGTAGCCAAGCGGATGTTGTTGGTGGCTAACTGCCCCTGAATGATTTTGTTTGAATCATGCTAGGTGCTGTGGCGAAAACCTCTTTCCTTCATAGGCCAGAAACGAGGTCCTTTATGGGCCAGAAGCGCTGTCCTTTATGGGCCAGAAGCGGGGTCCTTCATGGGCCAAACCCTACATCTTTTATTGTTAGTGTGAGGCAAAGAGGACATTGTTTGTGGCTAACTGCCCCAGAATGGTTTAGCTGCGTTATACTTGGTGCTGGGGCAAAAACCTGGTCCCTTCATGGGCCAGGAGCGGGGTCCTTTATGAGCCAGAAGCGGGGTCCTTTATGGGCCAGAAGCAGGGTCCTCTATGGGCCACAAGCGGGGTACTTCAGGGGCAAAGCTTACATCTCTTATTGTGAGGATGAGGAGAACTGGACATTGTTGTTGGCTAACTGCCCCACAATGATTTAGCTTGCATCATACTTGGTGCTGGGGCGAAAACCTGATTCCTTTATGGGCCAGTAGCAGGGTCCTTTATGGGCCAGAAGCGGTGCCCTTAATGGGGCACAGCTTACATCTTTTATTGTCAGGGTAAGAACCACAGGAGATTGTTGGTGGTTAACTGCCCCACAATGGATTAGTTTGCATCATACTTGGTGCTGGAGCGAAATCCTGGTTCCTTCATAGGCCAGAAGCGGGGTCCCTTATGGGCCAAAAGCGGGGTCCTTTATGGGCCAAAAGCGGGGTCCTTTATGGGCCAAAAGCGGGGTCCTTTATGGGCCAGTAGCGGGGTCCTTTATGGGCCAGTAGCGGGGTCCTTTATGGGCCAGTAGCGAGGTCCTTTATGGGCCAGTAGCGAGGTCCTTTATGGGCCAGTAGCGAGGTCCTTTATGGGCCAGTAGCGAGGTCCTTTATGGGCCAGTAGCGAGGTCCTTTATGGGCCAGTAGCGAGGTCCTTCATGGGCCAGTAGCGAGGTCCTTCATGGGCCAGTAGCGAGGTCCTTCATGGGCCAGTAGCGAGGTCCTTCATGGGCCAGTAGCGAGGTCCTTCATGGGCCAGTAGCGAGGTCCTTTATGCGCCAGAATGGGGTCCTTCATAGGCCAGAAGCGGGGTCCTTCATGGGCCACAGCTTGCATCTTGTTTTGTCAGTGTGCGTCAAAGCGGACGTTGTTAGTGGCTAACTGCCCCACAATGGTTTAGCTTGCATCATACTTGGTGCTGCGGCAAAAACCTGGTTCCTTGATAAGCCAGGTCCTTTATAGGCCAGAAGCGGGGTCCTTTATGGGCCACAGCTTACATCTTTTATTGTCAGGGTTAGGCAATGCGGACGTTGTTGGTGGTTAACTGCCCCACAGTTATTTAGCTTGCATCATACTAGGTGCTGGGGCAAAAACTTGTTTCCTTCATAGGCCAGAAGCAAGGTCCTTTATGGGCCAGAAGCGAGGTCCTTTATGGGCCAGAAGCGGAGTCTTTCATGGGCTGAAGCTTACATCTTGTATTATCAGTGTGAGGAGAACAGGAAATCGTTGATGTTTACCTGCCCCACAATACTTTAGCTTGCATCATACTTGGTGCTGGGGCGAAAACCTGGTTCTTTTATGGGCGAGAAGCGGGGTCCTTCGTGGGCCCGAAGCGGGGTCCTTCGTGGGCCCGAAGCGGGGTCCTTCGTGGGCCCGAAGCGGGGTCCTTCGTGGGCCCGAAGCGGGGTCCTTCGTGGGCCCGAAGCGGGGTCCTTCGTGGGCCCGAAGCGGGGTCCTTCGTGGGCCCGAAGCGGGGTCCTTCGTGGGCCCGAAGCGGGGTCCTTCGTGGGCCCGAAGCGGGGTCCTTCGTGGGCCCGAAGCGGGGTCCTTCGTGGGCCCGAAGCGGGGTCCTTTACTTGCTAGAAGCGGGGTCCGTTACGGGCCAGAAGCAGGGTCCTTTACACGCCAGAATGGGGTCCTTCATGGGCCACAGCTTACATCTTTTCTTCTCAGGGTGAGGTAAAGAGGACGTTGTTGGAGGCTAAATGCCCCACAATGGTTTAGCTTGCATCATACTTGGTGCTTGAGTGAAAACCTGGTTCTTTCATGGGCTAAAAGCGAGGTCCTTTATGGGCCAGAAGCTGGTTCCTTTACGGGCCAGAAGCGGGGTTCCTTTACGGGCCAGAAGTGGGGTCCGTTACGGGCCAGAAGCGGGGTCCGTTACGGGCCAGAAGCGGGGTCCGTTACGGGCCAGAAGCGGGGTCCGTTACGGGCCAGAAGCGGGGTCCGTTACGGGCCAGAAGCGGGGTCCGTTACGGGCCAGAAGCGGGGTCCGTTACGGGCCAGAAGCGGGGTCCGTTACGGGCCAGAAGCGGGGTCCGTTACGGGCCAGAAGCGGGGTCCGTTACGGGCCAGAAGCGGGGTCCGTTACGGGCCAGAAGCGGGGTCCGTTACGGGCCAGAAGCGGGGTCCGTTACGGGCCAGAAGCGGGGTCCGTTACGGGCCAGAAGCGGGGTCCGTTACGGGCCAGAAGCGGGGTCCTTCATGGGCCACAGCTTACATTTTTTATTGTCAGGGTGAGGAGAACAGGACATTGTTGGTGGCTAACTGCACTGGAATGGTTTAGCTTGCATCATACTTGGTGCTGGGGCGAAAACCTGGTTCCTTCATATGTCAGAAGCGAGACCCTTTATGGGCCAGAAGCGGGGTCCTTTATGGGCCAGAAGCGGGGTCCTTTATGGGCCAGAAGCGGGGTCCTTTATGGGCCAGAAGCGGGGTCCTTTATGGGCCAGAAGCGGGGTCCTTTATGGGCCAGAAGCGGGGTCCTTTATGGGCCAGAAGCGGGGTCCTTCGTGGGCCCGAAGCGGGGTCCTTCGTGGGCCCGAAGCGGGGTCCTTCGTGGGCCCGAAGCGGGGTCCTTCGTGGGCCCGAAGCGGGGTCCTTCGTGGGCCCGAAGCGGGGTCCTTCGTGGGCCCGAAGCGGGGTCCTTCGTGGGCCCGAAGCGGGGTCCTTCGTGGGCCCGAAGCGGGGTCCTTCGTGGGCCCGAAGCGGGGTCCTTCGTGGGCCCGAAGCGGGGTCCTTCGTGGGCCCGAAGCGGGGTCCTTCGTGGGCCCGAAGCGGGGTCCGTTATGGGCCAGAAGCGGGGTCCTTTACACGCCAGAATGGGGTCCTTCATGGGCCACAGCTTACATCTTTTCTTCTCAGGGTGAGGTAAAGAGGACGTTGTTGGAGGCTAAATGCCCCACAATGGTTTAGCTTGCATCATACTTGGTGCTTGAGTGAAAACCTGGTTCTTTCATGGGCTAAAAGCGGGGTTCCTTTACGGGCCAGAAGCGGGGTTCCTTTACGGGCCAGAAGCGGGGTTCCTTTACGGGCCAGAAGCGGGGTTCCTTTACGGGCCAGAAGCGGGGTCCCTTTACGGGCCAGAAGCGGGGTCCGTTACGGGCCAGAAGCGGGGTCCGTTACGGGCCAGAAGCGGGGTCCGTTACGGGCCAGAAGCGGGGTCCGTTACGGGCCAGAAGCGGGGTCCGTTACGGGCCAGAAGCGGGGTCCGTTACGGGCCAGAAGCGGGGTCCGTTACGGGCCAGAAGCGGGGTCCGTTACGGGCCAGAAGCGGGGTCCGTTACGGGCCAGAAGCGGGGTCCGTTACGGGCCAGAAGCGGGGTCCGTTACGGGCCAGAAGCGGGGTCCGTTACGGGCCAGAAGCGGGGTCCGTTACGGGCCAGAAGCGGGGTCCGTTACGGGCCAGAAGCGGGGTCCGTTACGGGCCAGAAGCGGGGTCCGTTACGGGCCAGAAGCGGGGTCCGTTACGGGCCAGAAGCGGGGTCCTTCACGGGCCACAGCTTGCATCTTGTTTTGTCAGTGTGCGTCAAAGCGGACGTTGTTAGTGGCTAACTGCCCCACAATGGTTTAGCTTGCATCATACTTGGTGCTGCGGCAAAAACCTGGTTCCTTGATAAGCCAGGTCCTTTATGGGCCAGAAGCGGGGTCCTTTATGGGCCACAGCTTACATCTTTTATTGTCAGGGTTAGGCAATGCGGACGTTGTTGGTGGTTAACTGCCCCACAATTATTTAGCTTGCATCATACTAGGTGCTGGGGCAAAAACCTGTTTCCTTCATAGGCCAGAAGCAAGGTCCTTTATGGGCCAGAAGCGAGGTCCTTTATGGGCCAGAAGCGAGGTCCTTTATGGGCCAGAAGCGAGGTCCTTTATGGGCCCGAAGCGGGGTCCTTTATGGGCCCGAAGCGGGGTCCTTTACTTGCTAGAAGCGGGGTCCTTTACTTGCTAGAAGCGGGGTCCTTTACTTGCTAGAAGCGGGGTCCTTTACGGGCCAGAAGCGGGGTCCTTTACGGGCCAGAAGCGGGGTCCTTTACGGGCCAGTAGCGAGGTCCTTTACACGCCAGAATGGGGTCCTTCATGGGCCACAGCTTACATCTTTTCTTCTCAGGGTGAGGTAAAGAGGACGTTGTTGGAGGCTAAATGCCCCACAATGGTTTAGCTTGCATCATACTTGGTGCTTGAGTGAAAACCTGGTTCTTTCATGGGCTAAAAGCGAGGTCCTTTACGGGCCAGAAGCTGGTTCCTTTACGGGCCAGAAGCGGGTTCCTTTACGGGCCAGAAGTGGGGTCCGTTACGGGCCAGAAGCGGGGTCCGTTACGGGCCAGAAGCGGGGTCCGTTACGGGCCAGAAGCGGGGTCCGTTACGGGCCAGAAGCGGGGTCCGTTACGGGCCAGAAGCGGGGTCCGTTACGGGCCAGAAGCGGGGTCCGTTACGGGCCAGAAGCGGGGTCCGTTACGGGCCAGAAGCGGGGTCCGTTACGGGCCAGAAGCGGGGTCCGTTACGGGCCAGAAGCGGGGTCCGTTACGGGCCAGAAGCGGGGTCCGTTACGGGCCAGAAGCGGGGTCCGTTACGGGCCAGAAGCGGGGTCCGTTACGGGCCAGAAGCGGGGTCCGTTACGGGCCAGAAGCGGGGTCCGTTACGGGCCAGAAGCGGGGTCCTTCATGGTCCATAGCTTACATCTTTTCTTCTCAAGGTGAGGTAAAGAGGACATTGTTGGTAGCTAACTGCCCCAGAATGGTTTAGCTGCATCATCCTTGGTGCTGCGGCGAAAACCTGGTTCCTTTATGGGCCAGGAGCGGGGTCCTTTATGAGCCAGAAGCGGGGACCTTTATGGGCCAGAAGCAGGGTCCTCTATGGGCCACAAGCGGGGTACTTCAGGGGCACAGCTTACATCTTTTATTGTGAGGATGAGGAGAACTGGACATTGTTGGTGGCTAACTGCCCCACAATGATTTAGCTTGCATCATACTTGGTGCTGGGACGAAAACCTGATTCCTTTATGGGCCAGTAGCAGGGTGCTTTAGGGGCCAGAAGCAGTGTCCTTAATGGGGCACAGCTTACATCTTTTATTGTCTCGATAAGAACCACAGGACATTGTTGGTGGTTAACTGCCCCACAATGGTTTAGCTTGCATCATACTTGGTGCTGGAGCGAAATCCTGGTTCCTTCATAGGCCAGAAGTGGGGTCCCTTATGGGCCAGAAGTAGGGTCCTTTATGGGCCAGAAGCGGGATCCCTTATGGGCCAAAAGTGGGGTCCTTTATCAGCCAGTAGCGGGGACCTTCATGGGCAAGTAGCGATGTCCTTTATGCGCCAGAATGGTGGTGGGATTCATGTGCTTTAAATGTATTATATGGATCTGCCCTAGTATGCTGTGCATTCATTAGTGAAATGAAAAGAACAATTTTAAAAGATGCCTTTTTAAACAGAGCTGTGGCTCAGTGGTAGGGCACATGCTTTACATACAAAGGCCCAAAATCCAATCTCTGGAAGAGACTGTTGCCTGGAATCCTGGAGAGCTAATGCTAGTTCATGTCATCAGTACTCAGCTAGATGGCACCAAATGGCCTGGGTCAGTATAAAAAAGGAAATAGACCCAAGAGCCACACTGACTCAGATATTTATTTATATATTTTATTTACAACATCTATATACTGCTTTATTATAAAAAACCTCAAAGGTGCGTATAGAAGGAATTAAACAAAAATTGACAAAAACAGTTAAAGACAGGTATTTAAAAACATTCAAAATAGTAAAACCAACACTGAGTTAAAAACAGAAAAAAATTATAGCTTTTACATGCCTGGGTAGGCTTGCCTAAACAAAAATGTTTTTAGCAGGTGCCAAAATGAGTACACTGAAGGCCTGCCTAATGGAAATAGGCAGGGAGTTCCAAAGTGTAGGTACTGCCACACTAAAGGATTTATTTCTTACAAGAGCAGAACAAGTACTATGTGAAACCCTCAACATGGAAACCACACCTTGAACTTGGCCTGGTAGCAAATCTACAACCAGTGCAGATTTCAGATCAGAGATATTATGTGCTGATGGGGTCTCATCTCAGCAATCATGCTGCAGCATTCTGCACTAACTGCAGCCCCTGGGTCAGGTTGTGCTGCATGGGGATTTTTGTGACCTTGGTTGACTGGCTGCCTGACTGATTGTGGGATGCTGAGTTTTCTCTCTTACTCATAGGAATCCTGTTGTGGTTGGTACGGTATTGCATTTAGGAAATCGTCACTGCCTTTTCTTTTTCTATTTGCATTTCATTTACCTCTGACCTTACTCACTTACATCCATAGAAGCAACAACAGTGGTTCCATGTGGTCATTTCAACCCCTTAAACCCACTGATAGATGCAGCTTGTTATTTGCATTATGGTTTGTTTCTTGCCCAATAGTGGTAAAAGAGAATTCACATACTGGGAAGTGTGGTTTCAATTGCTGTTGTTCCCAATCTACTGTCTGTGAAGGTAGACCAGACCATGTGTTTTTTCTGTCTGTCAATTATTACTCACTGGAATTTATTTGGCTATCAAAGTGAGTTTGTAGCAGCCCACAGAGTAGGCAGGAAAGAGTAGAGAATCTTAACTCTTACTCATTTCTCAAACCTGTCTCTACAGTGAAGGGTCAAGTCTGTAAAGAAGTTTGGAGCAGCCACATTAAAAGGTAGGCCGGGCATTCCAGGCAGGGAGGTGCCAGTTCTGCTTTGATATGGATATCGTTGCAGAGGATCCCTAGTCAAGCCTTATCAACAGCACTAGAAATGTTTACACTAACTACATTGGACCTAATAAAATAGCCTTCCCCAGCCTGCTGTCCTCCAGATATTGTATTAAGTCCGATGTGGTTAGTGTAAACATTTCTAGACATACAACAGCCGATGTAACTCTTCTGTATGAATAGACAAAGTGAGTGAAAAATACAGCCCTTATATCCATAAGACATTTCAGTACTTTTACAACCTCAGTAGAGACGTTTTGTATCCCACCTGCACCAGTGTCTGAAGATCAGGGTTGTTGGAAGGAAAGCTGATCCTTATTTGCAGAAATTGGTTCTGATAAATTGCATGCTGGCTAAGAGAATAATCCTTAGTCAGGGGAAATCTGATATTTCTCCAATCCATCAACAATGGATTAAATAAATGACAACTACTGCATTAGTGGAGCACAGCTACATTTAAGGAGAACTAATAACTGCTGAATACATGAGCACTATGGAGCATATGGATTTCTTTGCTTCCAGAAAGCCATATTTTTTGCCCATTACATGTGTTCAGTATGAGGAATCAGAGTGGCCCTAATAAAAATAAAAATTAGTGGGCTCTCGTAGTGGGAATTCTTGATTAATATGATACTGAGCTGGCTCAAATGAGCTGTACTACTGTTTATATAGCTTTTTTACAATTTGGTTTCTCTTTACAATTTAGGATGCTGGTATACAGCTCCTATCATCCCTGATGACCTTTGGGTAAGCTGGCTGGGGATGATGGGAGTTGTAGTCTTAACAACATCTGAGGATCCAAGGTTGAAGAGCATGGATACATTGACTGGCAGTAGCTTTCCATGATTTTAGACATGGGTCTTTCCAAACCTTACTTGGAGATTCCAGGGACTGAACTGGGGAGCTTTTGCACTAGGGTTGCCAACTCTGGCTGAGGAAATACCTGCAGATTTTTGTTTTCAAAGTGAGATTGAATTTCTACATGTTGCTTTACCTGTCTAAATTCACAGACTCAATTTCACCACTTTAATTCACCTTTCCTTGTTAAACTCAAACTTGGAAAGCCAGACTTTCAGAGGCCAGACAGCACACACCCTTTTATTTATTTTACATTATTTTTGTTAATTTTTGTGCTTTCTTCTGTTTTCTTTCTGCACGTCACTTTGTTGTCACTCTGTAAAAAATACAAAAAAACTTTAAAATAAAGAGTATTAAAACAAAACAAAACAGTAAACCCTGGAGAGAGTCTCCAAAGACAACTACTAGTAGAGGCCATTTCTTTCACACTCTTAAGCTTGTTCAATCCTCCCTCTCTGCAGCTAGGTGGCCAGCATGATACCTTCATACTAAAATACTTGAAATGTAATGTGATGTACCTTAAAGCTGGATTGGCTTGCCCTCAGCTTCCTACTTTTTAAATTTATATTTGAGCTGGCCTCTTGCTGTTTTAGCAGATCCGGGTTAAGAAGTCTAGAAACTCTGCACAGGTCATGTTAATGTTCAGTTTCACCTGCAGCTTGGCCTTCACAACACTATCACTCAGCCTGTTTCTGTCCTTGGCCCACAGTTGTGGGCGCAATCCAACTCACATTTCCACCAGGCTGGGATGAGTTGGGTGCCGTGGATCGCCAGCAGCGCCGACAGACTCCCGGCTGTGCCGGGTTCTGCCGGCAGCAGCCCTCTACCACAGCTGAGCCACGGCGCCGCCAGGAGCCTGCCAGCACTGCCAGGAGTCTGCCGGGGACAGGCAGCCCGGCAGACGGAGGGCTGGCAGAAAATGGCAGAAGCCCCCAAACAGGGTACTTGGAGGGCATGGCGGCGGTGGAGCTGCTGGGGGGACTTAGGCAAGATGCTCCTCCCCTCTCCTGGGTCCTAATTTCCCTGCAAACTCTATCAGCCCAAAGATAAAATTTTCTGAAATTTCCATTGTGGCCTACAGGGAGCACTTACTCCCTGGGAGTTCTGTTTGTGGGAGCTGGTGCTTCCTGGCTGGCTCATTTGCATTGCACTTACTTAGACGCAGCTTTTGGATTGCTCTGCCTGCCATTAAACTGAAAAACAGTAGGCATTAAACACAGGAACAGAAAGTGTGAAAGTTTCTTCATCTGGCTTTCACTACCCTCTGGCATTTGTCTGAAAACCTCCACCCATCTCTGATCTATGTTCTGCTCTTTCGAGACAATCTCTTCCCTTCTTTGTTGTAAAACACAGTCTTCATCATACAGCTTGTTAATGTCAATCTCAGTGTGGAGTGCTATAGCAAGAGTGTGTAAATCTGCCCATTTCATATCATTGTGAGTACTGACATTTGTTTTTTAAAGTGATGTTTCAACATCATACAATTTCTCCAGGTATTCAGTGCACCATGTCAATGTCTTATAGGCTTCCTCTCTGAATTTTCTGTTGCCAGCTGGAGACACATTGTCCAAAATGACATTGGCTGGTGTTCCATAGAATTTGTCCTCTCCTCTTTTTTGAATGGAGGCCTTTCATGACACTACAGAGTTCTGTGGAGCTGACATTGTTACATTCCAGTTTCTTCACTGCATGTTGAAAGATTACAATCAGATTGTCAACACAATGTTCAATAGCCAGTAGAAGTGACAGCCACCTTTGTATTCCATTTTTACACCGTTGTATTTTACATTTTTACAAACTCAAAAAAGGACAAAGAGACTGCCTTCTTGACTGAGAAGCTAAACTCACTGCAATACCTTGAGAATAAGTGCTTTTATATCAAAGCTTTCATTCCATGTTTGAGGCAATTGTGGATTATATTTGCATCCCACTTGTATCAGGTAGTCATTAAACTGTTTTAATTTCTGATACACTGACTTGTGTTTTCCAAATTTTACAGAAGCATTGTCAGCCACATAAGAAGACGTTCTGTTACTCCTGAGACCATTATTCTGTAGAATATTGGAGATCCATGTTGCAATTGCCTCACTTGTCTCATCATTGTTATTGTAAAAATCAAGCAGGTTCTGCTTAATTCCCTCTGTCACAGAAAAGTACCATACAGGTAATGGGAAGAATTTCCTTTGTCCCTTGTTGGAGGCATAAGACCCAACTGAAAAAAGCTGTGCATTATCCAAGTCCTTAAGGAAAAGTTCTAGTGATTTTGGTGCCAAAACATTTTTTTGCTTTGATGGTTGCTTTTGTGCTGGTTGCCACAAGATTTTTTTTAGGCACTTTCAGAATCAGGCAGTATTCTTGGAAGCATTTTGTTTGTACAGTATTGGCTTGTGTAATTTAAATGGTGGGAAATACTGTGGTAAACCTGCCCTACTTCAGCTGTTGTCTCCTGATTTTCTTGGGATGAGTCTCTTTTAGTAAAAAATTGTGAGATTTGTGGCATTCCTTTCTGTTGTTTCTCTAATTCCTTGTGTTTTATGCTTTCAGCATGGGTTCTCACACTTTTCTTCCCTCATACTTAACTGAAATCCCTTGACAGCATATAATGCATTCTGCTGTAACTGTGTTGACTTTGTGAAGCCAATTTTTGAAGGCAACTTCCTTGCACCATTCATCATTAAAACTACACAAACACCTTCCCTTTTTTACTGTGCCACTGTCTGAAGGTCCTACACCACCACCACCACTGTCATGATTTGAATGTTTTTGTTTAAATTTAAGAAAGAAGAATCATATGACTGACCAGTATAGTTCAGAGAAGCCTTCTCCTGCTTCAGCTGGCAGTTGCAACATGTTTAGCTACAGAGAGATGTAGGGAACTATTCTTGAATACTCAGCTCCTCTTCTCTGTCACTTCTGGCTATCTCTGCACCTCTGCCAGTCTCCTAACTCCAGTTTGCAACATTTATCCCGGACTGGTTTCCACAGTCTTTCCCTCTCTTTACTGACTATTACCCACCACCCACCAGTTTCTCCTGCACCCTTCTGCTTAGGCCTCTTGAGATGATAGACCAGTGTGAGACTACAGTGGTGGCTTGTCTCATCTCTAGTATTGGCCTCAAGAGGTCAATTCCTGGACTCCAGGCCAGACCTGGAGGGTTGGCAATTCTCCTGGAGATAGAGTTTAATTCCTGATTATTCCAGGCCAAACCTGGAGGGTCTGCACCTATTTCGCATGCAAAGTATATGCTCTGCCACAGAGCCATGGCCCTCCACCCAAAGGTTGAATTTGTCAACAAGAGGCCTCTTCAGGAATACTGATCTTTTTTTTTTTTTTAATAATTTTTATTCAAATTTTTCAAAAGACAAACAAAACAAAGTCAAAAAACATAACAATACAACAACAACAAAAAAATAAAATAGTTGACTTCCGATTTGTCGCAGATCAGCTATAAGTATATAATATACATCAAACCTGTCCCTTAATGTATACATACAGGATCACTTTTCTCCATAGGCTGTCTTAGTTAATCGTCAAATCCCAATATCATCATTTTATTTTGATCTTTCAACAAAAAGTCTAAGAGAGGCTTCCATTCCTTAAGAAATGTATCTGTCGATTTTTCTCTAAGTAGACATGTCAATTTATCCATTTCTACTAAGTCCATTAATTTCAATAGCCATTCTTCCGTTGTTGGTGTTGATTCCATTTTCCACTTTTGTGCATATAATAATCTTGCTGCCGTAATCATATATAATATTATTCTTGCATATTTCTTTTCTATTTGTTTATCCATAAAACCCAATAAAAAAAATTCTGGTTTTGACTGTATATTTATCTTTAGAATTTTTTGCATCATCCTCCTATCTGTGCCCAAAATGATTTTGCCTTTTTACACAGCCACCACATATGATAAAATGATCCTTCTTGTTGTTTACATTTCCAACAAACATTAGAAACATTACTATACATTTTTGACAACTTTTCTGGAGTCATGTACCAACGGTACATCATTTTATAGAAATTTTCTTTAAGATTATAGCATAGTGTAAATCTCAAGTCTTTTTTCCACATATTTTCCCATTGATCCATTTGTATGTTATAACCAAAATTTTTTGCCCACTTTACCATACACTTTTACTTGTTCTTCCTCCATATCCATTTTCAGTAAGAGTTTATACATTTTCGCAATTATATTTTCATCATTTGTACACAATCCTATTTCAAAATCAGATTTACTTATTTCAAACCCATACATTTTCTTGTCCATTTTATATCTTTCTAACAATTGTAAATAGGCAAACCATTGAAAACTATATCCTTCCTTTGTCAGTTGTTCTCTCTCTTTCATTATATATTCTCCATGTACATTTTCTAATAGTTCTTGATAAGTTAACCATTTCTCTTTTCCAGCCATTTCTCTTCTGTAAAACGCTTCTTGACTTGAGACACATAATGGTATTTTCGAATAAAACCTTGGTTTATATCTATTCCATATTTTCAACAGAGGACGTCTTATAAAATGATTGTTAAAGTCTACATTTACTTTTACTTTGTCATACCATAGATATCCATGCCATCCCCACTTCAAATTATGGCCCTCCAAATCCAATAGTCTTTTATTCCTCAATAAGATCCATTCTTTTATCCAGACTAGACAGCAGGCAGCAAAATAAAGTCTCAGATTTGGTAATCCCAGTCCTCCTCTTTCTTTGGCATCTTGTAGTAGTTTAAATTTAACTCTTGGTTTTTTTCCTTGCCATACAAATTTAGAGATATCTTTTTGCCATTGTTTAAAAGGTAAATCAGAGGATATTACAGGTATTGTTTGAAACAAAAACATCATTCTCGGTAATACATTCATTTTTATCACAGATATTCTACCCATTAATGACAATTGTAGTTTATCCCATCTTAGCAAATCTTTCTTAATCTCTGTCCATAATTTTTCATAATTATTATGAAACAACTTTGAATTTTTATTTGTCATAATGATACCTAAATATTTCAACTTTTTCTCTATTGTAAAATCTGTCTTGTCCATTAACTCTTTCTGTTCCCTTAAAGTTAAATTTTTCACCAACATCTTTGTTTTTTGATTGTTGATCTTAAATCCTGCTAACGATCCTAATTCTTTTAATTTGTCCATCAATACATTAATTCCTTCCAAAGGGTTTTCTAGTACAATTATCAAATCATCAGCAAATGCTCTCAATTTATATTCTTCTTTTTTTATCTTTAATCCCGAAATCCTTTTATCTTGCCTTATATCTCTAAGCAGCACTTCTAAGACCAGAATAAATAAAAGGGGAGATAATGGACATCCCTGTCTTGTACCCTTTTGTATTTCACATGAATCCGTTAAATCTCCGTTAACAATTATCTGAGCCTTCTGAGATGTATAAATCGATCTAATCCATTTTATAAAATTGTCTCCAAAATCCATTTGCTCCAAAACCTGAAACATAAATTTCCAATTCAAATTATCAAATGCTTTTTCAGCATCTAAAAAAATCAAAGCTGCTTGTTTATCATTTCGTTGTTCTAAATATTCCAAGACATTCAAGACATTCCTGACGTCACGTCTTTTAGGTAAAAACCCTGATTGATCTTCCTGGATAAATTGTTGCAATATTATTTTAAATCTTTCTGCCAAGATCATTGTAAAAATTTTATAGTCATTATTCAATAGAGAATTGGCCGATAATTTTTTGTTTTAGTTAAATCTTGCTCCTCTTTAGGTATTAATGTTATATTAGCATTTTTCCAACTATCCGGTATCTTTCCCTCTTGCAGAATAAAATTCATTGTAGACTGTAAAGGTAGTAAGAGTTCTTCCTCCAAACATTTATAATACATTGCAGATAACCCATCTGGTCCTGGTGCCTTTCCTAATTTAATTTTGTTTATAGCTTCAGATATCTCTCTTGACGTAATAGGGCCATTAATAGCTTGTCTCTGAAAGTCTGTAATTTTAGGCAAATTCTGTTTAGATATATACTCTTCTATTTTTTCAGATGGAATTTCCTGACACTTGTACAATGTTGAATAATATTGATGAAAAATCTTTTTGATTTTTACATTATCTGTCAACGTCTCATCTCCTTCTTGTATCTTTAAAATAATATTTTTTGACATTCTTTTCTTAATTTATATGCTAACCATTTCCCTGGTTTATTTGCAAATTCAAAAGTCCTTTGTTTAGCAAAATTTAGTTTCCTTTCAATTTCTCTAACTGTCAGCATTGATACTTGCTTCTGTAACATTTTAATTTGATTTACAATAGAAACTTTAGTTGGATTCTTTTTCAATTCTTCCTCTTTTTGTTTTATTTCTTCCAAAATTAATTTCATTTTCTGTTGTTTCTTTTTTTTAATTCAGAGTTACATTTAATAAAATATCCCCTCATAAATGCCTTACTTGTATCCCAAACGATATTTTCATTTGTTCCTTTATGTAAATTATGTTCAAAAAACTCTTTTAATTTCTTCTTACATTCTTGTACTGCTTTGTCATTCTGTAATAAAGATTCATTTAGTCTCCATCTGAATCCAAGATTTTTTTTTTTAAAGTTAATATCACAGGATTGTGGTCCGAAAAAGTTTTTGGTAATATATCCATTTTAAAAATATCCTTCGCTAAAATTTTAGACATCCAAATCATATCAATCCTCGAGAATGTTTTGTGTCTTTCTGAAAAATAAGTAAATTCCTTTGCGTTATCATTTATATATCTCCAGGTATCCGCCAATTCTAAATGTTCCATCAGTTCAAAGCAAATCTTCGGTAATTTACCCTGTGTCTCTTTAATATTTTTTTCAGAAAGTCTATCAATTTTTGGTGAGATTACCCCATTCCAATCACCCATGACGCACCAATGATCATATGAAAACTCTGACAATTTTTCCATAAGTCCTGTGTAAAACCTTGTTTCATCTTCATTGGGGGCATAAATACCCACTATCAAAATGTTTGTACCCTGTAAAGTAATTTCAACCCCCACAAATCTACCACTATCATCCAGTAATACCAATTTAGGAAGCAATTGTGGGTTAATGTAAAGAACAACTCCATTTTTTTTTTTTGGTCCAGCCGAAATAAATTCTTCACCCAAATTTTTACAAATCAAATATTTGGAATCTTTCTTCTTAATATGAGTTTCTTGTAAACAAATTATATCCAATTTTAATTTTTTCAAATAATGAAACACTTTCTTTCTCTTCTGCGCCGTGTTGGCTCCATTTATATTCCAAGTTAGATATTTGTAATCCATCTTTAAGCGTGTATTTTAAAATGTGCCTGATGCTCCTTTTAATCCATCATCTTCCTTCCCCTCCTCTGCATGTTCTTGTTGACTTTGTTTCCCAGGAATTATATCCATATCTTTGAGTTTATCTTCTTCCATGTCTTTTGAAGCTTTTCTCAAGAAGTCCCTTGCTTTTTGAACAGTATTCAATCTATATTTCTGTTGTCTGAATGTAAAGATCACTCCTTCTGGAACATCCCATCTAAATTGAATTTTGCATTGCTTAAGTTTTTCTGTAAAGAAAGCATATTCTTTTCTCTTACGTAAAAGTCTAATAGGAATTTCTTTCATCACCAGTATTTCCTTACCATCAATTTTAAAGGTATTTTTAAAGTGTTGCTGTAATACCATATCTCTGGTCGTCTTCTTTATAAAGTGAACAAGCACATCTCTTGGAATTTTTTTCATTGTTGCATATCTTGAATTAATTCTATAAACTTTGTCTATTTCAAATTTCATCCGATCTTCATTCAGATCCAGAAATTTTACTAAAGCATTAACAATTTTATCTCTGATGTCTTCACCTGTTTCCTCAGGGATTGCACGGAATCTCAAACAATGTTCTTTATTTCTCATTTCAGTCACAGCCATATAGTCCAAGTTTTTTTCTAATTCCAGATTTAATATATCTGTTCTATTCTCCAAGATTTGTACCTTTTCTTTAGTATTTTTTGCATCCTCCTTTATTTGCCCAATTGTCCCTTTAATCTCATCCACTTGTGTTTTAATATAGTCTTTTATATCTATCAATTCAGTTTTCATTTCCTGTTTTATATCATTAATCCCTTCCATTATTTTTTGAAACATATCTGGGGGTATAGCCCCTTCCTGTGGGTCAATTGAACCTCTTTGCTCCTGGGCCTTAGTTGCTTTTTTAGTTGTCATTCTCGAAAGAAGCCTTTAATTTCTGATATTAACCACTTTTCCAAAACCTAGAGGCAGTCTATTTCCTTTTTTTTTTCCTCCACCAACAAAAGAGTTAATATTCCAGGCCTGTTATTATAGTCCGGCCAGCACAGCACAGTTCTTATCTACGTCCAGGAATGCAAAACAATTCTGGTTCACAACACCAAGCGATTAGTAACATATACGAACAGCAGATTCGTCCAAAAAGAAATAGTCCAAGGAGAAAAATAGTCCAAAATATATTTCCATCAAATAATAATTACCTCTCATCCGTTTTTAAACTTTAAAACTCCAAATTCAGGCCAGCTTTTTGTCGTAAAAAAAATATATAAGTTGTTTACATTTTCTTTCTTCCTTAATTATATTTAAAAGAGAAAAAGTATGACTCACCCAGATTTCTCAGTTGCTGATTCGTAAACAAATCCCTTTTATTGTAGTAATTTAAGCCAAATGATAAGATTTAGACAGAAGTAGGCTCGCTGGTTAAGGACGTTTTTTTAAGAAGAAGAAAAAACGCTTCGCTTTTTTCCAGTACAGCTTGCTGGAAGTCCTGACTCCATCTTCAGCCGATCGGCATGCCTTCTTATCTCAGGGATTTCCTGATCAATTCCAGCAGCCGACAGCTCAACGAAGTCCTGTGGAAAATCTGATTGGTTCTCCTATACCTTGGAGAACATTTAAGCCAGTCAAAGTTTCCTCTTGGCTGGCTTTTAAACTGAAAAAAGCTTCCTCTGAGGCAGAGATCTCTCAGAGACAGTCACCAGCTGAGCACTCACTTCCGGGAAGTCCAGGAATACTGATCTTAGTTAAAAAATTAAGGGAGGGTAGGACTTCCCGGAAGGAGTGCTGGCTGGTGGTTGTCTCTGAGGGAGCTCTGCCTCAGAGGAAGCTTTTTTCAGGTTAAAAGCCAGCCAAGAGGAATCTTGGACTGGCTTAAATGTTCTCCAAGGTATAGGAGAACCGATCAGATTTTCCACAAGACTTCGTTGAGCTGTCGGCGGCTGGAATTGATCAGGAAATTCCTGAGATAAGAAGGCATGCCGATCGGCTGAAGACGGAGTCAGGATTTCCACGCAAGCTGTACTGGAAAAAAGCGAAGCGTTCTTTTTTTTCTTCTTAAAAAAAAACGTTCTTAACCAGCGAGCCTACTTCTGTCTAAATCTTATCATTTGGCTTAAATTACTACAATAAAAGGGATTTGTTTACGAATCAGCAACTGAGAAACCTGGGTGAGTCATACTTTTTCTCTTTTAAATATAATTAAGGAAGAAAGAAAATGTAAACAACTTATATACTTTTTTTACGACAAAAAGCTGGCCTGAATTTGGAGTTTTAAAGTTTAAAAACGGATGAGAGGTAATTATTATATTTTGGACTATTTTTCTCTTTGGACTATTTCTTTTTGGACGAATCTGCTGCTCGTATATGTTACTAATTGTTTGGTGTTGGCAACCAGAATTTTTTTGCATTCTTGGATGTAGATAAGAACTGTGCTGTGCTGGCTGGACTTCAATAACAGGCCTGGAATATTAACTTTTTTGTTGGTGGAGGAAAAAAAAAGAAATAGACTGCCTCTAGGTTTTGGAACAGTGATTAATATCAGAAATTAAAGGCTTTTCTTGAAAATGACAACTAAAAAAGCAACTAAGACCCAGGAGTGAAGAAGAAGTTCTACTGATCCACAGGAAGGGGTTATACCCCCAGATATGTTTCAAAAAATAATGGAAGGGATTAATGATATAAAACAGGAAATGAAAACTGAATTGACAGATATAAAAGACTATATTAAAACACAAGTGGATGAGATTAAAGGGACAATTGGGCAAATAAAGGAGGATGCAAAAAACACTAAAGAAAAGGTACAAATCTTGGAGAATAGAACAGATATATTAAATCTGGAATTAGAAAAAAACTTGGACTATATGGCTGTGACTGAAATGAAAAATAAAGAACATTGTTTGAGATTCCGTGCAATTCCTGAGGAAACAGGTGAAGACATCAGAGATAAAATTGTTAATGCTCTAGTAAAATTTCTGGATTTGAATGAAGATCAGATGGAATTTGAAATAAAGTGTATAGAATTAATTCCAGATATGCAACAATGAATAAAATTCCAAGAGATGTGCTTGTTCATTTTATAAAGAAGACGACCAGAGATATGGTATTACAGCAACACTTTAAAAATACCTTTAAAATTGATGGTAAGGAAATACTGGTGATGAAAGAAATTCCTATTAGACTTTTACGTAAGAGAAAAGAATATGCTTTCTTTACAGAGAAACTTAAGCAACGCAAAATTCAATTTAGATGGGATGTTCCAGAAGGAGTGATCTTTACATTCAGACAACAGAAATATAGATTGAATACTGTTCAAAAAGCAAGGGACTTCTTGAGAAAAGCTTCAAAAGATATGGATGAAGATAAACTCAAAGATATGGATATAATTCCTGGGGAACAAAGTCAACAAAATATGCAGAGGAAGGGAAGGAAGATGATGGACTAAAAGGAGCATCAGGCACATTTTAAAATACACTCTTAAAGATGGATTACAAATATCTAACTTGGAATATAAATGGAGCCAATACGGCGCAGAAGAGAAAGAAAGTGTTTCATTATTTGAAAAAATTAAAATTGGATATAATTTGTTTACAAGAAACTCATATTAAGAAGAAAGATTCCAAATATTTGATTCGTAAAAATTTGGGTGAAGAATTTATTTCGGCTGGACCAAAAAAAAAAATGGAGTTGTTCTCTACATTAACCCACAATTGCTTCCTAAATTGGTATTACTGGATGATAGTGGTAGATTTGTGGGGGTCGAAATTACTCTACAGGGTACAAACATTTTGATAGTGGGTATCTATGCCCCCAATGAAGATAAAACAAGGTTTTACACAGGACTTATGGAAAAATTGTCAGAGTTTTCATATGACCATTGGTGCGTTATGGGTGATTGGAATGGGGTAATCTCACCAAAAATTGATAGGCTTTCTGAAAAAAATATCAAAGAGACACAGGGTAAATTACCGAAGATTTGCTTTGAACTGATGGAACATTTAGAATTGGTGGATACCTGGAGATATATAAATGATAACGCAAAGGAATTTACTTATTTTTCAGAAAGACACAAAACATTCTCGAGGATTGATATGATTTGGATGTCTAAAATTTTAGCGAAGGACACTTTTAAAATGGATATATTACCAAAAACTTTTTCGGATCATAACCCTGTGATATTAACTTTAAAAAAGAAAAATCTTGGATTTAGATGGAGACTAAATGAATCTTTATTACAGAATGACAAAGTAGTACAAGAATGTAAGAAGAAATTAAAAGAGTTTTTTGAACATAACTTACATAAAGGAACAAGTGAAAATATTGTTTGGGATACAAGTAAGGCATTTATGAGGGGATATCTTATTAAATGTAACTCTGAATTAAAAAAAAAAGAAACAACAGAAAATGCAATTAATCTTGGAAGAAATAAAACAAAAAGAGGAAGAATTGAAAAAGAATCCAACTAAAGTTTCTATTGTAAATGAAATCAAAATGTTACAGAAGCAAGTATCAATGCTGACAGTTAGAGAAATTGAAAGAAAACTAAATTTTGCTAAACAAAGGACTTTTGAATTTGCAAATAAACCTGGGAAATGGTTAGCATATAAATTAAGAAAAGAACGCCAAAAAAATATCATTTTAAAGATACAAGAAGGAGATGAGACGTTGACAGATAATGTAAAAATTAAAAAGATTTTTCATCAATATTATTCAACATTGTACAAATGTCAGGAAATTCCATCTGAAAAAATAGAAGAGTATATATCTAAACAGAATTTGCCTAGAATTACAGACTTTCAGAGACAAGCTATTAATGGTCCTATTACGTCAAGAGAGATATCTGAAGCTATAAACAAAATTAAATTAGGAAAGGCACCAGGACCAGATGGGTTATCTGCAATGTATTATAAATGTTTGGAGGAAGAACTCTTACTACCTTTACAGTCTACAATGAATCTTATTCTGCAAGAGGGAAAGATACCGGATAGTTGGAAAAATGCTAATATAACATTAATACCTAAAGAGGAGCAAGATTTAACTAAAACAAAAAATTATCGACCAATATCTCTATTGAATAATGACTATAAAATTTTTACAATGATCTTGGCAGAAAGATTTAAAATAATATTGCAACAATTTATCCAGGAAGATCAATCAGGGTTT